>NC_056737.1:191672758-191767758 GCF_019279795.1 Protopterus annectens
GTGCATACAGCAACTACAACGAAAAGATGTGAATGAGTCCACTGCTTCTCATACCACTATTGCATGATTTTCAATGGCCGACAGTAAATGGATGGACTGACAAAACATTAAGGTCCTTGTCAGATGTTTTTAACAGTTAATTTTTTTCTGTAAGTAATTGCCAATGCCAAATATTGATTGGATTGAATTGGTAGTGCTGGGGAGCAGAGAATTATTGTTGGTATTAACAAAGTAAAACCAGGATGTAAAAATTAATTTTTGCATGTAATAATCTGCACAACCGAAAGGCTGTATGATCTTCATTTGTGCTTTATTCCCAGTGTGTATCCTGCTTGACACTGAAAAGAATATTTTCATCACACATTTGCTAGTGTAATTAATATCCCATTGAAAGAAGGGACAAAAAAATTAACTGCTAGCATATGGTGAGGTGAGTCCTGGTATCAGATTGCCTTACTATTGTGAAGTGAATCTCATCTTACTGAGGTGTACTGCCAAGGCATGCATTGCCAGAATTCCTTCTGGATTTACTGAGCTCTGTCAGAAACTGTACCTGCCCATTCCTATGCTGTGTTTTGTGCTCAGTCATAAACTTCCACCCTCCACTACTTGGGTGAGCATTAAAACAAGAATGAATTCAATAAAATGGTGATGACCACAGATACAGAAATGGGCAGCATGTACTGTAATAGGTTCCCAGACACCTGCAGTTTGTGGCAAGCATAGTGACATAACAAGAAAAATATAATATGAAAGTTCTGTATCTCATGCAAAGTCAAGTGGCACACAGCTTAATTACTACCAAGGCCAGACCTGAAAAACAAGGCTATAGAACACAACTGAACAGACAGAGTCTGAGGACAAATGTCTGCTTCAGAGAGGGAATGTAAAAAAAATAAAATGGAAAAAAGTTGTAATAGAATGTGTGTGTGTGTGTGTGTGTGTGTGTGTGTGTGTGTGTGTGTGTGTGTGTGTGTGTGTGTATGTTTAAGTATATAAGACAGTTTACGTGTGCACACGTGTGTGTATATGTTTGTGTTAAGTGTTTCAGAGAGTATGCGAGCATGTGGCATCAGGCCTCTTAGCAACCCTGGGCAGTCTATTATTTCCTGTAATGTCCATCAATGTGCAATATACCAAACAACGTAATAATAAGCTCTATGTGCTTAAAACTTTGTTTTTGGCATAGGAGTCCTTTGACTTTTATCATACCTGCACTGATACAAGTGCATTCTTCTGTAAGATGTTGCAGAGGTCTCAGTGGCCTGATAGTTAACATAGGGAAAAGAGACATTAGCATCCCACGGGGGAGGGGGGTGGGGATATTAATTTGTCTTTCCTTACAAATGTGGTTGTGGACATTTCCTGACTTTTTTTCAAAAAAACAAATTATTGATCAACAGAAATTTTTTATTGGGTCCTGCCATACCAAACGTTTTCAAGTTCAGCAGAAGAAATAAGCAGCTATGCAAAAGCATGAAGTACAAAGTAGAATTATGAACATATTTCACATTTGGTATAAATGTACGACGCAATAAATTCTAACCATAAAATAAATGCTTGAGATGCATTTTGAAGGTCTGCATGGCAGTCTAAAACGTGTCACTGATATGTGACGTTCTTGTCCTACGCACCTCCTCAGACATTATTTTCTATTCTTTTCTTTCATCATGTTAAAGGCACTTAAAACTGGTGCACTTGTTTCACGTCTTTTTCAAGTAAAAGCAATGTATTTTCACCAAGCAAGTGGTCAGTGGCCTCCACATCCCAGGATAAACTCATTCAAACCAAACAATGGAAATTTAAATTGTCCTTTGCAAAACAAATATGCTCCACCCATTTTGTCTGTAGTCAAACAGATTCAGTATTCTATAACAAGGAAATGCTGTATAAAACCCTTTCAAATATGTCAAAAGAAAATAAAAGCTGTGACCTCTCTTGTAGAAATGCAACACAGCTATTGGGTTATCGCCTGAAAAAATGGTCATCTGACAAATTTCCATAAGGCAGTATTTTATTCACTGAACATTACTGACGAACTTGTTGCTGCAAAGTGTTAAGCAACACTCAGCTGCCCATGTGCTGAGATACATTCCTTATGTAAGCAGTAATAGCAACTTTTCTCTTCCTACTTGTGGAAAGCCTTCATTACTCAACATCAAGCTCACAAAAAAATTAAATCAGCATTTCTAAAATAAACATGCACTAGACAGTTTGATATGAGTTTACTCAGTAACAGGCATGCTATTAGTGTTCTATTTCGACATTTTTTGGATCAGCAGAATGACGTGCATATTTGCCATACAAGCACAAATAGAAAAAGATGCAAGTGCCTCAGGTAGTTATGAAAAAAAATTTCTAATGATAGCACTTATCTCTTAGTTCCATTCCACCCCATTCCATGCTCGTAGAAAAGCTTTAGCACATTTGTAAGTGCAATCTGTATTGCCATATAACCTAGGAAACTAAATCAGACAAATGGATTTTGTTTTCTTGGTCAGTAATTTTGAATTACTGACCATTGGCTCACAGTGTAGGAAAAAACTCATATCAGTCACAAACATCTTGTCCTTCCAAGCCTGCAGTCAGGCAGCAGAATGTTTCCCAAATCTGTCCTCTCCGGGCATGCCTTGTTGTCTAACTATGAGCAAGATGAAAGACCAACATAGTCACTTGTAAAGCAATGCTGTATCTTAGGGGAAATTACAAACTTAGCTCCAGGGAAATTCTGCTGTTGTATTTTTCTGTAATCCATAAAAGACAAAAAAACAAACTGGCACAGCATGCAGATACAAAGTTAGTGGGTGAATGACTTGTTCAGACTTCTGCCTACTATTACATACAATGACCATGGTAACCCCCCCCCCATGATCTTGTCCTTCACTGCCAGACTGCCAGGAGTACAGCCAAGGCCATTGTAATACAATATTACAGCAACAGTGAAATTCACCAGCTGGTGTTTATTAAAGGGATTCTATGGACAGAAAATGAAAAGAAAATGTGCCATGTACCTTGTCTTCATGCTCTATGCATCTATTACCAAAGCACAATAAATAGGTATTAGTAACTTTTTTTTATTTTATCCTTACCCTAAATGACTTGACAAGGGTGAAATGCAGAACAGGTTGTGCTCCATGGCCCAGTCCATAGCATGATTGCCTCAGTGCAGAGGAGGAAGGAGAAAACTTCTCCCTTTTTTGTCGATGTACTAAACTACTGACACACTGCACAGCTATGGGCCCCTGAGAAAATAATATTTTAAAAAGAGATGAGGGCCCTCATAAACTTCTCTGAGTTCCTGTATGATATTTAGTTGTGACTCCTGCACAGTCCAAGAGCCCTTGATATGGCCCCACCAACCCAAGGGCAGAAACATCAGTGGCAATAACATCCAGGGGTTGAGACCCTGTTAATGATTGCCCAGTAGTAAGATATGGGTAGTGAAGCCACCACTAAAGATGCTGAATGCATCAATGTGACAAGGTAACTGCCAGAGAGAAGGTAGGGGTGTCACCATTTTAATCTAAGTGTCTGCTGAAGTAGCCTCATATATAGGTGCACATATAAAATTGTTGGTATCATGGCTGCCATGTAATTAAACACCTAGAGAATGCATCTGGTTGTGCCTCCCTGCACTAACAAAAACTATTGATCTACCTATTGCAAGAGCTTTCTGGAGTTATGAAAGAATGCACTTTAAGAAGGAAGGTGAGTCTCTGCATGGAAAGCAATTGTAACAAGATTTAGTTCATAGAGATTCCCCAAGAAGTGGAGCAGTTTGGTCAGTTAGCCCACATTTTCTTGGCAGAGGGTCATCTGCGAAAGGGAAGCAAGGAGCCAGTCATTTGAATAAGGGAACACCGTGGATCCCCTTAACCCCTGGTGAGCTGTTACTAATGCCATGCACCTGATGAACACTGGGGGATGTGGTGAGACAAAAGTACAGGCATCAAAACTGGTGATCTTTGGCTACTACCCGGAAGTACAGAGACCTTCTTGACTTCTGAGCAATCTTTATGTGGAAGTAAGAATTTTGAAAGTCTAAAGAAAACATCCAGTCTCCTCTTGGAAGACATGGGATGATTCTATATACTATGTTGGTGAAAACTACTGTTTGTGAATGAACTTGTTTAGGCCACTTAGATCTATGATGGCCCTAATACTTTGGCTTTCTGGGCACAAGACTAAACCTTAAGTAGTAACCTTGGTCTCTTTGGTCTGGTGGGTCATCTTAGATGACTTTATTTTGAAGGGGGATCAGTGTCTCCTATCCTGCTTGCTTTCTCTCACAGGGTGGAATGTCTGGTGATGGCTTTGTTATTAGAAGGGTTTTAATCAGGGGAATCTTGGAACTTCTGCATATTATGTAATTTACCCACGTGTTTCTTGTAATCTTGAACCACTTGGGCATTTGGTTAGGCAGTCTTCCCTGACTGCCTTCAGTGGTGAGCAACTGAAGACTTTGGTATTGGTTCTATTTTTTCATGAACTGTCTGCTTCCAGCGGAGTGGCAGACATTAGCTTGGCACATAAAATCACTGTCATTGGAGAAGAATGCTCTTCTTCTACCCCTATTATCTCCACATGGATGAGGTTGCTATTGATCTTTGTAGAACCACACCATCTCTGGCTCCTCTGCATTTGTCTGAATGCCCAACAAGGTGGCCAAAACTTGACTCCCATACCCAGCAGATTTTTGCTTCCTTCTTCTGAATCTTTTAGATGACTTAATACATCATTTTCAAACAGGAAGGGACCTGAAAAGGAAATATCAGTGAAGGTCACCTTAATATCCTGCATAAAATCAGTTATCCTAAGCCAGAAGTGGTGATACACATAAATTCCTGCCACTGCCACTTGGGCAGCATTATCAGTTTCCATGACAGGCAACATGGTCATAGATGACTCAGGCCATGTGATTTGTTAAGAAAAGGAATCCACTGGCAAGGTCCATAATCTAGGCTTTGGTTCTCCTTGTGACAAACTCTCTGCAGCCTGGATTATTTAGTTAATTAAATCCCTCTGAAAATAGACCATGTGTATTATGTAGCTAAGCATCCTCAGAGAGAAGGCTGATGAGATAAAACGTCATTTACCTAAACCATCCATGGCCCCTGACTCCTTGTCCGGAGGATGGGTGGCAGAGTTCTGTAAAGTAGAAGCCTTCAGTAGCTATGGGGAATGTATGGGAATCTCTGACCAAATGCTCCAGGTCCTGAGTGGAAGGAAGATCCTGTCTTCCCTTCTATGAACTTGGGCTACTGTGCTGGGATTTTTTTATGTTTCCCTGGTGACATACTATGAAAAGTCCACCAAGGGTGGGGGTAGGGGGGAATTGCCCATGGTGAAGCAAGGACTGAAACTGCATGGAACAGGGAAGGAAATGGCATGCCTCCTGACGACTCTTCTGTAGGGAGGGAGTCAGGGCAGTTGGTCACTATCCCCTGTCTTGCATTAATTTCAATGATTCCTAAATCTTGGGTATTTGATGGAAAGGCAAAGCAAGCAAAATCCTCTTCTTAGACTAAATCTGTGGTTGGAAGCTCTTCCTTGTGAGCGTCTATGTGCTCAGTTTTGACTGTTATCTTTTTTTACCTCTTAGGAGTGGGCTTTGAGTCAGATAAAGAGGCTGACACTTCTCAGTTGTGAAGGTTGAAGAATTTGTGGAGAATTTATCAGAGGATGCCCAGAGGAGATGTCCTTGCTATCTTATTGTTCCAGGGGGAAATCCTTGGAATTAGGAAAGTCAAAGGTGTGGGTCTCTCAGGATGTTTTTTGTCACAAGTGATCACAAAGAGTAAAGTCTTTGCTAAAATAAGGCGGCTGTGTTACCACAATGGTATTCTTATGTTCTTTAAGTTTCCAACTTCATTTCATATTGAGTGGCAAAATACAAATATAATCTTTGACTCTGCAAGTTTCTTTAGCAACATCACCTATATAGTCCAGTGGATAGCTTACTGGCGCCAGGTGCAAGTGTAGCTCCTCATAAGGTCAAAGAACCTGACAATGTCAATGTAGCAATGGCCAGAAATATACACTGCTGTTCAACATCCCACAATGCAAGTCACACCAATCAGACCTTCTTAAGTAGACACCAGAAAGCCATTTCAGTCAAACCTGTTCACATAAACCCATCAATAAACTCATTGCTTTTAGGTCCATTTCAGGTGTGATCAAGACAGATAAGAAATCACAGGCCAAATAAACAGGGAAGAAGAAAATGGCTACATGATGTGTTGACTTGAGTTTCACACTGATTTTCTATTGAAATCAAAATCTACTGGTGGAAGACTCTTCTCTAAATTAACCCTAGCAGTAAGGAATCATCTGCCATATAAAACCAGGAAGAAAATACACTCTAGACAGTTTTAAAATTTACTGAGAGTTTGTTCAAGAAGTATTGTGCTTATTTTAAAAAGAAAGTGGTCAATCTAAGTACATAGCACATAAGACAGGCAGGAAACTGAGCCATGGAGTATTTTTTATGTTTAAGTTTGTATTATAATAATTGATTGTGGATGTTGTTTAACACATTATATTTATTTTATATAAAAAATTTTTTACCAGTTTCATGTTTTTTAAAACATTCTTTTAGGTATTTTTTAGTGATTGATTAATTGATTGATTGATGATTTATTAGGGTGGGTATTTAAACTATGTGGATTTGGTATTGTGTTTTATCTGATGAAGTCATTCTATGAGACGAAAACGTGTGTAGTGCTTGTTGCTGAAGTTGTTGCACGTTAATAAAACATTCTATTTGTGCTATTTGTGCCTCATCGTGAGCTATTTGCTTTTTGCCCTGGTGATTACTGGACTGGTGTGGCTGCTTTCGTTGGTATATTTGGTTACTTGCAGCATTTTCCTTTTGTGTAGTGAGCCATGGAGTAGCTGCTATCATAGTAAATAAAGTCTTGTCCTAAGCTCTGTTCACATCATAGTGTAACTTGTAAATAAAAGCGGTACCATTCTTTCTCTTCACCAGCTGTCATATAACGCAAAACAGCTTCTTACATGCACATATTGTAAATATATTCAGAATGGTTTCATGCTCTATTTTTGTAGTCTGTACTGCAGTTGTCATCGTGTATACCAAATTTTGAGAATGTGACTATCTACATATCTGTATACACTTTGTAATTGTTTTGACACCTGTTTATCATCTTACAAGTATTTGAATATCTTGTTATTTCTTCCACTGTTCTGTTTTGCACTGTTAACACAGTTGTGCCCCTATGGGCCGAGGTTGCAGCTGAAAAGGTCTGAGAACAAGCTCACCAATCACCAGCCTGGTTATCAAATATAATAGATAGATACAGACAGATAAATACATAGGTAGCTATCTTGCAAGCAAACTCCTTATCAGTGTTTTCCTTAAACTGTGCTCTGCAACGGTGATTAGTCTCTTCATGACAAGAGCAGCCAACATACTAGTAAGGCCTGACTTCAGTCACTTAGTCACTATACATCTTAAGTCTGGACTTTTCCTTTGATTATTTCTCAAGTCTATGTAGCAGGTTCATCTGCACTACAGAGTGCTTGCTATTAGCTGTGCTCTTTTCAGTTAAGCTCAGTCATTTAAATGATTTCTTTAGCAACCTAATACACTGTTTATGGTTCTATAATAAAATGTTGCATCTCCCTTAACTGAAACACAAAACATTGTAACTAAAATATCTAAACAAACCAAAACTAAATGTTAAAAAACAAATTGCAATCCAAAATCCTGCAAAACAGCAGAGACACTGAAGTGGTTGAAAGCACCAAAATGGACAGAACAAACCTGAAAGTGGAAACGTGTTTACAAACTCGGAGGATGTTAATGTACCATCCTCCTGCTTTTCTGCTTGTTGATGTTTCAGCTTTTTCACTCTGATTCTCCTGACTATACCATTTCCTCTACTTCTCTGATGGGGTGAAGTTGCATAAATTTTTTATTTTATCACTCCCTGTGTTCCAGGGTAGAATACATTCTTACAACACCTTTCACCTTATCAGATCATGAACATAGCTCCTGATCTTTGTCATCTATGCCCCTATCTCATAAATAACACACTGGTGGTTAGAAAAATGTAGGTGCTTTCTGACAAAGGCAATGTGCAAATATTTACTCTACAACCTGCTTACATTATAAGTCTTTATTCTTTTTGTGGGAATCAGTCAATTTGGTGATAAGAGCATGTTGCACTGTGGTGGACGCTTTACTTCATAGGAAAGAAAATAATGAAATGCAGCAAATGGAGAGGGAATTATATATAGCGTTTATAAAATGTAAAGATGAGACATTTAAAAAATGGTGTTACACTCCCATAGAACTGTAAAGGTAGCATTAATGCTTGTGCTCAAAAAAGGTCTGACTTTTAACTGAAAAAGGCTTCAGTGCAGGCTTAGGCAGGTACAAACATGACAGGTAGAGTTTTGGCACACTACCTTAAAAAGAGGTGAAGCAAGAAATTAATCACAGGATTAATGGACAGGAAGGCTCCCATTACTTCTTCTCGTGTGACAAAGTGTTTTAACACTTTTACCCTACGCATGAAAAGGGCATGACAACAGACCAGGAGGATTCAAACAGGGACAGAGTTCTTTAATTTTTATTTACTATTTATTTATTTTATTTGATTTTGTTTACCATAAGGGTCTGACTGGGTACATTGTACATTTTCAGCGGAGGCCCAGGAAGAAAAGTTCCAACAAATAGTAGATGTATTACAAAGTTTAAACAAGCTCTAAAGAAATGTGTGTTAAAATAACGGAATTCAAGAAAATGGAATAAACAGGAAATGTGGAGGTTGATGTAATGGTTAAGCTGTTTACCTTACAGACACAAGGTGCAGGATTTGATTCTCACATGGGGTAATTGGCTAGGCTTAAAATGGCTCACAAGGACAGTTAGCCTAGTACTAATCTATGAACATATATATTGTAGTTAGTTCTACAAAGTGAGATTGGTGCACATTACAGAACATCATTCAAGAAAGAAATTATCAATATAGATGCAACAGCAGCACTAAGCAGTAGAGAATGTCAAAAGTTTGGGAACCAAAGTAATGTGATATGCATCTGTATTCATGCTGATAAGAGAACAATAAAGTGTATATTTTTCAAGGGAGGAGTGCAGCAAACTCATTTCAGTAAGACATAAAAAGCCAGTTGTGAAGAAATGGTTTAGTAAGTAAGAAGAGGAAATTTTGAGAAACTGGGCATTTTTATCCTGGAGATTCTTGAAATCATTAAACCTTCCAAAGTTAATCCCCGAGACCTACAGTAACTTATTCAAGTTAACAATGTTACCTCATAAATATCAACTGGCAAAGTACCAAAATTAAAATGAAAATTAAATTAAAATAAAATTAAAATGGAGATATATGTGCAGTGACTGAGACCTGGTTTAAGGGTCCACAGAGCAACCCTGCATTCATCATCTTCTTTTGGCTGTTCCCATTAGGGGTCGCCACAGCCGATCATCTGTTTCCATTTCTTCCTGTCTTCTGCATCATGCTCTTTCACACCAACCACTTGCATGTCCTCTCTCACCACATCCATAAACCTTATCTTAGGCCTTCCTCTTTTCCTCTTACCTGGTAGCTCCATCCTTAGCATCCTTTTCCCAATATACCCAGCATCCCTCCTCAGCACATGTCCAAACCAACGCAATCTCGCCTCTCTTGCTTTGTCGCCAAACTGTCCAACCTGAGCTGACCCTCTAATATACTGATTCCTAATCCTGTCCATCCTAGTCACACCCAGTGCACATTTTATCATCTTTAACTCTGCCACATCCAGCTCTGGCTCATGCCTTTTCATCAATGCCACCGTCTCCAACCCATATAACATAAATGGTCTCACTACCTTCTTGTAGACCTTCCCTTTCACTCTTACTGGTACCCGTCTGTCATAAATCACTCCTGGCACTCTTCTCCACCCATTCCACCCTGCCTGTACTCTCTTCTTCACCTCTCTTCCACACTCACCATTAGTATAAACTGTTGATCCCAAGTACTTAAACTCATCCACCTTTACCAACTCTACTCCCTACATCCTTACCATTCTTCTACCCTCCCTCACATTTACACACATATATTCTGTTTTAGCCCTGCTGACCTTCATTCCTCTCCTCTCTAAAGCATACCTCCACCTCTCCAGGGTCTCCTCAACCTGGTCCCTACTCTCACTACATATTACAATGTCATCTGCAAACATCATAGTCCACGGGGCCTCCTGTCTAATCTCATATGGCAACCTGTCCATCACCACTGCAAATAAGACAGGGGTCAGAGCTGATCCTTGATGTAATCCCACCTCCACCTTAAACATATCTGTCACTCCCACCGCAGTCCTCACCAATGTCACACTACCCTCGTACATATCCTGTACCACTATTACATACTTCTCTGCCACTCCCGACTTCCTCATACAATACCACAACTCCTCTCTAGGCACCCTGTCATATGCTTTTTCTAAGTCCACAAAGACACAATGCAACTCCTTCTGACCTTTTCTGTATTTCTCCAACAACACTCTCAGAGCAAATATTGCATCTGTAGTGCTCTTTCCTGGCATGAAACCATACTGTTAATGACTAATCATCATCTCACTTCTTAACCTAGCTTCCACTACTCTTTCCCATAACTTCAAGCTGTGACTGATCAGTTTTATCCCTTTGTAGTTACTGCAGCTCTGCACATCACCGTTATTCTTAAAGATAGGTACCAAAACACTTTTTCTCCACTCCTCAGGCATCCTCTGACTTTCCAAAATTTCATTAAACAATCTGGTTAAAATTTCCACTGACATTTCACCTAAGCACCTACATGCTTCCACTGGTATGTCATCTGGGCCAACAGCCTTTCCATTCTTCATCCTCTTCATAGCTGCCCTTACCTCCTCCTTGCTAATCTGTTTCACTTCCTGATTCACTATCCCCACATCATCCAACCTTCTCGCTCTCTCATTGTCTTCATTCATCAGCCCTTCAAAGCACTATTTCCGTCTACTCATCACTTGTGGGTATATTTCCCTCACTATCCTTTATCACACTTACCTGCTGTACATCTTTCCCAGCTCTGTTCCTCTGTCTAGCCAATCAGTACAGGTCCTTTTTTCCCACTTTAGTGTCCAGTCTCTCATACAACTCTCCATATGCCTTATCCTTAGCCTTTGCCACCTCTCTCTTTGCCATGTGTCTCATCTCCTTATACTCATGTCTACTTTCTTCATCTGTTTGACAATCCCACTTCTTCTTTGCCAGCCTCACCCTGCATTACCAGGCTATAACTCATACCACACTTTTTGGCCATCTAACCTGGACCGGAGCACCAAAGGTGGCGGTGTGTCCATATTCATTAAGGATATCCACACCTCCAGGCTAATTGCTCAGCATAATGCATCCTAAGTTATCCAAGTGCAACTAACTCTGGGCAAAACTGCAATCCAAATTGTAGCTTGCTACAGATCCCTCACCATGCCCCAGGATTCCCACTCCTCCTTCCTTCATATACTGGAAAATATTAGGGTTCATCCAAACACCCTAATAATGAGCGATTTCAACTACGCCACCATTAACTGGGAAAACTACTCATGTACCAATTCCTTTGCTCAAAGCTTCCTGAAAATCACAAATTCCAATGCTCTGGATCAAATTATCCACACCCCTACCAGGGGCAACAATATCCTAGACCTAGTCATTACCAGCATGAGTGACCAGTGTTCCACACCTGAAGTCAACTCCTTGTTGGTCAGATCCGACCATAAGCTAATTACCCTAGATATCCACATCCTGCCCCCCATTAAGGAAACCACGGTAAAACATTTCTCCAAAGCCAACCATTTCTCCAAAGCCAACTTCATGCTTCTTAAGACAGAAGTGGCGGACTTCATGACACACATGCAGATGAACAATACAGTTACGACTGCTGAATCCTACACAAATGCACTCTATAAGCACTTACACGAGTGCATGGATCGTGCTATCCCAAACAGAACCAAGACGCTATCCTCCAAAAAAAAGGAAGCCAATTTGGTGGCCCCTGCCATAAACAAACTCTACAACAGAAGGAAGAAACTGTTGCAAAAGAGAGTAAAATCCCATGAGTGGAGGAGCTCCCTGGTCAGCCTCAGTAAGAAGCCGAGATCCCTTATCAGATCCTCCAAAGCTAGCTACGAAAACAAAATTGCCACTGATTCTAGGGACAACCACAAAGCATTCTATAGCTATGTCAAGAATCTTAATGGCAACACCCACATCTGTTCTGATTTACAGCACAACGGCATGAAAACTACAGAACCAACTGATATTGCCAACATCCTGGCAGATAGGTTCAGTGTTAACTTTACCCCCCTCTCACCCCCTAAAGGGCCCATATCTATACAGGAAGAAAGCAGAGTCCCTGTAATCACAACTATGCAGGTAAAAGCTGCACTCTCTAAAGCCAGAAACACAGCATCCATGGGACCGGACAACATCCCAGGCTGCATTTTACATGAACTTCAGAACAAATTGTCTCCCCACCTTAGCACCATGGTCAATCATAGTGTCATGTCAGGCTCTGTGCCCACTGAATGGCGCACAGCAACAGTTATCCCACTCCACAAAGGAGTAGCTACCACTGATCCCGGGAACTATCGCCCTATTAACCTGATGAGCCTGGTCTGTAAGGCATTGGAACATATCATCATGGAACTCATAACCAAAGACATTGATAACCTCCAAACTCTGGACCCCACCCAGTTCAGGTTTGTGAAAGGCAGATCATGCCTCCTGAACCTGATTGACTTCTTTGAGGCAGTCACCAAAGCCGTATATGAGAGTAAGGTGGTTCACACAGCCTACCTTGACCTAGCCAAGGCTTTCGACACCATCCCCCATTCTGGAATTATAGCTAAACTCACTAAACTAGGTATAAATCCCTACATCACAAGATGGGTTGCCAACTGGCTCACTGACAGAACCCACACAGTAAAAGTTGCAGACTCCAAATCTGACTTCAAACCAGTGACAAGTGGAGTACCACAGAGTTCAGTCCTGAGACCTCTCCTGTTTGGTATCTACTTCTCTGAAGTACAGGCTAACACAGAAGGCCTTTGGTTAATGAAGTTCGCAGATGACTGCAAACTAGGAGTCATAGTTGAATCCCCAAATGATGTGGACATCCTACAGAAGGGCCTCACTGAAACAGATGCCTGGTGTCAGTGGCATGGCCTCAAGCTCAATGCCAAAAAGTGCATTGTCATCCCATTTGGTAAAAACTCTGTACCCATAAATTACCACATAGGTGTCAGTCTACTTAGTGCCGAATGTGTGATAAGAGACCTTGGGACACAGGTGGACAGTAGTCTCTCCTTTGATAATCACATCGCCACAGTAGTCAGGAAATCCTTCTACATGGCACACCTCATCACAAAAGGGTTCTCATTCAGGGAAAAAAGAGGTCATTGTTCCCCTCTACTTGACACTCATTAGACCCATTATAGAATACAACACCCCTTTTGGAATGTACCTCACAAGACATCTGCAGCAGCTGGAAAGGCCACAGAAATACCTCACAAAGAGGATTACTGGCCTCAAACAGATGCCTTACACTGACCGTCTCAAAAAACTCCAGCTTTACTCCATAGCATATCGCTTACTCAGAGGTGATCTCTGCTTAACATTTAACGCTATGTCAAACCCAGAGCTGTTGGACATGCTACATCTAAAAAAATCCCAATCCCTCCGAGCTACACACTCTAGGGACCTAAACCTTGTCACCATAATAAACAGGACATGCTGGCGGGATAGATTCCTGTCTCAGAGACTTCCCATACTCTGGAACAAGCTACCCATCTATGTCAAGCAAAGTTCCTCATTAGCACTCTTTAAGAAAATCTTGATGAGTGGATGGGAAATAGGAAATGCACCCCGGGGATCACTTCTGTGACTCTGCCTGACAGGGGCACAGGAAAATAACTTTCTTGGGTGGCATAAGCCAGGGAATCTTGTTGGCTAGGCTTACTTAGGCCCTTGGACTGATAGCCTAGTACCTACCTATGAACCAATGTCAGATGACTTTTAAGTAAAGATTTATAAAACAATGAAGCCATTAACTCTGAATCCATTACTTTGTTGTTCATGGACAAAACAACCAAAGGATCATGCCAGCATTTGTGAAAGTCTTATAATTGTTTGCTAAAACTATATATAGCCAAATTGGTGCATCTTGGTGGGAATTAATATATAGTATAGTTTTTGTTGGTTGTATTTTTACAATACCTATACTGATTTAAGGTATTTACTTTTTTTTATTCATGCCATTATGATATTAAACATCTTTCAATGATAGAAAAAGTTTAGTTAAAACCAAGGA
This sequence comes from Protopterus annectens, assembly GCF_019279795.1. NCBI lineage: Eukaryota > Metazoa > Chordata > Ceratodontiformes > Protopteridae > Protopterus > Protopterus annectens. The sequence continues at coordinate 191,687,107 of NC_056737.1, forward strand.
AGACTGCACTGGGGTGGAGAAAGAACAGTTGTGCAAGTAAACTTCCCATACCAGTAGATGTTCTAATAGATCACTGTTACAGTAGTCTAAGCTATATAGGTTCATAGGTTCGCAGGTTAGTAGTAGGCTAACTGCACTTGTGGGCCATTTTAAGTTTAGCTAATTATCCAGTGTGAAAATTAAACTCTGTACTTACCTGCTTATTATTACATTTTACTTGCAATCTTATTGTCTAAACTTTTGGTAAGGGAAGTGAGGCTGTGGCCAATTTTGTATTGAGAAGTGCTCCTATAAACTCTATGTTTTGAGTTAGTTCTAAATGAGAATTTTTGTAGTTTATGGTTATACCCAGAAGAGTACATGTCTGGATAACCTTTTCTCTTGTCATTATGAGGTGATGCCAAGTCAGGGTGGAAATGAGCCAGTTGTCTAGATATGGAAACACACGGAATCCCTGCAGTCTCAAGTGAGCTGCTACTACTGCCATATACTTGGCGAACACCCTGGGGCTCTGGTGAGACGAAAGAGGTAAACTATGAACTGGTAATGACTGGTTTCCAGATGGAAGTGTAAGAACCTTCTGGAATGCCTGTTCATTTTTATGTGATAGTATTCATCTTGAAGGTCTATTGAGCACATCCAGTCATCCTTTTCCAAACATGGAAGAATGGATTGAACTATGACTATCCAGAACTTGTTTTTTTATATGGACTTGTTTAAGTTGCTGAGATCCAAAATTAGTCTCCAATCCCCTATTTGCTTTGGCACTAAAAGTTATCTTGAGTAAGTTCTGGATTTTATCTGGTCTGGGGGGATGACTCTTTTTTTCTAACAGCTTTTGCATTTGAATTGCTGCTTGTTCCTTCTGACTGGGTGGAACATCAGGGATTCTTCTTGAATGTGAAAAAGGAAGGGAAAAGGGTATAATATAACTTCTAGAAATGATCCTCTGCACCCAAGTATCTGTTATCTCTAGCCAGGCTCTCTGGTGCAGGGAAAAAATGACCCTCGATTGCCTCCAGAGGGGTAAATTGGGACTCCTTTCAGGAGAGTTGAAAGGGTCTGCCAAAGAACGAATTTCTGTACCCTTGGTTTTGCGTACCACCTCTGCTGTGTGGGTGGCGTCTATCAGTGGAACTCCCCCCTCTGCCCATATGGGGAACCTCCTCCACATGTGTCCTGGAAAGGCCCTTGGGACTTTTTGAACCACATCTTTCCTTCACCTCATTGATTCCTTGAACAGGATCTTTGAGGCATGGAGAAATTTATATCCATGGCAGACATGGTCTTTCCATCCTTCTCACACCTGGATAAAGTTTCTTTTACTTTGGGGCCGAACAAAGAAGTGCCATCAAAGGGAGCATTGATGAACAAAGACTTGAAAGGCTCTGCAAATTTGCATTAGTGCATCCAGGTGTGTCTCCTTATGGAACCACCTGAACCTACTGCCCTTTAGGTTCCTTCTGCTACATTAGAAATGAGCCTCATGGAGGAATTGGATATCAATTGTGGGGTAGCCAAATGGGAAGTGACAGATGCTTGCACTTCTTCAGTAATGGAGCCTGAGACGATGTCTGAAAGTTCCTTAATCAAATCCTTTTGTAACCTGGTGAAATGTGCAAAATAGTTCAGTGACCTTAAGGCAAAAGTCACTGAAGCATAGATATGCTTCCCAAACCTGTCCATCACCCGAGATGGGAGATGAATAGTGGAACTCTCTTCAGCTAGTTCCTTCTTAGTGGCCACTGCCACAACCATGGCATCAACAGGCACCCTTTAGCCCAAAACTGCTTGTCCTCCAATGCTGTCATAATTTTGCAAGGTGTCCGAAGTATTGGCTCAATGGTATTGGAATACCTCCATACCCGCCGACAGCTCAACTCAATGAGCTCGTTGGTAGGCAGAGTCATTCAAGAGGTAGGCGGGCCGGTACCGAACAACTCCAGGAGTACAAATTCTTCAGATGAAGGGTTGCTGGACTTCCAGTCACCTCTCTGTATCAGGATTTCTAGGATGTTTCCAAATGAGACATCATCAGGAGGTGACTCGGGGGAACCATTCTTATTCATCAAAATCTGTATCTTCTGTGACTGATTCTGGGGAATCTAAGCACTTCCTCTTGAATGTTTTCTTCTTAGGGACCTCCTCAATGGGATGCTCTAGGCAGGTAACAGAAGAAATGAGGATACCCTGCTGGGAATCCTGGGGTTTTGGTACCAGGTGGCCCTGTGGAGAAGAAAGATGAGACTCCAAGTGCAGAGACAGAAAGATAACAGGCTGAAGATCCAAGGAAGGAGGAACCATCTGTGTCACAGAAGCAGAAAGGACTCTCTCCATCACCTCAAAGGCAGACTGTCTCAGAGAGGCATAGGACCTGTATCCAAGAAGGAGAGCATCTGGATTTTGGTCACACCCTGCTCCGAAGAAAGCCCTCTCGAGGCAGAAGTTGGAGTTGAACCAACCCTCACTGAGACCCCATGGTGCAAATATGGTTCCAAAAGCTTTAGAGTCAACCATAACATCTCGGATTTGACAGGGTAGCCTTGACTCTGAGAGCTCTCTGGATCTGAATGGATTGAAGTTCTCAAAGCAAGCTTTGGATCCAAGGAGGTAATCCTTGGATATGAGCAAGACAATGCTGGGCAAATCGGATCCAAGGGCTCTGAGGTCCTGTACAAAATTGGAGGAGGAACTGGTAAGGGTGGTATAGCTGCAGAGTGGACCTCCTGACCTGAAGGGGGTAGGAGCTGATGGGACACCTGACTGGCTCTGCGCTGAGAGAATCCTTCTCACCAGTCTCTCCACATCTTCTTCTATGAGACTTCTGGAAGAGTGAGTGAAAAGGGCAGATGGAGATTTTGGTCTTTCCAGGAATGGTGATGGAACCCTCAAAGGCACGGGGTCCACAGAGGGAGAATATCTAGTTTCTGGTAGATATACTGCATAGGACTTAATCTTTTTGTTGGATCCGATGTGGTTGGATATGATAGTTCAATTTTCTTTTATTTAGGATCCAATGTTGAGGTTGGATCCAAGGTAGATTTTTCTTTATGCTTTGGATCCCAGGATGAGGTCTGATACAAAGCTTTCACCTTTTTCTTTTTATATTCAGATTGGTTAGACAGTGGTCTCTTTCTAGCCTGCTCTGAAGCCCTTGAAGATGAAGAAGAAGGGCTTGGAGAGGACGACTCTCTCTTTTTTGATTTTGTAGTAGAAACTCAAGATAAAGCCTCCTTAAAAGAGATAGGCAGCATGCCTTTAAGAATAAATTTGGTCTTTGTCTCTGAAAGAGCTCTTGGATTAAATCTGTGACATATGGAGCAGTCCTTCTATATATGGAGGGGACCTAGACAGTACACACAGAGTGTCTGAAGGTCCGGGAACGGAAATATATGCCCACATTTAAAGCACTTCTTAAACCCCACAGGGCCTTTTTCTTTCTCAGCCATTACACATACAGTAAAATGTTAAGGCAGTCAATAAAAGCACTATAAACAGAATTAGGGTTAAAGTGATAATTATAGCACTAGAGAAAACCTTTTTTTAAACAACAACAGCCAGAAAAGGGAAATTACCAACAATGGTGTAGCTCAATATGTATGTATATACCTTTAAGAAGCTATCCAAGGGCTTGCACAAGTGTATAAATACTGAACATGTGCGAGCCTGACTGACATTTTGTAGTTAGCTATTGAGATGTAGGCATATATGTATGTAAGTTATGTTTGTTAACTAGTTTGTTCATATTTAATGATGCTGCTGTCCATCCTGATGTGTTTGTACATATTAAGCATCTGAATGAAACCCCAAGGCTTTTTGTTATAAGTATTAGAGATGAACGAGCGACACTATGTCAGAAGTGGGATGTCTAAAGGACATGGTGCCAGAAGTGGGATGTCTAAAGGACAAGGTGCCAGAAGTGGCATATCTAAAAGGACAGGGAGTTAGAAGAGGCATACTGAAGGGGCATGAGGTCAGAAATGGCTTGGTTAAAATGATTTAAGGCATTTGTTTAGATGCTAGTGGAATGTAAAGGAGTGGATTATCCCAAAATGTGCATTCTTCACAAAAATATGTCAAAAATGAATTTCAGGTATTAAAACTTGCTCAGCACTATTTCATTTTGCCTTATATGAAACAAGGCATACAGAACATTCTAAATAATATTCACATAAACAAATATGTATTATATTGATAAAAATATTCAAATTACTAAGGAAAATGTTTGAAATAAACTCTGAATTGCATAAAATGAATAAAATAAAGGGAAACTACTGCATTTTCACAAAACATATGTATTTTTGTATTAAGCAAAGATATCTGAATTATCAGAAATCTATAAAGTGTTTGCATGTTTGTGCAGTGTTACGGTAAAGCTATTTTGAAAAGTACGGCCATTACAAAGCTATTTTGCAAAGTACAGCCATTACAAGGCATACTTCACAGAGTACACTCATTACAGAGCATATTTTCCAAAGTACAGTATTTCGAAGAGTTTATTGTGCATTTGAATGTTGTTGTAAGCTCACAGAACAGTTTGTTCATACATAATTACAAGGGCCATATTTTCAGTGTGTTTGTGCATACTTTGTGGGCATGCCAGATGGATTTTGAAAATCTAGTGCACTTGTGTTTGACAGTAATATTGCTGAGAACTGGAGAGTGTTTGAGCAAGAGTATGACACTTTCATACAGGCTGCATTTTCTGATAAAGATGACTATACAAAGGCATTTATTCTACTTAATTTAGCTGGGTCAGAAGCTATAGAAAGGAAACACTCATTTGTGTATGCACCTATGCTGAAAAGGGGTGAAACCATCATGTTGTTGTACCGGCTAAATTAAGGGAGGACTCAGAGTGCTTAAAACATAAATTTAGAAAAATGTGTAATCCCCAGACAAATGTTTCTATGGAAAGGCACTTATTTTACACAAGGGATCAAAAGCCTGGTGAAACCTTTGCAGCATATATAACTGACCTGAGAAATAAAGCTAAAATGTGCAGATTTAGTGACTTAAGGGATAAGTTAATAAAAGACCGTCTTGTGTGTGGCATAAAAGATGATGCTGTGAGAAAGATTTTACTTTGTGACAGCGATTTAACTTTGAATAAGGCCATTGAGATTTGTCAGATATATGAGCTCACAGAAAAGCATACAAATATGCTTATAAGTGAGAATATCTCTAGAAGACACAGTGATAAAGCTTGTGTTGATAGTATGCAGCGCGTTATTAAAAGAAACAGGCAAGCACTTGGCAACTGTAACCCCTGCAGCACTCACTGGTAAACCCCAGAACTTTTTAGCACATTCTAGACTTCGCACAGTCTTGGTGAAACATAAGAGTAAGTCAGCAAAATCAAAAGGATTCATGGCTTTCCCCACTTCTAATGTACCAAGTTTCATTGCCAATTGTCATAACTGTAGTAATAATCACGAATCGAAAAGGGAAAAATGTTTAGCTTTTGGTCAACAATGCCACAAATGTAATAAATGGAATAATTTCAAAAGATTTTGTTAATCAAAAGGCCCACATTCTTTTATGAAAAGGGAACATTTTAAGAATTGAGTTGATCAGTTAGACAGTGGCAGTTCTACTCTTTATGCTGATGGTTTGTCAGTGCTTCATGAAATGGTCAATGCAGTAGATTTAAGGGCCAAGAATGAAGTATTTTGTACTGTTCAGATAAATGGCAAATCCATAGAGCTCAAAGTTGATACAGGTTACAAGTGCAATGTTATGTCAGCAGAAACATTTGCTATGGTGTGTAAAGGTGAAAGGCTTGATTTGGGAAGGTGTGTGAAACCCTTATGGAGGTGAAGAAATTCAGACTGAAGGCTCGGTAATGCTTTCATGTTATTCTGCTGGAAGAAGCTACAACTTATTTTATGTGGTCAAGAGACATGTCCAGTCATCATTATGGCTCAGAGACAGTTTGAAAATGGGACTGCTTTCATGTAATAAGGAAGTCCACCAAGTTAGCTTAAAAGACCACTACTCTAATTTTGCCCAGCACATTTTTTCTACCTATGCTGAACTTTTCCGAGACAAACTAGCCAAACTTCCAGTTGTGTACATCATGAAGTTAAATCCAGATGTCAGTCCAGTTATCAAGTCAGCACAAAAAGTTCCAATAGCCATACAGGACAGGGTCAAAGCTGAGTTAGATAAAATGGTGTGATTTGGCCAGTTGAAACTCCATCTGAATGGGTATCTTCCATGGTGGTAGCTCATAAGAAAAGCTCAGATTACATCAGAATATGTAATGATCCACAAGATTTAAACAAAGCATTAAAAAGACCTCATCATCCAATCTGCACAGTCAAAGAAGTCACAGCCCTGATGCCAAATGCCACTATTTTTTCTGTTTTAGATGCAAAGAGTTCATTTTGGCAAATTCATCTTGACAAAAAAAATCATCATTGCTCACTACTTTCAGTACTCCATTTGGCAGGTACAGATTTTTGAGAATGCCATTTGGGATAAATTCTGCAACTGAAGTCTTTCAACGTGCAATGGAGCAAATTTCTTCCTGGGTATCCTTGTACTATTATAGTAGACAACGTACTTGTAGGAGGCTGTGATGAAGCAGAACATGTCAGAAACCTCAGAAAAGTTCTAGAAAGGGCACATCAAGTGAATCTTAAGCTCAAGCCACATAAATGCAAATTCAAACTACATGAAGTTACTTATGATCATTTATTTACGAGTACAGGCTTATGACCAGACCCTTCAAAGCAAACAGCCATTCTGGAGATGCTAGCACCAGACAATGTTCAAGCCCTGCAATATTTTCTCGGCATGGTCAACTACCTAGGCAAGTTCCTTCCAGACTTGAGTCAACTATCAGCACCACTCAGAGAGCTGACACATAAAGATGTATCCTGGTCTTGGTTAGAGCAACACCAAAGAGCATTTGATGTCCTGAAATGGAGAATTACTAGTCCACCAACCCTCAGATACTATGGTGTTCACAAACCAGTTAAACTTTCCTGTGATGCTTCAAAATTTGGTCTTGGTGCAGTCATTCTACAAGAGGATCAACCTGTTGCCTCTGCATCGAGAACTCTTACCCAGACTGAGATCCAGTATGTCCAGATCGAGAAAGAGCTTTTGGCAATTGTGATTACATGTTCAAAGTTCCATGATTATGTTTATGGTAGACCCATTCAGATCGAAACAGACCACCAACTATTAGTTACTATCTTGAAAAAGCCTATGCATTCATCTCCAGCCAGACTGCAATGTACAATGCTGAGATTGCAAAATTACAATTTCAGTCTTGTCTACAAGAAAGGCAAACTTATTTAACTTGCTGATACCTTATTTAGATCATCCAGAAATACCACCGAACTAACTGAAAATCAAGGTTCTCGATCGATTATTGTGAAGTCATGGATGTGAGAAATTTTTCTTTCACACGTCTTGATGAGCTAAGAAATCACACAACCATGGATCCAGTTTTACAAAGGCTCAACTACTTTATCAAACAAGGATGGCAATCAAAGCAATCTAGTTTACCTCAATAATTGCAACCTTATTTTCTGTACAGAGATGAGATTTTGTCTGACAAAGGTATCATAATGAAAGGTCTGAAAGTAATTGCTCCAAAGTCCATGCAACCAGAATACATTACTATCTTGCATCATGGTCACCCAGGAACTGAATCTACTAAAAGAAGAGCAAGAGAACTAGTTTTTAGTATTTAGTATTTTGGCCTTCTACTTCACAAGACATTGAGAGAGCACTTTCATCTTGTTCAGTGTGTAATAGTACAAGGCCTCATCAACAGAAGGAACCTCTTCAGCTTAACCAGATTTCAGTACTACCTTGGTCGACAGTAGCCACAAACATCTTCAAGTGGAATGGTCAACATTATTTGATGTTAGAAGACTCTTACTCCAATTGGTTTGAGATTGACCTACGTCCTAACCTAGCATCCAGTATAGTTATTACTAGGCTGAAGTGTCATTTTGCTGTTCATGGTAGTCCACACAAAGTTATTTCTGACAATGGCACGCAGTTTACAAGCCAACAGTTCAAAAGATTTGCTGAAGAATGGGACTTTACTCATGCCACAAGTGGTCCAGAGTACCTGGAGTCAAATGGCTTGGCAGAATGTGCAGTTCAAAGTGCAAATCAGTAAATAGAGAAGTCAAAATGAGATAATATTGATGTTTTTTCAAATCTCTTAAATCTCAGAAATGTTCCTCATGATAAACATGTTGGTTCACCTGCTCAGAGACTTCTGTCGAGAAAAAACAGAACCACATTATCAATCAGTAGTCAATTGTTGGTTCTATGTGTCAAGAACAAAAGATCAGTGAAAGCCAATCTGTTGAAGAAGTGCCTATCCCAGAAGTCATACTGCGATAAGACCAGCAAACCACTCAATCCATTACGAGAAGTAGAAGTGGTAAGGATGCAAATGTCCAGAGATTATGATCGGATTGGTGTCGTGAAGAATATTGGTCCAGAGCCGAGATTGTACATTGTGGAATCCAAAGGAGCAACTTTAAGGTGGAATCAGAAGCATTTGAGTCTGGTTTCAGAGCCTATATGACAGCAGATAGCTTGTGAGAAAAACTCTTTATCTCAGAGTGAGTTGTCTGGCATTCCAATTCCAGAGGAAGTTCCAGAGGACATTCCTGTTCCTATGATGAATCCAGAAGTTCTGATATGAACTGTGCACCACAGACTGTTCCTGTTGCTAAATTTGGTCCTAACTATTATGTTATGAAATATGGTCTCTAAACCCTGTAGCAGATATGAAGCAACTTGTGTTTTGTTTCTAATGTACATAATAACACCTGCCTAGCTCTAACATTGTTTTTCATAAAGGGCAATCTCTTTAAGAGGGAGGATGTAGATCAATATGTGTGTATATACCTTTAAGAAGCTATGCAAGGGCTTGCACAAGTGTATACATACTGAGAAAGTGTGTGCCTGACTGCCATTTTGTAGTTAGCTGTTGAGATGTAGGCATGTATGTATGTAAGCTCTGTTTGTTAACTAGTTCATTTGTATTTAATGATGCTGCTATCCATCCTGATGTGTTTGTATGTATAAAATCTGAGCAAAACCCCAAGCCTTCTTGTTATATGTATTAGAGACGAACAAGCGACAGATAGTATCTGTATATTACACCTAGCATAGAAAGTGGACAGGAATACTATCAATAGTACTAAGAGTACAAAATATACTAAAGGTCAGTGAAAAAATTATTTAACTAGTAAACAATAAATAAGGGAGAAAGGTTCTAACAGTTGTAAAAGTTTAGATCAAGAAAATGAAGCTTTTTGACAAAAAAAATGGACTTTATCTCCCAACTTTAAAGAATTGTTAGCTAATCAGCAGTTCCAAAGGAGACTTCTTTGGTAGCAAAAAAAAGCTTGCTTTTTGGATTCTGTCTTTATATCAAACTCTGCTCGAGTTCCTGACAATTGGAATGTGTAGAAAGTACCCTTTTGCTAGCAAGCTGGCTGTTCACAGGGGATAGGACCCATATAGCTTAGGTTACTGTGCCAGTGATTTATGCTTTGAACATTTACAAATTTATCTTACTAAAACATTATGTGAACATTTGGGCTGATAGACTCTAGTCCTTTCTCCTGCAATTGATTCATCCTCACAAAGCTGGATTCATAAAACAGAGATCTAGAACAGCTCACTTAATGATGCTATCTGTTCTTTTCTGAGCTTCACTGGTAGATGGTCATCAATTCTTGGCAGCTTTTATTGACTGTGAGAAAGCATGCAACTCCATCCTCTAGCCCTGTCTATGAAACTCCTTGCAGTTTCAGGGCTTCTGGAATAACTGATTACTCCAACAAAAGTGATGTATAGCACCGTCTTTTGTGTACTGATATGGAGATCTGTAAACCCTTCCCCTTGAGAAGGGTCACCAGTCAAGGTTACCCTTTGTCCCCCAATACAACCCTTACACCAAGCAATATAACAATGCTCTCATCTAAAGGAATGTCACTTTTATAACAAATAAATCAACTGCTAATGTTTATTTATGAATTTACATGCCTTTGCCAAGATGTCCAGTCTCAGATTTATTATCTCCAAAATGGAGATTATCCCTGTCAATCAGGCAGCATCCCATCTACTAGCCAAAGGCCCTTCTGTATCCTTTTCATGCAAGATACCTGTAATATTTGGGCATAATGCTGAAGCCTAATCAAATGTACAATGGCAAAAATGTGTGGCATAAATTGTTTGTAATGGTACATGTATCATTATGAAAATGACTAAACTCTGCAATAACCATGTTTCTACCATTATTTGTTGACGGGCACTTACCCATTCCCCATACATCTAGAATACATTGCAAATTACAAACATCACTTCTACAATACATTAGAGATAGCAAACATCCCAGAGTATGATTGCCTGGTAGTTGGTGCAGAGGTTAAGGTTGTGAGCTGTGTTACAGGTTTGATTCCCTCAACTCTCATTTTCCTACTGTGGGACCTTGAGGAACTCATTTAACCAGACAGTGTTACCGGGTCACCCCTGAAAAGGGAATCTGTAATCAGTGGGCCTACCTGATTAACAAATGGGTATTATATTATTATTACTATTATTATTATTATTATAGATTCAGACTGTTTACATGATGAAAATAGGTGGTAGTTTGCATCATCAGAGCCTTAAGTCTAAAGTCTTAGTATTTACAAAAGTGCACATCTTTACTTCTTGTAGTGGCAAGCCTGTAGTCTGGACTAAGTTTGAAGCCTAAATATTAGTGGGCAGAATTCATTAGTGTTTGCTATGTAATTTAGGATGCTTCCAGGGAACATTAATAAATGGCACACACTTTTGGTTAGATTCAAATCCCTAAAACATATAAGAAGCAATAGTATACTTTCCATTCTCTGACACCCCAAATTTATTGTACATAGACAACAATTTTGCTGAACTGAATGAGAGACCACAGGAATTACATCATTAGTGCAAGAGTTAATGGGGAACAACACACTTTAGTGTCCACTGAACATTTACAAAGTAAATGCTAGCTTCCAAAGAAGGGGCCCTGGGAGTACTTATAGTTATGCCCTGCCATTTTATTCCCTTCCTCATACTTTAAGGGTATTCTCCATTCACAGATTATACCCATTTCGGGAATACTTAACCCTGGAAATATCACTACTGCACCAGCAAGAACAACAAAGGCTTGCAATTGTACAAAATTGTGGTGACTTCTTGCTGCAGCATGGGTACAACTTGTTCTTTCAGTCATTAACCAACAATGCAGTAGAGTTTTGAATGCTGAACATTCATAGCTCTCTGCCTGTCCATTAAGTCTATTTTCTCTACACTGAGTAGCTGGCAGACGTTTGTGTAAGATGGATTTTGGTCACCTTTACCTAGTATGAAGACAGTGAATATAGAAGAAGCAACATGTGAAGCTTGTAACACTCCTTTAGCAAATATCCAGCATAAATTCTGGAGATTCCCACAGGTGTAACTTTTACCAGTGTATGCACTATGCACTAATTATGCATACTTCACAGATCTTAAACATGCCAACGCTACGCGCACTTCTTTTGTGGGAATATTGATCTCATCCAGAACTTGACAGCATAGACTGGTTAAAATTATGTTACTGCAGTATGCATTGGTTGTTAGAATGCAATGAATTAACTCTGGAAAAAAAATCAGCTTGCCATCTCTACCAGCTCTACAAACGACACTTAGTTTGCTAAGTGTATATAGTGTATGTAATTGCATATAATAGCCAAACTAATGGCAGAATAAGAGAATCGCTATGGTGCTGCTCAAAGAATAAGTGCTAGAAAATCTCTAGTGACATTTTTTTTCTAACATTTCTTTTGGTTTCATCTGCAGTCCTTGTTGTGAAAGCCTCCTAAGTGAAGTCTGAATGGTTGCTTGGTGTTTAGGTTGAACATTGTTACATAAGACAGAATATAGTACAGTATGTGATAATTTATTTCACATCCTTAGACATAAAGCCTAAAATTTAATAGTAGCTAGCATTTTTTTCATATATTATCTAGCTAGAGTTTGTTCTTTAGTTTGCTTTATTACTGGTATTTCTACAAATTAGTACTGATACAAGCTTTATTGCTTATTTGTTCTACCATTTACAAGTGGGTAATGTTGTACTTTCACTAAACATATGTTTTTGAATTACTTGTTTATCAATAAAGCTCTTAAAAGCTTTTATACAAATTACCACATAGGTGGTAATCCATTAAGTACAGAAGAAGTAATTAGGGACCTGGGGACCCAAGTTGATAGCAATCTCTCATTTGACAACCACATGGCCAAAGTGGTTAGAAAAACATTTTATATAGCCCACCTAATCATGAAGGGATTCACATCTAGATCAGGGGAGGTCATCGTGCCTCTTTACTCATCCTTCATCAGGCCCATAATTGAGTACAATGCCCCTTTTGGGATGTACCTTACCAGACACCTGCAGCAACTGGAAAGACCCCAAAAGTACCTCACCAAGAGGATCAAAGGGCTCAAACAGATGCCATATGCTGCCTGGTTAAAGAAACTCCAGCTCTACTCAGTGGCATACCGCCTGCTCAGAGGCGATCTGTGCCTGACGTATAAAGCCATGTCCAACCAGGAATTAATGGACATGCTGCACCTCAGAAAATCCAAATCCCATCGAGCTACGCGCTCGAGAGACTTGAACCTCAGCACTGAAATAAATAGGACATGATGGAGGGACAGATTCATAATCCAGAGTCTCCCTTCACTCTGGAATAAAATCCCAGTCCAGGTTAGGCAGAGTCCCTCATTGACTCTCTTCAAGAGGAATCTTGATGAGTGGATGGGAGATCGTAGGTTTACCCCGGATATCACTTCTGTGTCACTGTTAGACAGAGGCACAGTATACTAACCTCGAAAAAGGGCATAGCAAAATTAATTTAAAATGGGTGGCGAAAGCCAAACACACTCTGGCTAGGCTTATAAATGCCCTAGGGCAGATAGCCTAGTATGAACCTATGAACCTATATTTATTTTTACTGTCTTGCCACAAAAGTGATATCAGGGTGATTAATGTAGCATTCTATGTTAGAAGATCAATATGCTTATCCTACCAGGCAAATCACTTTGATCCTTCACGTGAGTGCTTAGATGATGGTGGTACTGATAACCGCTAAGTGACCAGCCTGGACTTTAGCACCTCTGAATACAGAGCTGTGAATGCAGTTGGTGAGATTGCTGGTGTATGGCAGAGCTTAGAAGACCCTGCTTTTCCTCATTACATTATGACTACTGTGTCACCTGTGGTGAAAACAGGGTGTTGCTGCAAATGTGCAGACAGAAAAAAATTCTTATGCTGGCTTTTGCAGCTTCTGGTAGCCTATGTTAACATGTACATCTGAAGCTAGCAATTCCATGGGAATGCAAATATCAGCCAACCTCAACTTGACGTGTTTTTCTAAAAAATGGTTTTATTATATCAAACAATAAAACTGCTAGATATTACATTTTTACATAACAGGGTTTCTTAATCATATACACATGAAACAACTGGTTTGCATTATAAATCATTTTTTTGTGGATTAACTGCAACTGGCTAAACAGATGATTGTTATTACTAAACCACAATATACTTCAGCATACTTCTGTGGGAAATATACAGAGTTTCTGAACTTTCTGTTATTGCTTACATTTCTGTATTTTTTTTTTGTTTGTGAAATGTTTCGTATTGCACCCAGGCTGAGCCTGAAATTGGTCAATATTGATCACTGCATTACCGTGGTAAACATATATATATAAATAAATAAATATCTAGTAAATTTCAATTAATTCTCTCTACAGTAATACATGGAAAAGTGTCCGACAGACTAGTAAGATTTTCATAATCACTTTTAAATACCACTAAATAATCATTTAAAGCATAGAATATCTTTGTGATATCTGTGTGGAAAGCAATCTAGTATGCTATATATGTTAAACCAGTACTGATAAAGCACACAGATGGGCTCCCACGGCTGGTGCACAGCCTCTACCAAAATATAAATAATGTTGTCAGACAAACTATTTTGCTAAAAAAAAAAAAAAAAAAAATTATATATATATATATATGTGTGTATATATATATATATATATATATATATATATATATATATATATATGTGTATATATATATATATATATATATATATATATATATATATATACATATACATATATATATATATATATATATATATATTTTTTTTTTTATTATTATTAAGCAGACTTTAACTGCAGTGGTGGTGCTGCGGTAGTGTTGTCGCCTCACAGTAAGCTGTTGTCCTGTTCGATTCTCAGCTAGAGCATCTTCTGTGTGGAGACATGCATGAATGGGCATACCTTCATTGAAGGTTGTGCGTCAGGGCCGGCAACTCGGCATGTAAAAATCTACTGCCAATCATTAGCAGACCGGAGTTCCGCTGTGGTGACCCCTAACCGGGAAAAAGCCGAAAGACACAACAACAACAATAAGGCAGACTTTAGTGTTCATTTCACATTATGACTTTTACTGGGTTCCTGTTGAATGTCTGAGGTTCATAAGTTAAGTGTGATCTTTACAAATGGGAAAACGTATGTGTGACAAGAGAAATATTTGCTAATTTCAGATATGCTGTCTTACAGAATTCCCTGTTCTCCAAGGCACAGCACGCACATACACATACATACACACACACACACACACACACACACACACACACACACACACACACACACACAAAACACACAGATTTTATATATATATATATATATATATATATATATATATATATATATATATATATATAAAGAGAGAGAGAGAGATAGATGTGGTAACTAGTGAGGGTGCAGGTGGTGCAGCCCGCCATGGGATGCAGGGGGCTTGCTCACTGTAAAAAAAATACTTTTATTATGAAATGACAAGTTTTGCATTTCACTGTTATTTGAAAGAAAGACTGCTCTTAATTTTTCATAATTCCACGGCTCAAAATACCAAATGTGGAACTTCAGATGCTTAGCTGTTCTTGCAGCGCTTTTTCAAAATGAACAAACAAAGAAAATCCACTCATTAAATATTTTTTAGCTAATGCACATATAAACCTAGCAGAGCAAACAGAATAAGTAGTCATGGTAAAAATTCATATCCACACTGCATTTTTTTCGATTTTAACACAAACTTTGTTAAACGATATTCAACAATGTATGTTAAGTGCAGAGCTTTTCTCCCCGGGCCTCCACTGAAAATGTGCATTGAAAGGCCCAGTGGACTTTCCTAGTAAACAAAGTGCAAATAAATAATAAAATAATAAATAAATAAATAAATAAATAAACTTCACAAAAAACTTATCATTAAGACCTGGAAACCTGCTATAATTTAACCTGTTTTACCTCATCAATATCACTATGCTTGGTGGTTTTCTTTGGTCCATTTATAAGATCAAAAACTAACCCTGCCATTATCAAAGGTCTGCCTAAGAAAATAATATATGCCACTCATTGAACTAAACCATACTGACTGGAACTTTCCAGCAGTACATCATAATTTGCTACTACCCTGCAACTTTTCAATGACATCTTACTCAACATCTGAAATACCTCTTCCTAGTTACTAGTTGCAGGTTTCATACTAATGGGTGCCCTTGGCTTCTGGGGTATTTCAAACCATGATAAGACCAAGGGAGAAATCTTAAAATTTCTGGAAAAATAAAATTATCAAAATACCATCAGTCCTTTTTGTACCACAAGTGCGTAGCTAGAATTTTAGTAAAAAAGTGCTAGGGCATCATTCGGTGAGTCCAAACTAATAATTTTCCAAAGCAATACTAGAAAGTATTAAGCTGAATTTAAGATATACTACAAAGAAAATAAATAAATACATTACAGTAAATTAGGCTCACTACGCATCTATTGTTGTTCTTCTACGTTAGCCTGCCCCTAACCACTGCTGGGGCTTTCTTTCTGAATTACTCCACTGCCTATTTCTTTTTCATTTTCAAGCAGTCACTACAATAGAACTGCCTTCTTTGCATTTAGGACCACACACACACACACACACACACACACACACACACACACACACACACACACACACACACACACACACACACACGTTGAAAGAGTCACTCCATGTGAATCCATTATCTGTCAGCATGGGGAGGACACGGTCAAAGACCACATTGCTTTGAAAAGGATGAGTTGCTCCTGTCCCTCTAGGCTTTCAGATATTGGCTAAAACTTTATCCACTCTCTTAAGCCTTTCTTAGGCAATGCCAAAAGAAAAAAAATAAATACCAACTAAGTGGAAAAGTTTACAAGCAACCTTAAGGTGTTACTGTTCAATGCTCAGAGCCTAAACAAAAAACTCCACACTCTTCAAACACTCCTAACTTTGGAGAATGCAGATATCTATGTTGTGACTGAGACTTGGTTTAAAGCCATAGAAGGTACTATGAAAGTGCAAGGCTATAGTGCCTTACACACATTTAGGCCAACAACAGCACTGGCTGGGGCTAAAGGTGCAGGTGTCTCAATCTAAGTTAATAACAAACATACCTCTAAGTTGGTTAAACAGCATGATACTATAGAGCTCATTCACATGCAAGGCATCATAGATAAGGTCCCTCATCACATCATGGCTAGCTACTTGTCAGCATCTATTCCCCTAGAGTCTCATGACTCTAACATTAACCTACTAGAAGCACTCAGCATCAAACCAAACACCATATTCATGGGTGAATTAGCTGCCCCTCTATAGACTGGGAAATGTAAACTGCCTCAAACTCACAGCCATAATATGACCTGGACATTATGAACACAAACACTCTATAACAGATAGTGCACACTCCAAGCAGAGGATCAAACTTACTAGATCTGGTACTCATCAGCATGGGACAGTGTTGTTATCCCCCTCCCCCCAACAAACACATGTCCTCACTAGTAAGGATGGATTACAAAGCTGCCTCATTTAAAGTAAAAATCAACCCAGAAAATCTAGCTAAATCAGTAACAGTTATGAACTATTCAAAGGCAAACTACAGCCTTTCAGTTTTGCTTAATTTTGAACACCTTTGTTGAATAATCACACAAGACATAGGCAAACATACATTTATATCAAAGAAAATAAACCATATTAACATTCTTAGCTGCAAACAAAAATATTTATCATTTCAGCTTTACATAAATTGATTAATTCCTGCCTTCCTTTAAAACTCACTCGTTTTCCAGAACGATAAGTAAATCCCAAAAATACGACCATCCAAAGAACTACAAAGGATGCGCCAACCACTAGTCAACTCCAAAACAACTTCCATGAAAATTTCCAAAATAACTTTCTTCTCCAAAACACTATTTTGTAAGTATTGTTTCCACAATTTCCATTTTTTCTATGCATTTTGTACCCAACCTTTTCTAAAGATCCTACTTCCAGTGGTTTAATCATTGTTACAATATCCAATACTTCAAATACAGCTAGTTTGGACTATGAGTTCCATTGCCTAGTAATTGATTTTTGCAGCCACCAGAATTATACTTAAATTAAATTAAACAAGGCCTTACTATGTCTAGGCAATTTAGATCCTGTATCGCAGATCAAAAAATCATTTCCTCAGTTGCACCCTTTTTCTCACCAAATATTTCTGACAAGAAGACTGTGTAGGGAATTTTTAAAATCTGCCAACTCATTACACTCCCAAAACATATGCTCCCAGTTATCTCTTTCTTCCTCATCGTATTTCCAACATTTGCCATCTGCCCGAGGAAAAATTATTTGGAGTTTGCTTGGGGTATAAAAAATACCTTTGCAAACACTTCCAATCAAAAATGCAACAAAGTCAACAAAGTCTAGAAGATTTAGCACATCTGGGAGTCACACATATTTCCTCCAATTGTTTCCTTGTGAATTGTTTATCCAATATCTCTTTCCAATTTTTTCTAACCTCCTCTGATCAATTCTTATAATTTTTGTACATTATTTTATATTCCCTACTAACTATTCTTTTTTAACAGCAGCTTCTGTTCTAAACTCATTTAAAAACTCTACCAGAGCAGGTGTTTCACTCAGGATTCCTTTACCCCTTTCTCTTTGCCTGTACTCAGATATCAATCCTTGATAGGGAAGGCAGTCTTTAGCCTGCAGTCCAAACTTTGTATTGGCTTCTTCACATTCTATTACCTTTCTCTCTCTAGTTATTTACTCCCAGTACTTTGGTTTCTTTACTAATTTTCTACAGTAAATTCCAGCCCCTCTTGCCTATTCTCTGTTCCCCTAATTGAAATAATTCCTATCATCAGATTTTCCTTTCTCCGTGCTTGTGTTGGCTTAGTTCTTAGAATACTTTCTGCTACTTTATGAATATAATACTTCGGTTTCATTTCTCCAAGTCTTTCAGATTTGTAATACTATGATAGGAATGGACCCCATTCCTACATCAAAGTATGATTAAAGTCTGTGAAATTAGTATTGTCTCAATCCTTGATGCTAGCCAAAAGTGCTCTTCGTGGTGCCCAGAACCGAATCCCTCTGCAATTCATATGGAGTTACATGTATTGGTAGCATACCTTAATAAGACTGTAAATTCTTTTTTTATGAGACCCATTGCTCCTACTACTATTGAAACTGTCTGAGTATCCTTCTTTCACACTGCCCTCATTGTTGCCTGAAAATCCTGGTATCTTATAACTTTGTGTCTTTCTGTACATAAGGCACTGTAATCACTAGGTATAGCAATTTCTTTGTTTTGCTAGGTATAGCAATTTCACTGATCAATGCGACTTTTGTCTTCTTTTCATGGACTACTACATATGGTTTTCTCGCATCTATTTTGAACTGATGGTAATGGGTGATCCCATGTGATATAAACTTCATCATTCTTTATAATGCTTTGTGGCCCATATTTCTAATGCTTTTCAGCTACTTCAATATTGTAATGTTTGCACAATCCCCAATGCAACAGTCTTGTCACATTATTATGCCTTTCAGTATACAGGCCCTCTGACATTAGTGTATCACACCCAGCAACAAGGTGTGTGACTGTTTCCAGTTCTGTTTTACAATACCTTCTTTTGTCTATTTTTCCCACATGCTCAATAGACTTTGTAAACCAGCATGTATGGAGTCCACTATCTTGGCCTGCCAATATTAATCTTTCATCTTTTTGCTTAAACTCAACTCTCCTTAACTATTCCTGTGTCATGAGATTGTTCCAGGAGTTTTCTGTACTTGCAACTATATTTATGCCTTTTCCAAATTTCTTGCCTTCTCATTTGCTCCTTCTCCTTATATTGTTTCTTTTGTTTTTTGGCTCATTCAGTTGCTGCCTGATTTTTGTCTACTTCTGGTTTGGTTTCCATTCCCGCTTGACACAGATATGCTTCTGCTAAATAGGGAAGCCATCTTACATGTGTTCTCTTTGTGTTTCAGAATTTTCACTAAGTTTGAATCTGATGAGGTCAGCAGATATGTATGCAGTCCTACGACTGTAGATCTATACATGAAATAATTTTGAGGATGCCCATATCTCCTTCAGAATGAGGAATATATAGTCTTAATATACACTTATTTTTATATAATTTGATAAGAGTGAAGCATTATTCTTGTTTTCCTGTCCAACTGATCCAATAACTTTTGGGGACAGTCAATCAACCCAAAACTGTAAGTTTAAACAGGAAGAGCAAATTGGTTTATAGACGAGACTTTTTTCCTAGATGCCAGGGCTGTTTTCATTATTAATTTTAGTCTTCTAAAATATTCTTTACTGAGCTTTGTTCACATTTGTTCATGTTTTATTGCAAGTCCTTCATCAATTCCCAAACATTTACACACTCCTTCCTACTCACGTTCCTTTATATCATATTCCTGTCTCAGACTGATAATTTCTTGGGGCTGCAGCTTTCCTGCTTTAAATGTTACTTTTGCACATTTGTCAAAACCAAATGAGATTATTATATAATCTGAGAAAGTTTTAACTGTTTCCAGATGTGCTTTCAGCTCCTCGTCTGATGAACCAGTTTTAAATCATCCACAAAAAGAAGATGAGAAGTCTTTACACTTTTTGATTTCTGGGAGTCAAATTGTAACCCTGACCTAATTTGTTAAGTAGACAGCTTAATGGGCTAAGGGCAAGACAAAAGAGCAGCAGTAACAAAGAATCACCCTGGAATATCCCCCTTTGAATTTTTATCCCTGGGATAATAATTAGTCCTTTATCATGGCTTTTGCCATAGAGTGGTTTGCTACTGTTTCATGGTCACTGTAATGTAATTGATCAATGTAGGGTGTATCTTATACAGCTATAAGTACTCCTTTATCCATGAATGTGGAATGCTGTCAAGTTCTCTTTTGGAATCTATCCATGCTATGGTTAGATTCTTCCCCTTTTTACAATTCTCCATTATGACTTTATTGAAAGCAAATGATCCTTTTTTTCCATTTGACTTTCTTTTGTTACCCTTTAGTCTGCTGCCACGATTGAGTTTTTTTCTAAATGACAATAAATTCTGTCGGCATCAATTCCAGTGTATAATTTATACATCACTGGAAGGCAAGTAATTGGGTATAGTTTTTTGGATAGCTTACAGGTTCACTGCTAAGAAAGAATATCATTTTTTCCCTGTTGTTAAACAGGCTGGTGTCTGTTTGGGGTACGCATATAAATAGTTCTTACTCATGGCTATATCTTCATGCAAAGATATTATTACTTTTAGCCAGATGTTAGGTACTGTATCTGGGCCTGGGGTTTTCCATTTAGGAGCTTTTCTTACTCTTGTTTCAGTTTCTCTGACTGTTACTTCACTCCTTTTCATATCCTGTACATCTGAACTTCTTACTGGTTCTAAACTTCTATCCATTCAGCATCTTTTGTTATGTTCAACAAGGTCTTCGTAGATGTTTTTCCAAAATGTGTCTATTTCTTCTTATTATTTTTTTATTGGTGGTGTTTCTATTCCTCTTGCTTTGTTTCCCAGTTCTCTGTAAAACTTTCTTAGTCATTAATGAATTGCATATTTTGTACTTTTCCTTGATATTTACCTGCATATCTTCTAAGTTTTTCTGCCAGTGTTGATATACCCGATAATACTCTGTGTTGCTGTTGTCATTCTTCTTAAATATCAGGGTCCACAATTCCGCTCTGTCTTTATTTCTTGAAACTGCCCCCCCAACTTCATAATCATCATCCCTTTTCACTCTGAATTATAGCTTTCAGTTTGTGTTATGTAAATGAGCCTTAACTGTGTAGCTCTAAAATATCCCTTCAAATCAGGTAATCCTAATCCACCATGTTATACTGGAAAGGTCATCTTATCCCTCTTGACCTTGCCCTTTCCCCCTCCCAGATAAAATCATTCAACTCTTTATTAATTACTGTCCACAACTTCTCCGCTGGTTGATGAAAATATGTTGACCTGTATATAAAACTAAAGGTACTAAAAACATTTTCACTGCTTTGCATCTTGCTATCCATATCCATAAACAAGAGCTTCTAGTTTCTCATTTTTTGTACTATTTTTTGTTTATTTTTTTCCCCACATATGCTTAGCTGCCATACCAGAATCCTTTTTAGTCCTTACTCCTAAATACTTCATTTTATCGTGTCCCCATAAATATGGTTATTGTTGGACCAGTTTATGTGTGGGTACATACTTTGCAGCTATAGCCTGTGTTTTATCTTCATTCATTTTATTGAACAAGAACAAGAATTATAAAGACATGCTTCTGGAGCATTTCTCCCCGGGCCTCCGCTGAAAACAGGATCTGTGGAACCTAGTTGGACTTTCCCGGTCAACAAATGTTAAATAAAAAAAATAAAATAAAAATAAAAATGTTATATCCAAAAAGACTTGAAACTGTCTCAAGATGTTCTGCAACACTGAGATGTCATTTTCCTGGTTTTATCAGGTACAAAAGGATATTGTCTACAAAGAGTTTACTTTTCTTGACTACCGTACCAATTATATCCTTGAATTTCTGAATCCCTTATGTTCTTTGCCAATGGCTCTAATATAAAGCAAATGAAAGAGAAAGTGGACACCCCTACTCATTACTTTGTTCAGACACAACTTGTTAGAAAGGAATCCTCCTTTTTATTTTTTGCCTCTGACCCACTCATATAGCCTCCTATTAATCTTATTATTGTATCAGGGAATGCAAATGTTTACATTGCCCTACTCATAAAATCCCAGTGTACTTTGACAAATGCAATTACAGCACTGAGACCCACCACCAACAGTGGTACTTTCTTATACTCTCTTCCCTCTGGATCATCATTGTTCTATTAATGTTGTCAAATGTTTGCCTCCCTCAAACAAAACCACTTTGACACATATTTATCAATTTTGGCAACATATTTACCATTCATTTAGCTATTATATACATAAACACTTTATAATCATGGTTTAAAACTGAAATGGGCCTGTATGAAGCTGAATCTCACAGGTCTTTACAGTTTTTAGGTATTACAGCCACCACAGCTTTCTTCCAGGATGCTGGTACTTCCCCTCCTTTTAAAATACTGTCAAATAAAACCTTCCGGATCTTCACTACATTCTTTCCTCCTAGCTTCCAAACTACCACAGGAATACCATCTATTCATGGAGACTTTCTTGCAGATATATTGCATGTCACCATTTTTATCTTACCTCCTCCTATCATAACGGTTAATTGTTTAGCCTCATATAACTCTAACTTTGCTATACTTCAGTCTTCCATAAATATTTTCATTTGTGCTTTTTACTGGTTTCCACATTTCTCTACTTTATAAAAATTTTCATAAAATTTCCAACATATCTCTAATAACTCTACAGGATCTCTGGTTATTTTCCTTGTTATAGGCTTTTTAAATTTAGCAACAACCCTTTCACTTTCTGTTGCCTAAGATGTTGTGCTAAACGTTTTAGTGCTCTGGAGTTATTATCAAGAACAATTACTTAACAGCAGTCTTTCTATACTCATGTAGATTATCAAGATACTCCCATATTTATTTATTTACTTATTATTTATTTATTGACATTTGTTAACTGGGTTGGTCCAGCTGGGCTTGTGGCCCATTTTCAGTGGAAACCCAATGAGAAAAGCTCCATACACAAACATATTACAGAAATTAAAACATCTGACTCAAAAGTATGACAAAATCAGTTAAAAAAGAAAGTTAAAAACACAAAGCAGAAATGTATGCACAAAGGAATATACACATCATGTTTTTACAGAGTAACAATATATATATATATATATATATATATATATATATATATATATATACACAACAAGAATTTTGTCCAACAGTATTGATTGATAGAGTTTAGTAAGTATCCACATAATGGAGTACTTAGATAAAAGGGGAGGGATTGAATAAGGTGTGTAAGAGGGGAGCTTAAGCTGCGGCTTAACAAGGGAAAATTTTGGAGTTAAGTAGATGAAGTTTGAGTTTTTCTTTAAAGTGTGATGGGTGGATGATGGAACGTATATCTAGTGGAAGTTTGCTCCAAGCATGGGCGACGGAGTGTTTATATAGAAGTTTGCCTACTGTTTTGGGGGGGTTGGTAGATGTCCAGTAGTTGCTGATCAGCGATATGGAGAGTCCGAGGTGGGTTATAGATAGAGATGAAGGAAGCAAGAGCAGGACAGGATGAAGGTTTGTAAAGAATGAAGTGTAACATTTGAAGTTGTAATAGCAGTAGTAGTTGGGGGAATTCAAGCCACTGGAGAGAGTTTAGGGCAAGGCAGTGATGTGAATTGTATGGAGAGTTTGTGATAAATCTAGTTATCTTATGGTAAGTTTGTTGAAGTTTGTTCAAGGTTGTAGTTTGAATGTTGGTAAGGACTGGGACAGCATATAGAAGGGAGGGGAGGAGTAGAGCTTGTGCAAGGGAGAATCTGGCATTAGTGGTTAGAAATTTTTTGTTGCGGTACAGTAAACCAAGTTTCTGGTGTGTCTTTTTTTCTACAATGGAGCATGTGAAGGGAGAATTTGAGTTCATCATCAATGATGACTCCAAGGAGTTTTGTGTGAGCTTCGGGTTGGATTATAGTGTTATTAGAGGATGTAATAGCAAAGGTGGATTTGTGGTGAGTGAGAGATCGGGGAAGAAAGAGTAAGAGTTTCATCTTTTTAGGGTTAAGGATAAGTATATTGTTGGACAACAACCGTTCTGTGGATAGGAAGGCATGTTGAGTTAGAGTATGGAGTTCAGAGATATTGTCAGAGATGGAGATGAGAGTTGAGTCGTCAGCATATTGGATGAGGGAGGATTGTTTACAAGATGTGTAGAGATCGTTGGTAAAGACATTAAACAGGAGGGGATCCAGTATGGAACCTTGTGGTACTCCGGTTGGGACAGGTATAAATGGAGAAGAGGATGAAAGACATTTAACAGATTGCTGCCTAAAGGATAAGTAACTGGAGAACCAGGCAAGGGAGGAAGAAGATAGATGAGATTTGCATGTTTAGATAGCAGTAGGGGTTGGGAAACTGTGTCAAAGGCCTTGGAAAGGTCTAGGAAGAGACAAGATATGAGTTTATTGTTGTCTTGGGCCTCAGCAATGGTATGTGTGAAGGATAAGAGGGCAGTAGTCATGCTATGGTTAGGACTGGTACCGTGCTGAGTGGGAGTGAGAAGGTTATGCTGGAGGAGGTAGTTGAGAAGCTGTAAGTGAATGCATTTTTCAAGAATCTTAGAGAGGGGGGATAGGATGGTGATGGGTCGTTAGTTGGATGGGTCTGTAGAGTTTCCACCTTTATGCAGGGGAATAGTGATTAAGGATTTCCATAGGGAAGGGACAGTGGATTTCTGAATTGGTCTATTGATTAGAATAGATACTGGATAGGCAATGGAGTCGGCAGCAATTTTGAGGAAAGTAGGAGTAGATTATCAGTGGATGGAGAGCAGGGTTCGAGCTTTTGAAGAAGAGATCTGATGTAGAAAGTAGGAACTGGGTGAAAAGAGAATAGATTTTTACTTGGAGAGTTGGGAGGGGTAGGCAGGGAAGTAGTGTTACAGTTGGAAGGTATGAGTGTTTGGATGGTGTCAATAAAGTAGTTATTGAAGAGGGTAGCGGTTTCTAGAGGGGATGTGTTAGGGTAAGGGCAGGGGTTTGAGGGACAGCCTGGAGAAAAAATTCTGTAAAGAGTAGACCAAAACGTCCAAGGGTTGGATTTGCTATTGAGCTGAACAGAGTTATAGTAGGACTTTTTGTCATTATTTGTTTGTTTCTTAGTAAGATTCCTAAGATGTCTATATTTGTGTAGCAAAGATAGTTTCTTTGTTTTGATCCAGGCTTTCCAAGCACTATCTCTTTTGTGCATAAGGGACCTACTTTCTTTGAAAAGACAGGGAGCATAATTGGATTTTATTCTAATCTTCCTAGAGGGAGCAAGGGAGTTTAGGGTATTCAGGAAGATGTTATGAAACCTAGTAACTGTGTCATTGAGAGGGATCTGTCTAAGGATGGGCCAGTCTGTACTAGAAAGAATGGAGTTGAACTGGGATATATTAAAGTTAGAGAGTTTATGACAATCTCTGTAATGGTGGGGTTTGGGAGGTTGGGTGGTGTATCTTAGGACAGAGGTGGGGAGGTGGTCACTAAAGCAGTCTGGTGTGGTAGTGGTGAGGGAAGTTGGTGAGTATCCAGTCAATTATGGAGCTGGAAGATGAGTTTTTATGGAGGTTGGTGGGGGAAGATATGAGTTGATGGAAGCCATGCAGGTTGATACTGGGTTGTGGAGAGTCAGTTTTAAGTTTGGACTAATCTAGGTTGACATCTCCTAAGATGAAGGTTTCCTCTTTACCACTTTGCAATTTCCCCTCTTCTTGTTCTGTGAGATTTCCTTTACTCTGCAATAGTTTAACCTTTGTCAGCCCTTCTAACTAATTCCTGTTGCTTCTTAACCACATCTCTTTTTCTTTTGTTTTTACCCTTTTCTTAAACTATTTTATTTTACCCTCATTAGCTCTAACTTTTGAAGACATTTCTATCTTCACTAATATCTCTTCATTATCCTGCATTTTTTATCTTAGTTGTTATTGGCAGATGATCTGAAATCAATACTGGGTGTGTGTCAAAGCTTTCAATTAAATGTACATGCTCCTGTGAAATATAATTGTTGTCTACTCTAGCCCAGTTATTGTACCTTGGGGAATAAGATATAACTTCTCTCCGAGTTCCTGGCTTCCATACAAAGTATTTTCATAAATTTCTTCAGAAATGTATCTTTTTTGTTATATTTTCTCTTCTAGGTCCCCAGATACATCTTGACTATTGCAAATCAAATTTGACTTCCCAGCTAAAAGTAGTATTACCTGCTGAAAGCTGATTATTTATTTATTTATTTTACATTTGTTTACTGGGATGGTCCGACTGGGTGATAGCTCTTTTTCATTGGAGGCTCAGGGAGAAAAGCTCCAGAGGCAATTTAAAGATTACAAAAATTGCAAAAAATTATACATAAGAACAACAACAAGAAACCCATATCATAGGTGTATATTCAATCACAGAGATTAAGTTGATTACAAAGTAAGTGAAAATACTATTACACCACAGTTAGAACATTACAATTAGAGCACGATCTATAAGGTATCAATAAGAACCCAGTACAAGATTCAATCTTCAAAGGTATAAATAAAATAAGTAGATAAGAGGGAGGGGAGGAATATTTAGAAGTGAAGAGTATTTAACTAGAGTGATTGTCATTGTAGTGATGGATAGCTGGGGAGAAAAGGCAGGAGAGAGAGTTAGTAGAACTGGGAAAAGGAGGGTGGAAGAATAAAAGGAGAGAGGTAGGAAAGTAGATGGATGGGTAGTAAAGAGGTGAGGTGAGAGGTTAGAAGGGCAAACAGAGTTGGATGGAGATGAACATGGGATAGGTAGTAGGACATAGGTGTACAGATACTTACAGTGTCATGGTTGGGAGTAACGTAAGTTACTAGGTGACAGAAATGCATTAACCTGTACTAATACATGCGCACATCCAATTGTTGCTGAAGTAGTCTTTTAGGAGTTTTTGAAGTGGGACAGTTTGACAGTGGTTATGATGTGCTGAGGGATAGTATTTCATATTTTAGAGCTGTAGTTAGAACAGAGGGAGTTGCCAGCTCTATTGTTGCTTTTGGAGACCTGTAGTAGTGATTTGTAAGATTATTGGAGTAGTCCAGTGCTAGTATAAGGTTGAAACAGTTGTTGAAGGGGAGGGGTTTTATCAGTTTGGTGTAGTAGTTTGTGAGCTGAGGTGAGCTGAGTGATAGTTAAACGATGGGGTAGTTCTGGACAGTTCAGTTGATGTAAGGCAGAGCAATGATGAGACCTATGTGGAGAGTTAGTAGCAACTTTTGCTATTTTATTGTAGCAGTTTTTGAGCTTAGCTAGATCAGTTTTACTTAGGTTTGTGAGTATAGGACAGACATACAGTAGAGGAGGGAGAAGATGAGTTCTGGCTGTATCTTGCCTGGTGTGGTAAGTAAGGAATGGCTTGCTTCTATAGAGTGAGTCCAGTTTAATATGATTCTTTTTGATGGACTGTGATATGTACAAGTCAAATTTCAAATTATTGTTGATTAGTACACCTAATAATTTTGTTTGGATAATGGCAGATATTGAGGTATTATTGGATAAGTGTATCTGGAATGTAATTGGGGGAATGTGTGGTTTGGTGGGATAAAAGAGCATTAGTTTTGTCTTGGAAGGGTTCAGTATTAGCTGTGAGTCAGATAGCAGTTTTAGGGGGAATATAAATACATGCTAGCTTAATGCTCCTCTCTTGCCAGTATTTCCCTACTATCACAAATCAACTGGTATTATCTTTTCCCCCTCTTCTATCACTTTTGGAGCTCCTTTAGCAATTAGTATAAGTACTCCACTTTTCATTTGTCCCTGATACTCTGCTGAATAACCCATTTGAAATCCTTTCTTTATGAACTTCACATGCTCATTTCTTGACAAATGTGGCTCCTATTTGCACTCTGGATTTCTTAATATAATTCAGTACTCTTTCCATTTCATCTATACATGTGAGGCCATTAAGATTCCATAATAATATAGACAGTGTAGTCATTATGATAAGAAATGATTACTCCCACCTATTATATATAATAGCATTTTAAATGTCTATTTCCAGCTTTTTGTTACATGCACCCACTAATGTTTGGAAGATTAATATTTTATACAGTTACTTCTGGTCATCTCTACTTTAACCTATGCCACATTTTGCAATACTTTTTGTTTTAATGAAAACCCTCAAACAAAAAGCCAAACACAAACCCAGAACATCCCATAACCTTTTAACTTAAAATAAACACACACAACTATGTACATATTTAAATAATGGTGTTTAACCCTCCTGATAGAAACGATTGTCCCAAATTAACAGCTGCACACACATGCATATTTTAACCTTAAATTAAGGTTATCCATGTTAAGACGCATGTTACAGCCTATGCTCCTACTTTTTATTTATTTATTTTTTGCTAATTGCTGTCTATTATTCCCCACCCAGATGTGAAAAAATAGCTTGTTTGTTTTCAGAAAAGATAGCTTTTAGCCTTAAAAAGTGCTATGGCTTTTACTGCAGCTTGTCTCCATGGAGACCTAAGAATAAAATGTACATCAACTTTTTTTGTAACATTCATTGATCTTTTATCTACTTGCTTACATAAAAAAATGTTATCAACTTAAGCCATATGCCCTATTCCAGACATTGAGCTATACAAAAATAAGAGAAAACATATCAGCTCTATGCATATTATAATCAGTGTACTTTTACACCCCATCTCCCACCTCAGCAGCCCAAGATTACAATATATTAGCATAGACATGCTCCTGTCCAGCCTTTATTCTCTTTTTACATCATAATGGCTTTATTTCTTAAAACAAAAAGAAGAAAAAGGCACTTGCTTACTGTAGTGCCTTAATTACATAGAGCAACAGCTGAAAATGCTTTACTATCAAGAAATGTTTTATACAAATACTGTTAAAAATAAAAAAAAATATTTTACTTACAATTAATACTTTTTCCCCTTCCCTTTAGTGTACTTCCAGACATTAATGGCATGAAGCAGGGTATATGCTTTTCAGTCCCCCACAAGTTGAACAAAGTCCACAAAATTCCAATCTTTCCATGTTTTCTTGCAAAGCCATATTACACAAATGTAATGCTTTGCAATCTCACATGTATCACTAAGTTCAGTGTTGCTGGTCTTCATCCTGTTCATCTCCATCTCCCAAACCCAGACTCTGATTCAAGCTAAGGAACTCCTGATTCTTCTAGTCATCTCCAGTGCTTTTTTCTGTCCCTCAATCAGTTTTGTTTGGAACACTGCAAAAGCTTTCACTGGCAGAGTCTCTCTTCTTCTTCTTCCGGCTTTTCCCGGTTAGGGGTTGCCACAGCGGATCACCTGTCTGCTCATGATTGGCAGTGAAGTTTTACAGTGTCGAGTTGCCAGCCCAGTGCCCAACCTTTCATAGAAGGCACACACATTCATGCACTCACACCTAGGTTGAATTTAGTGTCCAATCCACCTACAGCATGTCTTTGGGATGTGGAAGAAAACAGGAGCACCCGGAGGAAACCCATGTGACCACAAGGGAGGACATGCAGACTCTGCACTGAAGGTACCCCAGGTGAGGATCGAACCTCTTGCTGTGAGGTGGCAACGCTAACCACTGCACCACCGCGGCCACCCCTGGTAAAGTCTCTCTATGAGATTTATTAACAGAAAAATTACAAGCAAAGTAATTTTCTGTTTGTTGATATACTTTTTGTTGGGCATACTTTTGTATTTCCTCCTTAGCCTGCTCTACATCAAAACTGTCTTTGATCCTCCAAGAAAAAAATATTCTGAAGATGACTGGATAAAACAGCATGAATCACACACCTGCCTGCTGACATTCCCTGATTGCTAGGATAAATTTGTGTCTCTTCTGCCTGGTGTGCAGTGAATAATCAATTTCCATAAACCCTCTATTGTCTCCAATTTTTAATACTTTGCCCTTCTGCCATAATTTTGTCAGGATCAACTTTTTCTGCTGGTGTGATTGCATCCTTACTAAGACAGGTCTTGGCTGCTCTCTCATTGCCAGGTTTGGATCATATACACAGTGTGATCTTTCAGTTAACAAATCCTGCTGTGGAATTCTAGTCCAGTTGCTTATTTGTGCTTTCATAATAGTAATACAGTCTGTTCCTTCCAGTTACATTGGCATATTAGAAAGTCTCAGGTTATTCATGCATGCTCTGTCCTCTAACTCTACTGTTTTTGAAACAGCTATTCTTGAGCAGTCTCACACTCAGTAAGCCTTTTCTTCATTTTTGCAGTTTTATCAGTTCATCTGAATAGCGGTTTAGAGCTTACTCATTTTCTCCATCCTTTTGTTATTTGAGTTGATATGCTCCTTCAGTATTTCATTTATTTTAATCAGCTCTGAGAACATTTGAGTTATTTCTTCATCTTAATTACCAGAAGTCATGCCTTGCACCAAAGCTGGAGCTTGAACTGCTTTTTTTCTGAACAGCTGCAGGATTATTCCCAGTCAGTGTTTTCTCTTCACCTTGAAGGGAACAATTAGCCCTGAATGAGTGCAGGTTATGTTACTGGCACCAACTAGAAACCTTTTCTATTTGTTAATATATAATTTTCTAGTAGTAAGGTTTCTTGCCTCCATTAATATTTGATGCATATCCTTGGTAAACAAGTGTCTAAAAGGAATTAAAACCATACAATCCAGGCAGTCAATTTAAGTTGATTGATGTTGGGGTGTATCAAACAGCCCTGTTCTTGTGAGAGTAGATCTAGTCTGTGAGGAAGCTTGTGGTAACTGCCTCTGGCCATTTCCAAAAGAAGGGAGAATGAGTGTTGCTTGAGCCAGAAGGGAGTCACCACAGTGATGTTGGGGGATTCCTTTTGAATCTTCAGAAGTACCCTTGAAATAAGTGGAAAGGGTGGAAAAGCATACAGGAACATTCCTGTCCAAGGATAAGAAAAGGCATCCACCTTCCAAACCTTCTTGCATGGAGTCCTGAAACAGAATCTTGCCAGTTGATTGTTTAAAGAGGAGGCAAAGATGTCTACTTCAGGAACTATCCACAGATCAAATATTGGAAGACACCAGATCTAGTTTCCATTTATGAGGGTCTGCCTTTGTCCTGCTCAGCTTGCCTGCCACTGAATTTTACTTTGACAGAATGTAGGATGGCTGTAGAGTGAGATTGTGCTGTGAAGTTACTTAGTGATATACCACATAACTGTAGTATTGTCTGTAACAACTTGAAGAAGTCCCGGGAACCAAAGATGATTCTGAGAGTTGAGCGCCTTGATCAGAGCAAGCACCTCTTTGATATTTATGTGCTTCTATCTATCCCTGGTGTTCCACACATCATGCACTTTAACCCTCTTGAGACTGCATCCTAAGCAAAGTCAGAGGCATTTGTGGTGACTGATTGACTGCTATAGAAAAAGAAAGGAAAAGGGGAGACCTGGATTTAAGGATATCTGTTGTCTCCACCAAATGGATTTCTCCTCTAACAACCCCCAGCACTGGGATTTGAAAAGACAAAGGGTGTTGGTGCTGGGACCAAAGAGACTTCAGATACCACTGTATCTTTCTCGCCTGGAACCTTTCCATCTATTGTTTTCCTATGGAAGAAAAGCTCTTTGAACTGAGGTGTCTAGTTGACATCCCGGGAACACAATCCTTTGTGAAAGAGTCAAAGAAGACTTTTGAATATTGTCTTGGAATCCCACCTTGTGTAAGAAAACTCTCACTCAAGACAGATTCCTTACACTTTACAAAGGTCTCTGCAAAGATAAGCAAGTTGTCTAAATATGGAAAAATGTGGATACCATGTAGCCTGCAATAAGCTATAACTGGAGCTAGACATTTTGTGCATAGTCTTGGTGCAGTAGAAAATCCAAATCGTAAGGCAGAAAACTGATAATGTGATACAGACACACAAAACCTTAAGAAATGTCTGAAGTCTGGATGAATAGGGATGTGTTAATAAGCATCTTTTAAGTCTAATTTCTAAGATGGGGTGCAGGTGCATTCTCTGTAAAACTTGCACATAATCTGTCCATGACATACCTCTCAACCTCTTATAGCAAGAAATCTGGACAAAGCCAGAAATAAAAGTGGTACAGAGGCCCAAAAATAGGGAACATTTTTAAATACTGCTCTTACAAACTTGGAAAATTGATAGAATAACAAGTTTTACATTAGCATGAATTTTTTGAAGGGTATGAAGTCAGTAACTCAAATGTCTGCCATTATTTTCAAACTTCAGTCTTTAATGACTTAATACTAATTTACAAGAAAAACACAATTTTATGAAAAATGGGCCAAAAATATGAGGCCAAAATCTGGACATTCTGTGAAACTCTGTACAGCTGAGAGGTATGGACACCAGGTATATCCAAGGACAAACTATTCAAATTATTGCAACAGGAAGAGGACTAAGTAAGGTTTCTATGAGATACTATCTTGAGAGAGAAGCTCACATCAAACTGAAAGGGCTGTACAACAGTCAGGAATTGATTCATACCATTCATCATATATAACAATATGTCGTATTCCATAGAGGACTTTCTTTATGCCTTGAACAGGTGTATCATTTTGACAAAAAGCCAGTGATTCTAGGAAGAGCAAGACAAAATCTGAGGTCAGAAAATCAAAGTGCTATGCCTAAATCATAGCAGATGGAAGGTACGGCTATCAACATCAAATCAAACTGTTATTTGCAGAGAAAGTTTACTAATATGTTTTGATTAATATTGTTTCCTTTCAGAGGAGATTTTCTTCTTCTTGAAATACTTTGTGTAACGGGTGTGTATAAATATATATATATATATATATATATATATATATATATATATATATATATATATATATATTTACTGTAGAAAATTTGCAAATAGTGGGATTATTTATAGTTATTTATTTACATATTTCACTTATGTGTATATCAGGCTGATCTTGTGAACATGCGCTTGTATCCTTGGTAGGATGTGAACGTCTGCATTTACAATTTTTTTATTATGAAAACTTGGAAATGGTGAACACAAATCATAAAGATACTCAGAATACTTTCTTTTTCCTTTACACCTCACTGCAATGTCTTTGCTGTTCTCTATAGGTGTGACTAATTCATACAGAAACAGTAGGATACTGTTGTTAAATAACCAAACAGGAAAATGTTTTTATAGAACAGAAAGACACTGCAACCAAGTAACTTTGAAAAAACGAAGTCAGCTTTAACCCAGCAGCAAATTATGAGACTCCACAAGTTGTTTTTAGCGCTTTCATTCACTTTAATATTCTGTGAACTTCCTCAGAAACAACTTCACCATCCATACACCTGTTTAACTACTATTCAATCACAAATTGATTTACATACATAATTGATAGCAATAAATAAAATTTGAAGACATACCATAAAAAATTACTGAAAACTATATATAATAACATATGAACTCTTAAAACATCCTAAATGAATACTTCTTAAATATGTGTTTAACACTAATATAACTATATCATTTGAATATGTGATATCACAATAAAAATTATGAATTCATTTCCAGGAAACATCTCATATTTATAGTTTCATTGAGACCTGGAAATTTGTCAGCTCCTAAAAATATTTGCCAAAAGGACTCTTTACATTCTAATAAAAGTTTGAAATTACCACCAAATGTTACACTATTTACACTATCTAAAACAGCAAATGTAAACTTTTTAAATTCATTACAAATGATAGAATGCCTTGCTAATGCATTATTTGTGTCTTTTTTCTTTATAGCCAAAATGTGTTCACTAATTCTGATTTTCAGGGCTCTTGTGGTCATTCCCACATAATAACTTGGACATGTTTGGCACTGAGCAAAATAAACAACCATAGTACTGTGACATGTAAAATACTGTTTTGACCAATGTGTTGTTCGTAAATGCTTAAAGTGTACAAAAGATGAATTGGTGATGTATCTACAGTGTTTACAACAGTGGCAAGAAAAGGTGCCTTTAGTTTGTATGACACCCATTCTGTTTGTAGTACATCTATTTTCCTTTTTCTCAAGTATACTTTTTAAGTTGACTACTTTTTTGAAAGTGAACATTGGTTTAATGCCTAAAATGTTCACTAAATCTTGGTTACCCGAGATAATCTTCCAGTTATTGACAATAATGTCTTTAATAAGCCACATCTCATTAGAAATGGGTAGCAAAAAGGAACCACTAAATTCCTTATTGTTCTTAGTTGTTACTTCTGTGACCAGTGACCCTACTGTTAGAATAGGCCTTGCTGTGGTCTCACAAAGAAATATTACTTCTCTTTCTATTGTTTTTAACCATGCCAACTTGTAACCTCTATTAACAAAAAATCCCCTTAGATTATTTGTTTCACTTAGAAAAATCTCATTGTCAGATGTCAACCTGCTTAGACGAATGTATTGGCCCTTTATAACCCCTTTCTTCATGTGGTAAGGGTGTATACTGTTTTTGTGCAAATACTGATTTGCAAATGTAGGTTTTCTATATATGGAACTTGAAATTTTTTTAAGTACATTGTCATAACTTAAATGTAAATCCAAAAAATTGATGTTAGTTCCAAATTCACCGACAGTGAATATTAGACAATTTGTAGTGTTGTTCAAATAATGAACAAAGTCGTGAAATTCCTGTAAGGTACCATTCCATAGAAAAAACAGATCATCTATGTATCTAGTGTAAAAGATGATCTTGTCTTTATAAATAGAATTTACCACGAAAGTATTTTCCCATTGTGCCATAGTCAGATTTGCATAGGCCAGAGCTACCCTTGCCCCCATTGCCACACCCGAAACTTGCCTATAAAATTTATCATTGAATTTGAAAAAGTTATTTTGTAGTACACATTCCATAAGACTACAAATGGTGTTGACCTTAATATTACTTAAACTTGTGTTAGCAACCAAATATTGTCTTAAATGTTCAATTCCAAATTCATGATCAATACAAGTGTACAAAGATTGTACATCCAATGAAGCAAGAAAGAATTCAGATGTCAGAGGTTGTAATTCTCTAAGCTGTTCCAATAAATGCCAAGAGTCTTTTAAATAATATTTAGAACGTTGTACTATTGGATTCAAAGTGTAATCTAACCAAATGGAGATATTTTCTGTCTTACATTTGGGGGCTGAGATAATTGGCCTAAAAGGGGGATCAAACAGATTTTTTTGTAGTTTTGGGATACCAAACATGTTTCCCATTTTAGGAAATTCAACTAATAGGAAACTATATGTTGCATAGTCTATTTCATCTTGACTAAACATGTCAAATAAAGTAGTATCTAATCTTAAAAAACTTTTTTGTATCATCTTAGTATCTACTTCTTGATAGACGTGTTTGTCCATTAACAAGGCTTCCATTGAGTTTATATATTGTGAATTTTCCATAATTACTATTTTTCCCCCCTTGTCAGCCTTCATAATTCTTATGTCCATGTTATCTTTTAAGTTTTTCAGAGCCGTTAACTCTGGCTCACTTAAATTCTCAGGAAAGCTAGTGGCATTTATGTTCCTCATAGCTTCCTCACATATGTTTTGAAAAACTTGAAGTGTGCCCACTAATGGTGGATTGAAGGTACTAGCTTTCTTGGGACCTTCTTGTGTAGAGATTGTTGTAATGTCTTTCATAATGTATTTAAGATTTAATTTCCTAAGTGTTAATCTGAAATCTATTATAGTTTTTGTCTTGTTAAAATGATTGGAAGGAATAAAAGACAAACCTTTCTGTAAGAGACTAGTAGTCTCTTCAGAAATTTCCATATTTGACAAGTTGTATATCTGTATTTCATATGGATTTAAGGGAACTGCCCCTACCATCTCTTTCTGTTTCTCAGCCTTCCCTTGGGTTTGTTCTGAACCACTTTGTTCCAAGTTGGCCCACGTTTGTTCCCCTGTTTGTCGACTAAAAAAGGACCTCCATTGGATCCACTGTCACCACAGTTATTGTCCATGTTTGTGGTATTATTAGAAACTGTGTGACTGTCATTATTAGATGCACTAGTAACCTGACCATTACTGTCACAGTTATTACAATTATCTAAAATAGGGGCTTCGATATTATTTGCCCCACCATTATTGCTCAACCTATTAGAGCCAGACACATTTCTTTTGTCATTTGAATCTACAATATGCTTGTTTTTACAGTTAGTGTCATGCGTATATTCTGTGTCAACATGTGATCCCAAAACATAAGCTTTTTTATTAGCATACACTGTAATGTCCCTTTTTAGTTTCTTTTGCTTTCTTGAAATGATCGTCGCTCTTTGCCGGTCTGCTCTAGCAGTAATGCTGGAGTACAAACTCGTAAAAGTAGAAAAACAAGCAAAGTTCTTAATTTTGGAGTCTAAATCAGTCATTTGTTGTTTTAAGACTTGTAGCTGCTTTGTATAATGATTAATCAAAGCCGTCATCAATTTTAATCCAAAGTCGTTAAATAAACCAGTCAGTTCTTCATACAAACTGTCCCCAAACACTACACAGTTTGGAAATTTACTGTAGCGAAGACCTTGTGGGACACACTTGCGCTTGACACACTCAGCAAGATAACAGATTTCCAAATCTAGGTTTACATGTTTAAAAGTTAGTCTTTCAAGCTCATAGATACTTTGTTTACAGCTTTTTTGATTCTGAAAATCAGAATCCACCGTGTTACTTACTTCGTCAGCAATTTCAATGTCCTGGATATTTTCAAAAGGGTTTTCTGCATCTTTTGTGATATATTCCACCACACTACTCGGACCCACAAAAGGAACGTCTTGCGACTTGCTGGCACTTCCGTTATCCTGTGTGCTGGCCAAATAACCACGATTACGGGTGTTCGCATTTTGACTTCCCTCACCGAATGAAAAAGTACCTGGTTTGGAAGCATTTTCGATACCCTTTTGAATTGCTGTAGTAATGATACTTGTTAGCTGTTCAGAAAATTGCATAAATCCTTCTGGAACTGGATGGGTGGATAAATCCATCAACGGGTCTTGTGACATAATTCTAGCCAAAGGTAAAAAGCTGAAAACGTAAAAAACTCCAAAGAACAGAAAGACACTGCAACCAAGTAACTCTGAAAAAACGAAGTCAGCTTTAACCCAGCAGCAAATTATGAGACTCCACAAGTTGTTTGATTGAATAGTACTTAAACAGGTGTATGGATGGTGAAGTTGTTTCTGAGGAAGTTCACAGAAGATTAAAGTGAATGAAAGCGCTAAAAACAACTTGTGGAGTCTCATAATTTGCTGCTGGGTTAAAGCTGACTTCGTTTTTTCAGAGTTACTTAGGAAAATGTTTTTCTTGGAAAATTATTTTTCACCACAACATAGCAAAGATGATTAAAGTCACATTCTGTATCTTGTCAGTTCATTTTCAATATAGAAACTACTGTGCTTAATAGCTCAAGAAAGTACAGTTGTGTAAATCAACATATCCGTAGATGTTCAAATGATCACTGCTGCATTAGCCTTAGCTATATGGATTGTATCCTGGCAAGGATATAACAACTGGCCAGCTTCAAAGCTCCAGGGCACATTCCACTTAAAAAAACAGTCACTTTGAGCTGAGCTGACTAAAAAAGACAGGCTTGGATGCCAAGCCCTTCAGACCTTTCATGCCAACAGAGTGAGGGAGGCTGAGGCCTGAAAAGACAACACTATGAACAATAAAAATATAAGAATTTACATCCTGGCATAAACAACACATAAAAAAAGGGGATGGAGGGTGGGAGCAGCTACTGCAGCAGTGATCATTTGAACATCTATTATTATATTAAGTTTACTTACAGAACTGTACTACGATCATCATACTGATCACTGCTGCAGTAGCCTTAGCTATACGGGTAGATTGCCCTAGCTTACTACATTTGGGAGGTGGAAGGAGTGGAGTCCAGGAGCCCCTGGAGAATGGTTGCAGCAAAGCATGACCTAGAGCGGGAATTAAACTTGTACTTCTTTGAAGAAGTACTTCCAGAAGCCAACACTTTTTAAAAAGCTATAGATTAAGCCAACACCCTGGTAGCATGGGCCTTGACTCTGCCTGGAATAGTTCTGTTGTGGTAACTATAACAAAATGCAATAGCCTCAGACAACCATTTGGAAGTAGTTTGCTTTGACACAGGTTGCACTTTCTTCTTGCCTTCACAAGAAATGAACAATTGATCTGAAAATCTGAAAGATTTTGCTCTGTCAAGATAGTACTAGAGTTGTCTGTGGACATCCAATGCATGCAGTATCCTTTCTCCCTTATTGTAAGGTTCAGGAAAGAAAAAGGAAAGATGGATAGTTTAGCTTAAAGTAAACTCAAATACCACTTAAGCCATAAAAGAAGGATGAGTTCTCAAAGAAACTCTGCCCCTGTGGAAAATTAAATAGGTTTACTAACCATAAGAGCTTGCAACTCAGATAACCTCATTGCAGAGGTCATAGCAATCAGTAAAACTGTTTTCCCTATTAAGAACCTCAAGTCAGCCAGGTTAGCTGGTTAAAATGGAACAAGTGTTAGCTTCTTTAACACAAAATTAAGTTACAAAAGAGGGGTCACTGGTTTTCTTGGAGACCTGTCATGCCAAATCTTTCTCAAAAACATTTTGACATGAAAATGCATTGAAAGAGGGGGATCCATGGGCATACATGCTGAAATGGACAATAAAAATGAAACTTGATGGAGGAGTAAAAAAGGCCTTATGATAATCATTTACACAGATATTGTAAAAACAGAGAACAACAGGCCCTGAATGGGTACTGGTTTTGTTGTTGGCAACAACTATAAAACCTTTTCCATTAGTTTTTATTTTATTATGATTTTCTAGTAGCAGGCTTTCTTGCCCCCCAATTAGTACTTGCTGCACATCCTCAGTAAATAGGGGCCTAAAGCGAATTAAGACACTAGCATCCAGGCAGTCAACTGAAGTTGATTGGGATTGGGGTGTACCAAACACCCCTGATCTTGTGTCAGTAGATCCATTCTGTGAAGAAGCTTGTGGTAATTGCTCCTAACCATTTCCAAAAGAAGGGAGAACCACCACTGCCTGGGCTAGAAGGGAGTCACCACAATGACATTGGGAGATTCCTTACAAATGTTCTAAAGTACCCTGGATATCAGTGGAAAGAGTGGAAAAGCATACAGGAACATTCCTGTCCATGGGGGAAAAAGGCATCTGTCCTCCTAGCCTTATTTCAAGGATTTCTGGAACAGAATCTTGCCAGCTGTTTGTTCGGAGAGATGGAAAACAGGTCTGCTTGAGGTACCTTCCACAGATAGATCAAAATCTTGGAAGGTCCCCTGATCTAGTTTCCATTCATGAGAGGTTGCCCTTGTCATGTTCAGCTTGCCTATCACACAAGTTTGCTCTGACAGAATGTCAGTGGAGTAAGATTGCGCTGCAATGCTATACCTGCAGTGTGAGACTGTGTTTTAAAAGCTATATCCCAAGTTAAAATGGCTAGCTTGCAAAGGGGGTATGACCTGTTTCTCCCTTGCTTGTTGATGAACCACTTGACTGTGGTATGGTCTGTAACAACTTGAAGAGGTCCTGTGGACCAAAGGTGATTCAGAGAGTTGAGTGCCTTGATGAGGGCAAGCATGTCTTTTATATTTATCTGCTTGCGTTTGTCCTTGTGTCCCACATACCTTGTACTTGTATCCCTCCCAAAACTGCTCCCCAAGGAAAGTCAGTGGCATATATGGAGGCCGACTGCTTTGGAGCAGGGAGGGAGAAGGAAAGACCTGGATTTACACATAGTTGCTGTCTCCACTAAGTGATTTTCCTTTTGACAAATCCCAGCACTGCTATTTGAAAGGACAAAGGATGTTGGTGCTGGGACCAAAAAGACTTTAGATAGCATTGTATCCTTGGGTTTAGGGAAGGTTCCAAAATTGTAAAAAAAGACAAGAAGAAAAAACTGTTGCAAAACACAAAAATGCCAAGCAGGAACAGGAGGAAGAACCACTCCACAGAAAATGAATGCACCTATTTAGACCAAATTCAATAAAACCAAACTGGAGTTTACTGAATGGAATAAAACAAATGATAAGCGCTTTCATCCTGACCACTTCAGAACTTCATCAGATAATAAATATAATCATACAATCACTTTATATAGTACAGAAAAAACTGGGTAAAAAATCATTAAACAATTAATACATTATTTAAACTGACACATCCCTTAAAGGAAAAGACATTGAAAAGACATTATATATGCACCATATAAAATCTGTATAAGATTAAATAAATAGATGGTAAAAACTCTCATTGTAGTATAAAAATGTGGATAAAATGGTGTTTAAAAATACATAAATAATGAATAAATAATTATTTAAAACAGTGTTATATTTCTTAGGGCTTTTAATTTTAAAAGAGAGCTGATAGAAATGTGTTCATTTAAGCCTGGCCAACTAGATTGGAAAAACGGACCGTAAATTAAAAAAAAAAATTATCTATTAGCATTTGTATGACATAAAATCAAAAAAAGATATAAATGCACTTAGCAAGCACATAATGGAAAATACTGGTCATTCTTTTCATTTTACTATCATTGATAATATTAAAACAGAAACTCGAGGTGGAAAGAGGGAGCTTTACTGGCAACTGCGTCTTAATACAACTCCTGTATTGGTTTTATTGAATTTGGCCTGAAAAGGTGCATTTATTTTCTGTGGAGTGGTTCTTCCTCCTGTTCCTGCTTGGCATTTTTGTGTTTTGCAAAGGTTCCAAAATTCTTTTTGGAACCCACTTGCCAGTTCTTATCAAAGGTCTGTTCCACAGGAGAATTTAGAATCTCACTTTTAACATCATCTGGGAGGTTCTGAGAACACAGCCATGCAAGCCTCCTCAAAACAGTACGAGTGGCACAGACCTGGACGAAGTATCAAATGAGTCACATACACACTCTGTGAACAATGAGTAGTGACTTGTATGAAAGAAGAAACTAAATTATTTAAAGCAGATTTTTTCCTCACATGGTGTTAAGAGAAAAAGTTTTAAAACATACTGTTATTTGTCTTTTTCTCCCATCTAGCAAAATGAATATTCTATTTGCTGAAGTGTTGGTAAGAAAAGGTCATTG
Organism: Protopterus annectens; assembly: GCF_019279795.1. NCBI lineage: Eukaryota > Metazoa > Chordata > Ceratodontiformes > Protopteridae > Protopterus > Protopterus annectens. Next base: position 191,728,164 of record NC_056737.1, read on the forward strand.
AACCATGTTTATTAAAGATGGGCTTTACCTATGATAGATGTAGTTTGCTTGTGAACTTGAATAACATCTGTTTTCTATACTTATGAATAAAGAAAGCTAATTGCAGTTAAATGAAAGCTTGGTAAAAGGACGCACGGCTGAGTAAGAGTTAATTTACTGAGGCAGGCTGTGTGCCCTGGAAAATTCCAGCTACCACTGTTGAACTAAGTATTCTGTACCTTTTTGAACATTCTGTACTAACTGTGGTTTTGAGGTAAACATTCTACACTAGCTGTGATTTTGAGGTAAAGCATTCTTTTCTGAGGTAATTTGTGATCCTAGATGTTTTTCAAAGCCAACTGTCAACTGTCAGAAATGTAACAAAAGCTATTTTGGCTAGTGACAGGAAAGTATAAAAGTTGATGTCAGTAAACAAGCTGATCAGATTGAGATCATCTTGGTCAACATGCTGCTGTAATCTGGTTAGCTGCAAATAAAGAAGTTTTTCATCACCTGAGACAGATGTGACTCGCTTGAATTTTTTCTTCTGACATTTTGGTCCTTCGGACCGGAAACCTCTACAAAGATATGGATCAGACCGACAGAGAGACCGAAAAACCTGCGCAGGTGAGGGTTTCTTATCTTAAGATTCCCTCGACAGAAAGCCCTCCGACTGATTTGTTGTTGGAAAGAGGCCGGCCGCTCTCTGATCCCTATCTGAGGGATGGTTTCTAAACCAAAAGGGGAAACGGAGTCTCATCTGGTTCAGGTAGGATGAAAACAATTTTCTTTTAATTTAATTTAACCTTGTCGACAGGGGGTTTATTTTTAGTTAAGGGTGGGTAGGAATAATTGTTAAGATTATTTTGTTAGGATTACTTGTTATTTTGTTAGCATCCCCGTTAAGATAGCCCCATTTTGTAATAAGCCCTGTAAAAATAATTTTGATGCAGTCTTAAAATATACAGTCCTAAAATAAGAAATCTAGGGAAAACATGGGTTCAAGTTGCTGCAAATGTGAGAGTGATGCCTGTTTAAATGTTGATGCTAAGTATATGAAAAGTTTAAACAAAAATAATGTTACATTTTTGAAGAAGTGGAAGTTGAAATATGATTTTGATGGTACACTGAATAAGAATGCCTGTGCAAAATTGGTTAGAGATTTGAAAAGAGATGCAGGAACTAGAACTAAAAAGCAGAGACAATTGGGATTTCCCCAAGCACAAAAATGGTTAGAAGAAGCAAATAAACAAGCTATAAAAGAAAAACAGTGTCAGGAAAAAGAGAAAATAAATCAAAAGGGATCACTGGTGCCAAGTGGAAAAGTAGCTTTATTTTTAGATAAGGAGGATGAGCATACAGTTTGTGCAGTACAAAGGCAGGCAACCGCCCCACCATATGGTGAAATTGCTGCTGCCATACCGGGAAAACCTCCTCAATAGCAGTCTGAAGATGTGGGATCTGTACAGCAGGGTGGGTTATTAGCTGCTCAAGGAAATGTTGTGACCCCTCCAATTTACCCACAAATTCCCGTAGTACCTAAGGTTGCTTTGCAACAGGTAGACCAACCTATGCAGTTAAGGTCAGGACCAGCACGGCAAGGACGTTGGGCTATTAAACTTTCTGACCATTCAGAAGCTCTTCCCTTAATACAAGTTGCAAACCCACAAGCAGGAGATGTTGGACAAGAACCAACCATTTTAGTTTATCATCCCTGGGCTAGAGATGATATAAAATGAGCTACAGATGGTATTCCTCATCCCAAGCTTAATTTTCAAAAGTTTTCTGAGGACATAGTTGGTATGTGTTTAAGTTATCATCTAAATGGTTTAGAAGTAGAACAAGTAGTGCGACAAATCTTAGGTCCAGATTAGCACTTAGTTTGTGGTACTTTGACATGTAAGGCAGATGACGTCACTACATTAAAGCATAATTCTGGGGTGTTAGACACACGAGTCACTGATCTGTTAAAGAGAATTTCTGATAAGTGGCGTCCAAGAGCAGATTGGACAGTAATAAATCAGTGCATCCAAAATGATGATGAATCTGTGGATCATTATATTGTAAGACTGACAGAAGTGTTCAATAACCATTGTGGAATGATGATTCTGCAGGATCAGACTAATGATAGTTCTTATGAATAGCAATTGAAAAATGCTTTTCTTAAAGGTTGTAAGGCACCGATAAGTAGTTTTATTACTAAGCACATGGTAGATCACAGAACATGTAGACTGCAACCTTTGTTTGAATATACACGGCATGCTGAGCAACATTTTAATCTAAAAAAGAAAAGGAAAGTACGAGTGTTAGCAGTAGGGGATGATGGTGGTATATTTTTGGTACAGGACCAAAGGCGGCAAGGGCGCCCTGGTGGCGTACAAAGACGTGGGGGCCCGAAATGGGACATGTCGTATAAACAGGGTGGACATTCAGAGGAATATGAGAGGAGGTTAAAACGTGGACAATGTTTCAAATGCAGTAGACATGGGCATTTCGCTGCCGACTGTGAAGAGTGGCAACATCCCCACAGCTTACGAACAAGGGCTCCGCATGACTATATGATAGTAAAGAAAGGCGCCATCTTCATTATGGGGATAATGAAGAGGCAGACACTCTCTACGATGAATGTCAGAACACTCTAATGCAAGGGCGGGATTGTGACTGTGAAGTCATAAACCTGGCAAATTTGGCTATTGCTATGCATCTAGATCAGAAACCCATGATAGAGTTTTTGGTTGAGGGACAAAAAGTGGAGTTTTTATGTGATTCAGGTGCATCGTGTACACTTTTGGGTCCAGCAGTTCTGCCTCCGAACTGCGAAACAGATGAGTTTGTCCTTGTAAAAGCGGCAAACGGGAAAATTTATAAGGAACCACTGTCTCATCCTACACTGTTCACAGATCCGCAAACAAACCAAACTGTTAGGTGTAGGGTAATGCTATCAAAAGTTTGTCCAGTTAATTTGCTGGGAAGAGATTTGATGCATGTGTTTGGAATAGCGGCAATTCCCACACCTAAAGGTATTGAGGCAAAAAGGTTAGCGGATGGCTTAGTAGTACAGGGAGTACAAGACTTGTTTTACTGGTATAGCCTAGACTTGATTTCAGACGGCCTGGGGAGGGTTGATACAGAGGTGATCAATCTAGCTCTAAGTAAATCTAGGAGTGGGTCACCGCAGGTTGCGGCGCACTTACATTGTACAATATTCTATAAGGCCCCTGGTCCAGATAAAGAATTTGAAAAATAATTCTTTAAGCACAAATTTGCATGGATAATTTTGAATGATATGTTTTGGGATACGCAAGGTAATACAGTAGTAACCTGTACTTTGACTAAGGAAATGAGTTCTTTATATCGCTCAAGTTATAGCCCACATATCTCAGTTACTAAAGCAGTGGGGACACATTGGGTAGATTTGGCGAAAAAGGTAACGATTTGGAACACAATGTCTAAAAGTCAGTTGAAAGATCAACAGATCCAGGTACAAAGATTAAATTAGGTGACTTGGGCACGACCAAGTGTGAACCTCAGGGATGACAAAACAGAAATGGCATGACAAATCCTCCTAACTCAAGAGGAAGATAGTACATTAAGTGCCTTGCCTGTAGATTTATGGTCAAAAGGTAAAGGAGATGTAGGATTAATGAAAACAGCAGGTGAAGTTTGTATAGCTGCAAAGTCAGGTTTTCGACCTCGTAAGCACCAATATCCACTAAGTAAGCAAGCAGAGGAAGGAATTAAACCAGTTATTGAACAGCTAAAACAGGTATGAATTCTTGTTGAATGCCCAGATTCACCCTGCAATACTCCGTTGTTTCCTGTGAAGAAACCGGGTGGGTCATGGAGGTTGGTTCAGGATTTACAAGCAGTTAATTCAGCTGTGATCCCAAGAGCACTGGTGGTCCCTGACCCCTATACATTACTTAATGATTTACTACCTCAGCACAGATATTTTTCTGTCATAGATATAAGCAATGCCTTTTTCTCCATACCACTACACAAGGAGAGTAGATTTTGGTTTGCATTCACTTTCCAAGGTAAAAGATACACATACACCAGATTACCACAGGGTTATTGTGAGAGTCCGACAATATTCGCACAAGAAATGGTTGCGAATTTAGCTCAGTTTGTTCCCCCAGAGGGAACCCAGGTTCTGTTGTATGTAGATGATATTTTATTGGCCTCACCCACGCAGGAAAGTTGTAAAAAGGATACCCTAGCCCTTCTTAGTTTTTTAGCTGAGCAAGGACATAAAGTAAATAAAGAGAAGTTACAATTGTGGAAAGCACAAGTAAAGTACTTGGGTTATTTAATCTCGCAGGAAGGTAGACAATTGGAAAATAAAAAAAAGCAATTCTTGAAGCACCTATGCCTACGACTAAGCGGGAGATGATGTCGTTTTTAGGTGTGACTAATTTTTGTAGAAGTTGGATTCCTAATTATGCTGAAGAAGTAGGGCCATTGACCGCACTGATCTATGACACTCCCATGGCAGCTAAAAGTAATATACATTGGACAGAGAAGGCAATACAAGCATTTAATAGAATTAAGCAATTGATAGCAGGATCCTCTGTTTTGGGTTTTCCGAACTATTCTAAGCAGTTTGTACAAATGGTTGATTGTAAGGGAAGATATATGACTTCGGTTCTGGTACAAGTACATGGGGATAAACAGAGACCGATAGCCTTTTATTCCTCCAGATTAGACCCTGTTGCAAGGGCATTGCCGCATTGTGTTCAAGCTGTAGTGGCAGCCGCCATGGCAGTGCAAGTCTCAGCATCAATAGTTTTGTTTCACCCATTAAAATTGCGAGTTCCACATTCAGTAGCTACTATACTTTTGCAAGATAAGATAACCTTTTTATCTCCTAGTCGACATTTGTCATGTATGACAGTGCTGCTGACACAGCCACATATGACCATAGAAAGATGTACTACTCTTAACCCGGCGACACTTTTGCCGACTCCAGAAGAAGGTACTCCACACGTTTGTTTAGAGAGCATTCATGACAAAGTACTTCCCCGACCAGATTTAATGGATATTCCGTTGGTAGATTCTGATCTTGTTTTGTTTGTAGATGGATCAGCAAAGAAGGGCACTGTAGGAAGAACACTAGTAGGGTATGCTGTCACCACAGAAACTGAAGTTTTAGAAGCAAAAGGACTGTCAAATATTTATTCTGCCCAAGCAGCTGAGTTAGTGGCTTTGACTCGAGCTTGTACCTTAGGGGAGGGTAAAAAAGTGACAACTTATACAGATAGTCAATATGCTTTCTCCACTGTACATGTTTTCGCTCAACAATGGAAGAATAGGGGAATGGTTACAGTGACAGGCAAACCAATAAATCACAGAGATTTAATTTTACAGTTGTTAGATGCAGTGCAACTACCACTTTAGATAGTGATATGTAAATGTTCAGCACATACCAACAGAAAAGATCCTGTCTCCAGGGGAAATGCTTTTGCTGATATGGCTGCAAAAAACACAGCTCAAGAAACTGATTTGCTTTTACATGACAATGATTTAGAGCCCGGACACCTCTTAGACTTAGAGACACTAAAAGTAATGCAAACATTGACAACACAGAAAGAAAAATGTCGTTGGGTGAAATATGGTATCACTCAACAGGATGGGTTGTATAGGGCATCAGATGGCAAAATGGTATTACCCTCAAACCTTTTTAGGTATGCTGCATTGGTTAGCCATGGACCTGCCCATGTAGGAGTACAGACAATGGTTCAAATAGTGTCTAAGGTGTTTTGGTGTAAAGGATTTTCAACTTATGCAAAGCAATTCTGTTTATCTTGTTTATTATGTGCAAAGTATCATGCTCAGGGGGGAGTTAAAAAATCTCAGCAGGCATTCCCTACCCCTCCATATCCATTCCACACACTCTGTATGGACTTTATTGAGTTGACACCTTCAGAGGGGAAAAAGGTTCTGTCTAGTTATAATTGATGCTTTTTCTAAGTGGGTAGAAGCTTTTCCAGTAAAGCATCCTGATGCACACATAGTAGCAAAGCTTTTGACAACATAAATAATTCCCCAATTTGTCCTTCCAAGGTGCATTTATAGTGATAATGGGTCTCATTTTGTAAACCAGATTGTGCAGAAGTTGGGTGAAGTGTTTCAAATTGATCTCAAACACCATTGCGCTTACCATCCACAGTGAGCTGGACTGGTGGAGAGACACAATGGTGTCCTGAAGAGTAAACTCGGCAAACTGATGGCAGAAACACATAGATCATGGACTGCGTGCCTTCCATTGGCACTCCTGTACATGCGAATCTCACCCTCCTACAAAGGACTTACACCATTTGAACTTTTGTTTGGGAAACCATATTACGTCCCGCAGTGGCAAGGATTGTTGCCAGCGGAACGTGAGGGGGGTGAGGATCTGGCGGATTATATGAGGAAGCTGCTAAATGTCAAGTCTCTTGCAACCAATGACTCCTTTGCAGATTCCAGAAGTGAAACCTTGTTAAGCGTGGCACCCGGGGACTGGGTGTGGATCCGTATTGTGAAGAGAAAGAACTGGTCATCCCCCAGGTGGGAAGGCCCATATCAAGTACTTATCTCGAAACCTACGGCTGTAAAGATCGCAGAGAGGACTTCGTGGATTCATATCACCCACTGTAAAAAACTCAAGACTTTTCCTTCTGCCATTGATGTTGGTCAGACTCCATTGGACCCCTGACGGCAAAGTCTGACTACATAGGAAGGATGGCCATGTTCAACTGGTACTTGATGATGATTTTGGTGATGGAAGTAAATATGTCCATACGAGAAGGAACAGTTGTGAGAGAAAAAGGAATGGTGGTGCTGCAAGCGCAAACAGGTGTTACTACTGTGTTCAAGGTAAAACTTTGTGAAGGAATTTTGGACTGTTCTAAATGGAACAATAATGATTTCTTGACTCGTGCAAAATACTTGTGCAATAGAGACTGTACGTCCTGGTCAAATATTTGGTGGTCAACAGATGTGAATGGATGTGAAACAAGTAGTGCAGTGATACCAGAGAAAGATAAAAGCAGACAACAAAAAATAAAAATTGCGCATTTCCAAGGTACCGAAGTAATTACTATAACAATTGTGTCACCACAAGAAAGTGATTCAGGAGTTTATGGAATCGGAGTGTCTCTTCCAATTGAAACTGACCCTTTGGGGACCCTCCAACTTAAAGTACAAAGCCTTAAAAATGCTACAAGTAAAGCAGATTTTGCCTTCACAGAAGGAGAACAATTGTTACTCGAGACGGGATTCATACACCATAATGAATGGTTATCTTTGGTTAGATTTAGTACCCGAGAGGCACATAGTGAGAACTGTGTTTCTTGTGCTGAAGGTAAACAGCAATTAGCGACAGTCCCATTGATGCGAGATGAAGGTAACCTAACGTGTCTGTTAAAATTATTCTTCAACAAAACTGAAGATAAATGCAAAAATGAAACTCGGCGTTTTCCAGTCATAAGCAAAGTTGAGAAACTGCCTGCAGCGATTTCCTATCCAGGTTCGTATATGTGCATTTCCAGAGATGGCACAGGAAAAAATTATGGCAATATGGGACAGAACTATTGCAATGTTACTGTGAATGGCAATGAGAATCCATTTCTGGAGAACCAAACTCACAGTTTAGCAGACGTATGGTGGTTTGTGTGGAGACAACAAACTCAGATCGAGGCTTACGATTCCCTGGAAAGGAACTTGTGCACTCGTAAAGTTAATTCTGCCATTCTACATTTTCCCAGTTCCAGCAAGCAGTTTCATAAGAGAACCTGAAATAAAGCCGAGGTGGTTGAGTAGGAGAAAAAGAGAGGCACCGAAGCAATCTTTCAATAGCAGTGTCTACATCGATAGCATTGGTGTACCAAGAGGCGTGCCTGATGAATACAAAGCAATAAACCAAATAGCAGCTGGTTTTGCATCCATCTTTGTCTGGATTCAACCCAATAAGAATGTGGACTGGATCAACTACATTTACTATAACCAGCAGCGTTTTGTAAACTATACCAAAGATGCATTAAAAGGTATTGCTGAACAACTGGAGGCCACTTCGCAGGTGGCATGGCAGAATCGAATTGTGTTGGATATGCTCCTGGCCAAAGAAGGAGGAGTTTGCAGGATGTTTGGGACTTTCTGTTGTACATATATTCCGAATAACACTGCTCCTGATGGGAGCATCACTTGAGCTTTGAAAGGTTTGGAAATGTTATCCGAAGAATTGGCAGAGAACTCTGGGGTAAGTAATCCCTTTACAGACTTTCTACAAACGTGGTTTGGAAAATGGAGTCATCTCATCAGCAGTTTCCTGGTGTCCGTCGGAGTCGCTGTGGCTATCGTGGTGGTATGTGGTTGCTGTTGTATACCCTGTATCAGAGATCTTCTACAAAGACTGGTTGATACTGCTGTTATGAAGACGATGTAACAGCAGTTGCAACAGACTGGTGAAAGTGAATACATTGAAATGTGATTTTTTGCAAATGTTTTGAAGTTTAAAAGTTTGTCTTGCAAATGAAGTAATGTATGCAAAGAAAAACTTAGTTTTTACCATATATTGCTGAAATAAAAAGACAAATAAAAGTGTTTTGAGGGGGGAAATGTTAAGAGAAAAAGTTTTAAAACATACTGTTATTTGTCTCTTTCTCCCATCTAGCAAAATGAATATGCTATTTGCTGAAGTGTTGGTAAGAAAAGGTCATTGAACCATGTTTATTTAAGATGGGCTTTACCTATGATAGATGTAGTTTGCTTGTGAACTTGAATAACATCTGTTTTCTATACTTCTGAATAAAGAAAGCTAATTGCAGTTAAATGAAAGCTTGGTAAAAGGACGCACGGCTGAGTAAGAGTTAATTTACTGAGGCAGGCTGTGTGCCCTGGAAAATTCCAGCTACCACTGTTGAACTAAGTATTTTGTACCTTTTTGAACATTCTGTACCAACTGTGGTTTTGAGGTAAACATTCTACACTAGCTGTGATTTTGAGGTAAACATTCTACACTAGCTGTGTTTTTGAGGTAAAGCATTCTTTTCTGAGGTAAATTGTGATCCTAGATGTTTTCATAGCCAACTGTCAACTGTCAGAAATGTAACAACAGCTATTTTGGCTAGTAACAGGAAAGTATAAAAGTTGATGTCAGTAAACAAGCTGATCAGATTGAGATCATCCTGGCCAACATGCTGCTGTAATCTGGTTAGCTCCAAATAAAGAAGTTTTTCATCACCTGAGACTGATGTGACTCGCTTGATTTTTTTCTTCTGACACATGGGGAAACTGCAGACAAGACATTCCTTCTAATTTTCACATTTAGTCACAACAAACTTTAACATATTATCTTGACAGTTCAAAATTCTGAAAATCAGAGTTGCAGAAGCATGCACTTTTTTCATCATAACTATCAATAATCTTTTCCATCCTTACCAGAAAGTGTAAGATTTGAATTAACTGAATATTTCGCAACAATAGGATTAACTAAAGCTATAGCTGCTGGGTCAGGTTTGAGAACAGTGTATAAAAACTTAAAAGACTGAGGAACTTTATACACCCTATTTGTCTTTTTAGGGGCAGCTGGCTGACTATCAAGAAATTGCAGGCAGTAACACACACACACCATACAAAGCTGACAGACAGTACACAAAGAACATCTGGAGGAATAGGTGATGGTTCTGGAAATTCCTTCTGTCAACAGCTCATAGTATTTTCTGAGGGACTGAGATCAGTGTTCTCCCACTGAAAACACTGGCACATTCTGGAAATAGTCTCATAGAAACTGAAACCCCCACAGGAAGAATCAGAAGCTGAGCTCTCTTCAGTCTAAATTATGAATCTAAGCAGAAAATCCTTTATTGGTCCCTTCACCTTCCTGTCCAGATTCAGAATCTTGAATCTCTTCAGGAAAACAGGCATGCGTTTTGCTTTTACCAGAAAATAGTTTAGAAAAAGGACCAATAGCTTGAATTACAAATGGAGACAAACCCAGCAAATTGCCTTTGTCCAAAGAAATTTGAGGAAGAATAGACACATTTAGTTTTCTGCTTCTTTTTGACAGAAACAAAATGGGGTCAGCAGCGTTATTAATGTCAGCAGCAGCCGGAATGGGCAGAACATTCTGAGAAAAAAGGGAAGCCTTTCCTGTTCCCTCTCTAAGGATTGACAAGAGTGTGTTTCCCTTGCCCCTGAGGGGGACCCCAGCAGCTGCAAAGGATGTGGCTAATCCGTGGTCAATAGTAGCTGTAGGTGCTACACCAGTGGGATACAGGCTAAAATCTGATTGGTGTGAGGTACAACTAATACTCACAGCAGAGTCACCCACCAGCAACCGAGGCAAACTGCTAGCCTGCTGTAGTGGCAAAGGCTGTTTGCTTATTTTTTTTTTCTCTTTCTGACTGGAAGAAGGACCAACCATGGGACTGATAGTTTGTTCCATGGTCAAGCTGAAAATGGTACATCTTTCCTAGAGAAAACAAGCAGCAAAAGCTGTAAAAGTTTAAAGTCTTTAAAAGTTACCTTTTTCACAGAAACAACACAGTGAAAAGCATTTTAAAACACCTATCCACCTCCAAAGATAAACACAATTTGTCCAAAGAAGAAAACATTTTTTAAAACTTTAAATAGCTATTAAATTGAAAGGAAAAAGGAGTGCTTTTGTTTAAAAGTATGATACGGTCTCACGACAGTCCATTTAAAACACAGACTCCTAGCTTTAAAATACAGTAACTTTCCTAAACATGAAAGTGTTGTCAAGCAAAACAATTTTTTTTAAATGGAAGTTTTTCCCCATAGGGGAACATATCTATCCTGGGTATTATTGGCTAGGCTTGTAAAGGCTTTTGTGGCATTAGCCTAGTAATTACCTATGAACCTATGAAAGGAACAGCACAACCAACTGTTGATCCTTGAAAGCCTCAGGGGAGTGTATTCTTTGACAGCAGGAAATCTCTGCAGGGCTTAGTGCCCAAACCTGTCTTTTTAGTCAGCTCAGTTTGAAGCTGACTGACTGCCTGGGCAGGTAGAAGGTGCCCTGAAGCTTTGGAAGCTGGGCAGCTGTTATATTCTTGGCAAGATTCAACCCATATAGCTACAGCCACTGCAGCACTGATTAATATATTGAACATCTTCCTTTTGAAATGGCTTTCTGTTTTCTTTTGTGGAATATCAACTGAACTATTGATGTGCAGGTTCAAGAGGAAAACTGTCCAATTCATGAAGCCTTTTCATTGTCACCCTCACTACTGCAGAAATAAACAGCTTGCACCTCAACATGCAGCTTAGCAGATCATTTGTTTATGACTTGAGCTACACCACAAACAGCTCAAGGCCAACAACAAGTCAGCCTACTTTTTAACCTATTACTGAGTGCCTGCAGGCTATACCCAACCTAGTGTAGGCTCATTCTAGACTCTGTTTACCTGCCATTCAGTACTCTGCATGTATTCCTTGTTTAACAGAATGAGAGTCAGTTTATACAATGTGTATTGTTGTATATTTTCATTATTCTACAGTTCTTAGTTGCATATAAAATCTCTTAAAGTCATATGAAGTATATTTGCTATCTTTCATGCACCAAATCATTGCTGTTTAGTAGTGTTTTTATAGAAGAACAGTTCAGTATGTCTCCTAAAGTAACACTGCCAGTGTGCCACCAAGTGTACACACAGCCCCCTTCCTCCCTCCAGGACAGGAGAGAGGGCCATGCTGCTTCACTCCTCCCTCTCCCTGCCTGGGTCATCCACGGCTGGGGCTGCTAACTGAACTTCGGACACCTGGGTCACAGTCAGGGCTCTATCACTCTTTACAGTGGAGTCAGGTTTATAAGTACCATTCTTTTTGAACACATATCTCCATTGCTTTGTATATAGTTGATTTTATTATAATATTTGTAAACACTATATGCCTTTTGACTTGGGACATACATGAAAAGGGCCCTTGGACTACTGTGCTTATCCCCAGACAACAAATGTATAAGCAAATAAAACAAAATATTGTGTTCCCAGACTTAGCTGAGCCAAGAATGATGTTTTGCTACAGGCACTCAAGCTCTATCAACAGCACCTACTGGGGAAAGGGGGTTGTTCACCAGCACCTATAAGACAATACTGGTGGGACACTGTTAAGAGAAAAAGTTTTAAAACACACTGTTATTTGTCTCTTTCTCCCATCTAGCAAAATGAATATGCTATTTGCTGAAGTGTTGGTAAGAAAAGGTCATTGAACCATGTTTATTAAAGATGGGCTTTACCTATGATAGATGTAGTTTGCTTATGAACTTGAATAACATCTGTTTTCTATACTTCTGAATAAGAGTTAATTTACTGAGGCAGGCTGTGGAAAATCCAGCTACCACTGTTGAACTAAGTATGCTGTACCTTTTTAAACGTTCTACACTAACTGTGGTTTTGAGGTAAACATTCTACACTAGCTGTGTTTTTGAGGTAAAGCATTCTTTTCTGAGGTAAATTGTGATCCTAGATGTTTTCATAGCCAACTGTCAACTGTTAGAAATGTAGCAAAAGCTATTTTGGCTAGTAACAGGAAAGTATAAAATTTGATGTCAGTAAACAAGCTGATCAGATTGAGATCATCTTGGCCAACATGCTACTGTAATCTGGTTAGCTCCAAATAAAGAAGTTTTTCATCACCTGAGGTAGATGTGACTCGCTTGAATTTTTTCTTCTGACATTTTGGTCCTTCGGACCGGAAACCTCTACGAAGATATGGATCAGACCGACAGAGAGACCGAAAAACCTGCGCAGGTGAGGGTTTCTCATCTTAAGATTCCCTCGACGGAAAGCCCTCCGACTGATTTGTCATTGGAAAGAGGCCGGCCGCTCTCTGATCCCTATCTGAGGGATGGTTTCCGAACCAAAAGGGGAAACGGAGTCTCATCTGGTTCAGGTAGGATGAAAACAATTTTCTTTTAATTTAATTTAACCTTGTCGACAGGGGTTTTATTTTTAGTTAAGGGTGGGTAGGAATAATTGTTAAGATTATTTTGTTAGGATTACTTGTTATTTTGTTAGGATTACCTGTTATTTTGTTAGGATCCCCGTTAAGATAGCCCCATTTTGTAATAAGCCCTGTAAAAATAATTTTGATGCAGTCCTAAAATATACAGTCCTAAAATAAGAAATCTAGGGGAAATATGGGTTCAAGTTGCTGCAAGTGTGAGAGTGATGCCTGTTTAAATGTTGATGCTAAGTATATGAAAAGTTTAAACAAAAATAATGTAAAATTTTTGAAGAAGTGGAAGTTGAAATATAATTTTGATGGTACACTGAATAAGAATGCATGTGCAAAATTGGTTAGAGATTTGAAAAGAGATGCAGGAACTAGAACTAAAAAGCAGAGACAATTGGGATTTCCCCAAGCACAAAAATGGTTAGAAGAAGCAAATAAACGAGCTAAGAAAAACAGTGTCAGGAAAAACAAAAAAATAAATCAAAAGGGATCACTGGTGCCAAGTGGAAAAGTAGCTTTATTTTTAGATAAGGAGGATGAGCACACAGTTTGTGCAGTACAAAGGCAGGCAACCGCCCCACCGCATGGTGAAATTGCTGCTGCCATACCGAGAACCTCCTCAATATCAGTCTGAAGATGTGGGATCTGTAGAGCAGGGTGGGTTATTAGCTTCTCAAGGAAATGTTGTGACCCTCCAATTTACCCACAAATTCCCGTAGTACCTAAGGTTGCTTTGCAACAGGTAGACCAACCTATGCAGTTAAGGTCAGGACCAGCAGGGCAAGGACGTTGGGCTATTAAACTTTCTGACCATTCAGAAGCTCTTCCCTTAATACAAGTTGCAAACCCACAAGCAGGAGATGTTGGACAAGAACCAACTATTTTAGTTTATCGTCCCTGGGCTAGAGAGGATATAAAACGAGCTACGGATGGTATTCCTCATCCCAAGGTTAATTTTCAAAAGTTTTCTGAGGACATAGTTGGTATGCGTTTAAGTTATCATCTAAATGGTTTAGAAGTAGAAGTGCGACAAATCTTAGGTCCAGATTGGCACTTAGTTTGTGGTACTTGGACATGTAAGGCAGATGATGTCACTACATTAAAGCATAATTCTGGGGTGTTAGACACACAAGTCACTGATCTGTTAAAGAGAATTTCTGATAAGTGGCGTCCAAGAGCAGATTGGACAGTAATAAATCAGTGCATCCAAAATGATGATGAATCTGTAGATCACTATATTGTAAGATTGACAGAAGTGTTCAATAACCATTGTGGAATGACAATTCCAGGATCAGACTAATGATAGTCCGTATGAACAGCAATTGAAAATGCTTTTCTTAAAGGTTGTAAGGCTCTGATAAGAAGTTTTATTACTAAGCACATGGTAGATCACAGAACATGTAGACTGCAACCTTTGTTTGAATATGCACGGCATGCTGAGTGACATTTTAATTTAAAAAAGAAAAAGAAAGTACAAGTGTTAGCAGTGGGGGATGATGGTGGTATATTCTTAGTACAGGACCAAAGGGGGCAAGGGTGCCATGGGGGCCCGTAATGGGACACGTTAAATGAACTGGGTGGACATTCAGCCTATAGGGAAAGGTTAAAACGTGGAGAATGTTTTAAATGCGGTAGACGTGGGCACTTCACTGCCGACTGTGAAGAGTGGCAACATCCCCACAGCTTACGAACAAGGGCTCCGCATGACTATATGATAGTAAAGAAAGGCGCCATCTTCATTATGGGGATAATGAAGAGGCAGACACTCTCTACAATGAATGTCAGAAGCACTCTAATGGAAGGGCGGGATTGTGACTGTGAAGTCATAAACCTGGCAAATTTGGGTATTGCTATGCATCTAGATCAGAAACCCATGATAGAGTTTTGGTTGAGGGACAAAAAGTGGAGTTTTTATGTGATTCAGGTGCATCGCATACACTTTTGGGTCCAGCAGTTCTGCCTCCGAACTGCGAAACAAATGAGTTTGTCCTTGTAAAAGCGGCAAACGGGAAATTTTATAAGGAACCACTGTCTCATCCTCTACTGTTCACAGATCCGCAAACAAACCAAACTGTTAGGCGTAGGGTAATTATATCAAAAGTTTGTCCAGTTAATTTGTTAGGAAGAGATTTGATGCATGTGTTTGGAATAGCGGCAATTCCCACACCTAAAGGTATTGAGGCAAAAAGGTTAGCGGATGGCTTAATAGTACAGGGAGTACAAGACTTGTTTTACTGGTATAGCCTAGACTTGATTTCAGATGGCCCAGGGAGGGTTGATACAGAGGTGATCAATCTAGCTCTAAGTAAATCTAGGAGCTGGTCACCGCAGGTTGCGGCGCACTTACATTGTACAATGTTCTATAAGGCCCCTGGTCCGGATAAAGAATTTGAAAAATAATTCTTTAAGCACAAGTGTGCAAGGATAATTTTGAATGATATGTTTTGGGATATGCAAGGTAATACAGTAGTAACCTGTACTTTGACTAAGGAAATGAGTTCTTTATATCGCTCAAGTTATAGCCCACATATCTCAGTTACTAAAGCAGTGGGGACACATTGGGTAGATTTGGCGAAAAAGGTAACGATTTGGAACACAATGTCTGAAAGTCAGTTGAAAGATCAACAGATCCAGGTACAAAGATTAAATTGGGTGACTTGGGCACGACCAAGTGTGCACCTCAGGGATGACAAAACAGAAATGGCATGACAAATCCTCCTAACTCAAGAGGAAGATAGTGCATTAAGTGCCTTGCCTGTAGATTTTTGGTCAAAAGGTAAAGGAGATGTAGGATTAATGAAAACAGCAGGTGAAGTTTGTATAACTGCAAAGTCAGGTTTTAGACCTCGTAAGCACCAATATCCACTAAGTAAGCAAGCAGAGGAAGGAATTAAACAGTTATTGAACAGCTAAAACAGGTAGGAATTCTTGCTGAATGCCCAGATTCACCCTGCAATACTCCGTTGTTTCCTGTGAAGAAACCGGGTGGGTCATGGAGGTTGGTTCAGGATTTACAAGCAGTTAATTCAGCTGTGATCCCAAGAGCACTGGTGGTCCCTGACCCCTATACATTACTTAATGATTTACTACCTCAGCACAGATATTTTTCTGTCATAGATATAAGCAATGCCTTTTTCTCCATACCACTACATAAGGAGAGTAGATTTTGGTTTGCATTCACTTTCTAAGGTAAAAGATACACATACACCAGATTGCCACAGGGTTATTGTGAGAGTCCGACAATATTCGCACAAGAAATGGCTGCGAATTTAGCTCAGTTTGTTCCCCCAGAGGGAAGCCAGGTTCTGTTGTATGTAGATGATATTTTATTGGCCTCACCCATGCAGGAAAGTTGTAAAATGGATACCCTAGCCCTTTTTAGTTTTTTAGCTGAGCAAGGACATAAAGTAAATAAAGAAAAGTTACAATTGTGGAAAGCACAAGTAAAGTACTTGGGTTATTTAATCTCGCAGGAAGGTAGACAATTGGAAAACAAAAGAAAACAAGCAATTCTTGAAGCACCTATGCCTACGATTAAGCGGGAGATGATGTCGTTTTTAGGTGTGACTAATTTTTGTAGAAGTTGGATTCCTAATTATGCTGAAGAAGTAGGGCCATTGACTGCACTGATCTATGACACTCCCATGGCAGCTAAAAGTAATATATAGTGGACAGATAAGGCAATACAAGCATTTAATAGAATTAAGCAATTGATAGCAGGATCCTCTGGTTTGGGTTTTCCGAACTATTCTAAGCAGTTTGTACAAATGGTTGATTGTAAGGGAGGATATATGACTTCGGTTCTGGTACAAGTACATGGGGATAAACAGAGACCGATAGCTTTTTATTCCTCCAGATTAGATCCTGTTGCAAGGCATTGTCGCATTGTGTTCAAGCTGTAGTGGCAGCCGCCATGGCAGTGCAAGCCTCAGCATCATTAGTTTTGTTTCACCCATTAAAATTGCGAGTTCCACATTCAGTAGCTACTATACTTTTGCAAGATAAGATAACCTTTTTATCTCATAGTCTACATTTGTCATGTATGACAGTGCTGCTGACACAGCCACATATGACCATAGAAAGATGTACTACTCTTAACCCGGCGACACTTTTGCCGACTCCAGAAGAAGGTACTCCACACGTTTGTTTAGAGAGCATTCATGACAAAGTACTTCCCCGACCAGATTTAACGGATATTCCGTTGGTAGATTCTGATCTTGTTTTGTTTGTAGATGGATCAGCAAAGAAGGACACTATAGGAAGAACACTAGTAGGGTATGCTGTAACCATAGAAACTGAAGTTTTAGAAGCAAAAGGATTGTCAAACATTTATTCTGCATAAGCAGCTGAGTTAGTGGCTTTGACTCGAGCTTGTACCTTAGGGGAGGGTAAAAAAGTGACAATTTATACAGATAGTCAATATGCTTTCTCTACTGTACATGTTTTCGCTCAACAATGGAAGAATAGGGGAATGGTTACTGATACAGGCAAACCAATAAATCACAGAGATTTAATTTTACAGTTGTTAGATGCAGTGCAATTACCACTTCAGATAGCAATATGTAAATGTTCCGCACATACTAACAAAAAAGATCCTGTTTCCAGGGGAAATGCTTTTGCGGATATGGCTGCAAAAAAGACAGCTCAAGAAAATGATTTGCATTTACATGACAATGATTTAGAGCCCGGACACCTCTTAGACTTAGAGACACTAAAAGTAATGCAAACATTGACAACACAGAAAGAAAAATGTCGTTGGGTGAAATATGGTATCACTCAACAGGATGGGTTGTATAGGGCATCAGATGGCAAAATGGTATTATCCTCAAACCTTTTTAGATATGCTGCATTGGTCAGCCATGGACCTGCCCATGTAGGAGTACAGACAATGGTTCAAATAGTGTCTAAGGTGTTTTGGTGTAAAGGATTTTCATCTTATGCCAAGCAATTCTGTTTATCTTGTTTATTATGTGCAAAGTATCAAGCTCAGGGGGGGAGTTACAAAATCTCAGCAGGCATTCCCTACCCCTCCATATCCATTCCACACAGTCTGTATGGACTTTATTGAGTTGACACCTTCAGAAGGAAAAAGGTTCTGTCTAGTTCTAATTGATGCTTTTCTAAGTGGGTAGAAGCTTTTCCAGTAAAGCATCCTGATGCACACACACTAGCAAAGCTTTTGACAACAGAAATAATTCCCCGATTTGGCCTTCCAAGGCGCATTTATAGTGATAATGGGCCTCATTTTGTAAACCAGATTGTGCAGAAGTTGGGTCAAGTGTTTCAAATTGATCTCAAACACCATTGTGCTTACCATCCGCAGTCAGCTGGACTGGTGGAACGACACAATGGTGTCCTGAAGAGTAAGCTCCGCAAACTGATGGCAGAAACGCATAGATCCTGGACTGTGTGCCTTCCATTGGCACTCCTGTACATGCGAATCTCACCCTCCTACAAAGGACTTACACCATTTTAACTTTTGTTTGGGAGACCATATTACGTCCCGCAGTGGCAAGGATTGTTGCCAGCGGAACGTGAGGGGGGTGAGGATCTGGCGGATTATATGAGGAAGCTGCTAAATGTCAAGTCTCTTGCAACCAATGACTCCTTTGCAGATTCCAGAAGTGAAACCTTGTTAAGCGTGGCACCCGGGGACTGGGTGTGGATCCGTATTGTGAAGAGAAAGAACTGGTCATCCCCCAGGTGGGAAGGCCCATATCAAGTACTTATCTCGAAACCTACAGCTGTAAAGATCGCAGAGAGGACTTCGTGGATTCATATCACCCACTGTAAAAAACTCAAGACTTTTCCTTCTGCCATTGATGTTGGTCAGACTCCATTGGACCCCTGACAGCAAAGTCTGACTACATAGGAAGGATGGCCATGTTCAACTGGTACTTGATGATGATTTTGGTGATGGAAGTAAATATGTCCATACGAGAAGGAACAGTTGTGAGAGAAAAAGGAATGGTGGTGCTGCAAGCGCAAACAGGTGTTACTACTGTGTTCAAGGTAAAACTTTGTGAAGGAATTTTGGACTGTTCTAAATGGAACAATAATGATTTCTTGACTCGTGCAAAATACTTGTGCAATAGAGACTGTGCGTCCTGGTCAAATATTTGGTGGTCAACAGATGTGAATGGATGTGAAACAAGTGGTGCAGTGATACCAGAGAAAGATAAAAGCAGACAACAAAAAATAAAAATTGCGCATTTCCAAGGTACGAAGTAATTACTATAACAATTGTGTCACCACAAGAAAGTGATTCAGGAGTTTATGGAATCGGAGTGTCTCTTCCAATTGAAACTGACCCTTTGGGGACCCTCCAACTTAAAGTACAAAGCCTTAAAAATGCTACAAGTAAAGCAGATTTTGCCTTCACAGAAGGAGAACAATTGTTACTAGAGACGGATTCATACACCATATAATTTGATTAGAGAAGAAAAAGGTTTTCGTAAATAAAAATTGGAAGCAGTCATCGAATAGATCACGGAAATGGAGAAGAACAGACTAAATTTTTTTGTGAATGGCAATTTCCTTTTGGTTAACAGCCTACATTTTGCAGCGAGCAGTTTATAGAACAAAAACGGTGTTCCGAGAAAAATTGGCACTGTAATTTCATTGCAGTGTCTACTTTAAATTAGAACCAATAAGGGGTAAAAAAGCAAAGGGCCCCATGAATGAGCATCTGATCAGCTATGAATGATTTTTACCAAACCGCGAATAAAAATATACCAAAAGCTTGTTGTCCAAACTGGGGCACCAAAGACTGAAAGAATTTTTTATACCAGGCAAATGTAGTTCAAATGATAAAAGGTTGTGCAAATGGAACCTCTGTGTGGAGAAAGATTGAGTTGGAATTTGGAAAATGAGGATTTGAGGAAGTTTGGGTAAGTTATTCCATAAATTACAATGGTTTGGAAATCATTATCAGAATTTCTGGGTCCAGAAGATGTGGTTGGTCCCTGTACCTTATCAGAGTTTGGAAAATGGTGTTTCGCTGTTATGAGGTGTACAGAGTTGCTTGACTGGAGTGAATACATTGATGATTTGAAAGTTTAAGTTTAAAAGTTGTTTGCAAATGTGTAATGAAAAGAAATTGCATTTCATATATGTGAAATAAAACATTAAAGTGTTTTGCAAATTTAAAGAAAATTTAAAATATATTATATGTAAATAAACATTTAAAATGATATGCTAAATTAAAATTTAAAAAGGGATTGAAATTTTTTAAGTTTTAAATATATGTTTTTCTCTAACTTTAATAAATTGCTATTTGAAATTTGAATAAAAAATTTTGTTAATAAAGATGGTAGTTACGTGATAAATTGTTTAACTGCTGTTTTTAAAATTAATAATGAACTAAGTTAGTCCTGAAATTCGTACAACTAGGTTTAGTAAATTCACCTATGGTTTTCGGAAAATTCTACCAGCTGTGATTTTGAGGTAAACATTCTTACCTAACTGTGATTTTGAGGTATTCTAACTAGCTGTATTTGGAAATGTACACACTTTTTTAGGTAAAGGATTAAAATTGTTCAGTAAATGATTAATAGTCAATGCAACTGTGAAGTAAAAGTTATTCAGTAAAGAATATCAGGATAGTATCCTGAATTGTTTCAACCTGGAACAAAAGATTCTTTATTTACATATAAAAAATTTCACAATATCTTGAATTCAATTTCTAATCGAACAAGAAACTTCATCAAAATTCTAATAATTTTCACATTACCAGAAATTTAAATATGAATTAATAATATTCTAAAAAGATTAATAAATCACTTTGTCAATTTTAAAAATTTAAACTTACCAGAAAGGAATTTATAACTATGTCTTTAGAGCAGGTAACTAAGAAAGTAAAACATAAAAAGAATTAACAGGATTGAGACAGTGGTTTGGAATTCTGACAACAACATAGAATCTGAGGGACAACAAGACTCACTGAAATACGGACATCTGGAAATGTCTCATAAAACTGACCTACGGAGAATAGTTTATCTCCACTAAAAGAAAAGCGAAAATCCTTCATAGAACTGAACTCAGAAGAATCAGAATTTGATCTCTTCCAGATCTTTTGAATTTTTCCAAAAATTAGGAAATGCCATTCTTTTAAAAAAATTAGAAAACAATTGCTTTTCCAAAGAAAATTAAAAGAAAACCCTTTAGTTAATTTTAAAGAGAAAACAAAATGTTTCAGCTTTTTGCAGAACAGCAGAATGGGAACTTCTTATACAGCAGCTTTGACACTCTAAATGCAGAGGGTTTCCTTCCCTAGGAACAAGGTGCAACCGTGCCAAGGGTCCTAGTGCAACCGGGGGGCCAAAAAGTGGTGAGGTACAACTAATACGCAAAGTGGGATACAGCAAAAAAGCAGTGTCAGCAAAACTGTTGGGATATTCTCTACTGAGGAAGCCTAACTGGCTATAGCTGTCTGGAAGCTAAATGGTATTTTTTCACAAGCAGAAAATGGAATTTAAGAATAAAATACCTTTAAAAACAAAAGAAACTTTTAAAAACTAACACTAAAGATTTAAAAATTTTCCAAAAAAAATAAAATTTTAAAAAGAAAATTTAAAGAAAAAAATGCTTTGTAAAAAGTAAAGGTTCAATTTATTTAAAAAAGACTCCTCTTTAAATACAATAACTCCTAAATTAAAATGTGTCAACCAATTTTAAATGCAAGAACCATATTAAAAAGTTTTCCGAAGGAATTTAAAGGTTTTTGCTAGGTGTAATACTATCGATAGGAAATACCTAAATTTGTTGGAAAGCCCAAAAGTTTCCTTGACAGAAACCCGAGGCTTTGCCGAAACCCTGGGCTTAGTTTAAGCGAACCCGCTTGCAGGAGGGCCTAGTTTGAGCGGGCACTGTTATTGTGCCAATTGAACCAGTAGGAAGGCCTTAATATATTGAAATCCTTTAAAATATATTTTACTTTCTAATGATTCTTTATTGCGATTCAATGAAATCTTCCTTCAGAAGCTTTCATGTCATAGCCTTCAAAAACCTGCACTATATGATAAACAGCTTCCCAATGGTTAGCTCACCCAAACACTCAGCTAACACACACTTAACCAATAACAAGTCCTACATTTACCTACCATTAGGCTCCAAAACTACCTGCATGCTACTCTACTTTTCCTGCATTCAGTACTCTAGTTTACCATGTTATTTGATTTTTTATCATGTTATTGTTCTATAAATTTAATTCTAAGTTCTTAGTTGATTTCTAAAAATATTCTGTTTATTTTTAAAATCAGTTTAGTAGTTTATAAAACGTTGTGCTCCAATGTAACACAGCCAGTGTGCCCTAAGGACAGACAGGGCCTCTCTCCCTCCCCGGCCGGGTCCACGCTTCCTCCCTCCCCTGGGAACGGCATCGGTCGGCTCTACCCTTGGGTCAAGGTTTAAGTCATCTTTTGACATTTTTTTGTTTAGTTGATTTTATAAATTTAAATAAACTTTTACAGATATCTTTTATTAAACTATATGCCTTGACACTTATGCAGATAAAAAATTTTTCAACAAATAACAAAAATATTTTGCTCCAGATAATTTAAGCCAATGTTTGCACCACAAAGTACGGGGGAAAGGTTAACAGTTAAAAAGATTGTTCCACCTTAGAAAATGTTTACATGCTTAATTTTTAAAACCCTGAAATGTTTTTAAGTGGAAAATCATTATGTTTTTAATGCTTTAATAAGATGTGTTTTTATACTTTAAATGTGTTATTTACTTATGAGTGAGTAATTAACCCCCTGTGATAATTGCTGCCCGTTGAAATCTCACTACGTGTTTGGTAAACATTTTTACTCTGGTTTTGAGGTAAACATTTTTTTGAGGTAAATATCTTTTGTTTTAATGTAACTAGCTGTTTTAAGAAAACTTTTTAGGTAGAACAGGAATTAAATTTAGAGAAACAATTTAGATAACAGTGATAATTAGCTATTGGTAATCATTAAAATTGTTCACCCTAGTAGAATACCCGAATTTTTCGAATTTGGCTTGCTGAATTTTTTGAATTGACGACAGAGACCGAAAAACCTGCGCGGGTGAGGGTTTCTCATCTTAAGATTCCCTCGACGGAAAGCCCTCCGACTGATTTGTCATTGGAAAGAGGCGGCCGCTCTCTGATCCCTATCTGAGGGATGGTTTCCGAACCAAAAGGAAACGAGTCTCATCTGGTTCAGGTAGGATGAAAACAATTTTCTTTAATTTAATTTAACCTTGTCGACAGGGTTTTATTTTTAGTTAAGGGTGGGTAGGAATAATTGTTAAGATTATTTTGTTAGGATTACTTGTTATTTTGTTAGAATTACCTGTTATTTTGTTAGGTTCCCGTTAAGATAGCCCCATTTTGTAATAAGCCCTGTAAAAATAATTTTGATGCAGTCCTAAAATATACAGTCCTAAAATAAGAAATCTAGGGGAAATATGGGTTCAAGTTGCTGCAAGTGTGAGAGTGATGCCTGTTTAAATGTTGATGCTAAGTATATGAAAAGTTTAAACAAAAATAATGTAAAATTTTTGAAGAAGTGGAAGTTGAAATATAATTTTGATGGTACACTGAATAAGAATGCATGTGCAAAATTGGTTAGAGATTTGAAAAGAGATGCAGGAACTAGAACTAAAAAGCAGAGACAATTGGGATTTCCCCAAGCACAAAAATGGTTAGAAGAAGCAAATAAACGAGCTAAGAAAAACAGTGTCAGGAAAAACAAAAAAATAAATCAAAAGGGATCACTGGTGCCAAGTGGAAAAGTAGCTTTATTTTTAGATAAGGAGGATGAGCACACAGTTTGTGCAGTACAAAGGCAGGCAACCGCCCCACCGCATGGTGAAATTGCTGCTGCCATACCGGGAGAACCTCCTCAATATCAGTCTGAAGATGTGGGATCTGTACAGCAGGGTGGGTTATTAGCTTCTCAAGGAAATGTTGTGACCCCTCCAATTTACCCACAAATTCCCGTAGTACCTAAGGTTGCTTTGCAACAGGTAGACCAACCTATGCAGTTAAGGTCAGGACCAGCAGGGCAAGGACGTTGGGCTATTAAACTTTCTGACCATTCAGAAGCTCTTCCCTTAATACAAGTTGCAAACCCACAAGCAGGAGATGTTGGACAAGAACCAACTATTTTAGTTTATCGTCCCTGGGCTAGAGAGGATATAAAACGAGCTACGGATGGTATTCCTCATCCCAAGGTTAATTTTCAAAAGTTTTCTGAGGACATAGTTGGTATGCGTTTAAGTTATCATCTAAATGGTTTAGAAGTAGAAGTGCGACAAATCTTAGGTCCAGATTGGCACTTAGTTTGTGGTACTTGGACATGTAAGGCAGATGATGTCACTACATTAAAGCATAATTCTGGGGTGTTAGACACACAAGTCACTGATCTGTTAAAGAGAATTTCTGATAAGTGGCGTCCAAGAGCAGATTGGACAGTAATAAATCAGTGCATCCAAAATGATGATGAATCTGTAGATCACTATATTGTAAGATTGACAGAAGTGTTCAATAACCATTGTGGAATGACAATTCCGCAGGATCAGACTAATGATAGTCCGTATGAACAGCAATTGAAAAATGCTTTTCTTAAAGGTTGTAAGGCTCCGATAAGAAGTTTTATTACTAAGCACATGGTAGATCACAGAACATGTAGACTGCAACCTTTGTTTGAATATGCACGGCATGCTGAGTGACATTTTAATTTAAAAAAGAAAAAGAAAGTACAAGTGTTAGCAGTGGGGGATGATGGTGGTATATTCTTAGTACAGGACCAAAGGGGGCAAGGGTGCCATGGGGGCCCGTAATGGGACACGTTAAATGAACTGGGTGGACATTCAGCCTATAGGGAAAGGTTAAAACGTGGAGAATGTTTTAAATGCGGTAGACGTGGGCACTTCACTGCCGACTGTGAAGAGTGGCAACATCCCCCACAGCTTACGAACAAGGGCTCCGCATGACTATATGATAGTAAAGAAAGGCGCCATCTTCATTATGGGGATAATGAAGAGGCAGACACTCTCTACAATGAATGTCAGAAGCACTCTAATGGAAGGGCGGGATTGTGACTGTGAAGTCATAAACCTGGCAAATTTGGGTATTGCTATGCATCTAGATCAGAAACCCATGATAGAGTTTTTGGTTGAGGGACAAAAAGTGGAGTTTTTATGTGATTCAGGTGCATCGCATACACTTTTGGGTCCAGCAGTTCTGCCTCCGAACTGCGAAACAAATGAGTTTGTCCTTGTAAAAGCGGCAAACGGGAAATTTTATAAGGAACCACTGTCTCATCCTCTACTGTTCACAGATCCGCAAACAAACCAAACTGTTAGGCGTAGGGTAATTATATCAAAAGTTTGTCCAGTTAATTTGTTAGGAAGAGATTTGATGCATGTGTTTGGAATAGCGGCAATTCCCACACCTAAAGGTATTGAGGCAAAAAGGTTAGCGGATGGCTTAATAGTACAGGGAGTACAAGACTTGTTTTACTGGTATAGCCTAGACTTGATTTCAGATGGCCCAGGGAGGGTTGATACAGAGGTGATCAATCTAGCTCTAAGTAAATCTAGGAGCTGGTCACCGCAGGTTGCGGCGCACTTACATTGTACAATGTTCTATAAGGCCCCTGGTCCGGATAAAGAATTTGAAAAATAATTCTTTAAGCACAAGTGTGCAAGGATAATTTTGAATGATATGTTTTGGGATATGCAAGGTAATACAGTAGTAACCTGTACTTTGACTAAGGAAATGAGTTCTTTATATCGCTCAAGTTATAGCCCACATATCTCAGTTACTAAAGCAGTGGGGACACATTGGGTAGATTTGGCGAAAAAGGTAACGATTTGGAACACAATGTCTGAAAGTCAGTTGAAAGATCAACAGATCCAGGTACAAAGATTAAATTGGGTGACTTGGGCACGACCAAGTGTGCACCTCAGGGATGACAAAACAGAAATGGCATGACAAATCCTCCTAACTCAAGAGGAAGATAGTGCATTAAGTGCCTTGCCTGTAGATTTTTGGTCAAAAGGTAAAGGAGATGTAGGATTAATGAAAACAGCAGGTGAAGTTTGTATAACTGCAAAGTCAGGTTTTAGACCTCGTAAGCACCAATATCCACTAAGTAAGCAAGCAGAGGAAGGAATTAAACAGTTATTGAACAGCTAAAACAGGTAGGAATTCTTGCTGAATGCCCAGATTCACCCTGCAATACTCCGTTGTTTCCTGTGAAGAAACCGGGTGGGTCATGGAGGTTGGTTCAGGATTTACAAGCAGTTAATTCAGCTGTGATCCCAAGAGCACTGGTGGTCCCTGACCCCTATACATTACTTAATGATTTACTACCTCAGCACAGATATTTTTCTGTCATAGATATAAGCAATGCCTTTTTCTCCATACCACTACATAAGGAGAGTAGATTTTGGTTTGCATTCACTTTCTAAGGTAAAAGATACACATACACCAGATTGCCACAGGGTTATTGTGAGAGTCCGACAATATTCGCACAAGAAATGGCTGCGAATTTAGCTCAGTTTGTTCCCAGAGGAAGCCAGGTTCTGTTGTATGTAGATGATATTTTATTGGCCTCACCCATGCAGGAAAGTTGTAAAATGGATACCCTAGCCCTTTTTAGTTTTTAGCTGAGCAAGGACATAAAGTAAATAAAGAAAAGTTACAATTGTGGAAAGCACAAGTAAAGTACTTGGGTTATTTAATCTCATGGGAAGGTAGACAATTGGAAAACAAAAGAAAACAAGCAATTCTTGAAGCACCTATGCCTACGATTAAGTGGGAGATGATGTCGTTTTTAGGTGTGACTAATTTTGTAGAAGTTGGATTCCTAATTATGCTGAAGAAGTAGGGCCATTGACTGCACTGATCTATGACACTCCCATGGCAGCTAAAAGTAATATATAGTGGACAGATAAGGCAATACAAGCATTTAATAGAATTAAGCAATTGATAGCAGGATCCTCTGGTTTGGGTTTTCCGAACTATTCTAAGCAGTTTGTACAAATGGTTGATTGTAAGGGAGGATATATGACTTCGGTTCTGGTACAAGTACATGGGGATAAACAGAGACCGATAGCTTTTTATTCCTCCAGATTAGATCCTGTTGCAAGGCATTGTCGCATTGTGTTCAAGCTGTAGTGGCAGCCGCCATGGCAGTGCAAGCCTCAGCATCATTAGTTTTGTTTCACCCATTAAAATTGCGAGTTCCACATTCAGTAGCTACTATACTTTTGCAAGATAAGATAACCTTTTTATCTCATAGTCTACATTTGTCATGTATGACAGTGCTGCTGACACAGCCACATATGACCATAGAAAGATGTACTACTCTTAACCCGGCGACACTTTTGCCGACTCCAGAAGAAGGTACTCCACACGTTTGTTTAGAGAGCATTCATGACAAAGTACTTCCCGACCAGATTTAACGGATATTCCGTTGGTAGATTCTGATCTTGTTTTGTTTGTAGATGGATCAGCAAAGAAGGACACTATAGGAAGAACACTAGTAGGGTATGCTGTAACCATAGAAACTGAAGTTTTAGAAGCAAAAGGATTGTCAAACATTTATTCTGCATAAGCAGCTGAGTTAGTGGCTTTGACTCGAGCTTGTACCTTAGGGGAGGGTAAAAGTGACAATTTATACAGATAGTCAATATGCTTTCTCTACTGTACATGTTTTCGCTCAACAATGGAAGAATAGGGGAATGGTTACTGATACAGGCAAACCAATAAATCACAGAGATTTAATTTTACAGTTGTTAGATGCAGTGCAATTACCACTTCAGATAGCAATATGTAAATGTTCCGCACATACTAACAAAAAAGATCCTGTTTCCAGGGGAAATGCTTTTGCGGATATGGCTGCAAAAAAGACAGCTCAAGAAAATGATTTGCATTTACATGACAATGATTTAGAGCCCGGACACCTCTTAGACTTAGAGACACTAAAAGTAATGCAAACATTGACAACACAGAAAGAAAAATGTCGTTGGGTGAAATATGGTATCACTCAACAGGATG
Source organism: Protopterus annectens (assembly GCF_019279795.1). Lineage (NCBI taxonomy): Eukaryota > Metazoa > Chordata > Ceratodontiformes > Protopteridae > Protopterus > Protopterus annectens. The sequence continues at coordinate 191,756,137 of NC_056737.1, forward strand.
GGTTGTATAGGGCATCAGATGGCAAAATGGTATTATCCTCAAACCTTTTTAGATATGCTGCATTGGTCAGCCATGGACCTGCCCATGTAGGAGTACAGACAATGGTTCAAATAGTGTCTAAGGTGTTTTGGTGTAAAGGATTTTCAACTTATGCCAAGCAATTCTGTTTATCTTGTTTATTATGTGCAAAGTATCAAGCTCAGGGGGGGAGTTACAAAATCTCAGCAGGCATTCCCTACCCCTCCATATCCATTCCACACAGTCTGTATGGACTTTATTGAGTTGACACCTTCAGAAGGAAAAAGGTTCTGTCTAGTTCTAATTGATGCTTTTTCTAAGTGGGTAGAAGCTTTTCCAGTAAAGCATCCTGATGCACACACACTAGCAAAGCTTTTGACAACAGAAATAATTCCCCGATTTGGCCTTCCAAGGCGCATTTATAGTGATAATGGGCCTCATTTTGTAAACCAGATTGTGCAGAAGTTGGGTCAAGTGTTTCAAATTGATCTCAAACACCATTGTGCTTACCATCCGCAGTCAGCTGGACTGGTGGAACGACACAATGGTGTCCTGAAGAGTAAGCTCCGCAAACTGATGGCAGAAACGCATAGATCCTGGACTGTGTGCCTTCCATTGGCACTCCTGTACATGCGAATCTCACCCTCCTACAAAGGACTTACACCATTTTAACTTTTGTTTGGGAGACCATATTACGTCCCGCAGTGGCAAGGATTGTTGCCAGCGGAACATGAGGGGGGTGAGTATCTGGCGGATTATATGAAGAAGCTGCTAAATGTCAAGTCTCTTGTAACCAATGATTCCTTTGCAGATTCCAGAAGTGAAACCTTGTTAAGCGTGGCACCCGGGGACTGGGTGTGGATCCGAATTGTGAAGAGAAAGAACTGGTCATCCCCAAGGTGGGAAGGCCCATATCAAGTACTTATCTCGACACCTACGGCTGTGAAGATTGCAGAGAGGACTTTGTGGATTCATATCACCCACTGTAAAAAACTTAAGACTTTTCCTTCTGCCATTGATGTTGGTCAGACTCCACCGGACCCCTGAACGCAAAGTCAGACTACAAAGGAAGGATGGCCATGTTCAACTGGTACTTGATGATGATTTTGGTGGCGAAAGTAAATATGTCCATACGAGAAGGAACAGTTGTGAGAGAAAAAGGAATGGTGGTGCTGCAAGTGCAAACAGGTGTTACTACTGTGTTCAAGGTAAAACTTTGTGAAGGAATTTTGGACTGTTCTAAATGGAACAATAATGATTTCTTGACTCGTGCAAAATACTTGTGCAATAGAGACTGTACGTCCTGGTCAAATGTTTGGTGGTCAACAGATGTGAATGGATGGGAAACAAGTGGTGCAGTGATACCAGAGAAAGATAAAAGCAGGCAACAAAGAATAAAAATTGCGCATTTCCAAGGTACCGAAGTAATTACTATAACCATTGTGTCACCACAAGAAAGTGATTCAAGAGTATATGGAATCGGAGTGTCTCTTCCAGTTGGAACTGATCCTTTGGGGACCCTCCAACTTAAAGTGCAAAGCCTTAAAAATGCTACAAGTAAAGCAGATTTTGCCTTCACAGAAGAAGAACAATTGTTACTAGAGACGGGATTCGTACACCATAACGAATGGTTATCTTGGGTTAGATATAGTACCCGAGAGGCACATCGTGAGAACTGTGTTTCTTGTGCTGAAGGTAAACAGTAATTAGCGACAGTCCCATTGATGCAAGCTGAAGGTAATCTGATGTGTCTGTTAAAATTATTCTTCAACAAAACTGAAGATAAATGCAAAAATGAAACTCAGCGTTTTCCAGTCATAAGCAAAGTTGAGAAACCGCCTACAGCGATTTCCTATCCAGGTTCGTATATGTGCATTTCCAGAGATGGCACAGGAAAGAATTATGGCAATATGGGATAGAACTATTGCAATGTTACTGTGAATGGCAATGAGAATCCATTTCTGGAGAACCAAACTCACAGTTTAGCAGACGTATGGTGGTTATGTGGAGACACCAAACTCAGATCAAGGCTTACGATTCCCTGGAAAGGAACTTGTGCACTTGCAAAGTTAATTCTGCCATTCTACATTTTCCCAGTTCCAGCAAGCAATTTCATAAGAGAACCTGAAATAAAGCTGAGGTGGTTGAATAAGAGAAAAAGAGAGGCACCGAAGCAATCCTTCGATAGCGGTGTCTACATCGATAGCATTGGTGTACCAAGAGGCGTGCCTGATGAATACAAAGCAATAAACCAAATAGCAGCTGGTTTTGCATCCGTCTTTGTCTGGATTCAACCCAATAAGAATATGGACTGGATCAACTACATTTACTATAACCAGCAGCGTTTTGTGAACTATACCAAAGATGCATTAAAAGGTATTGCTGAACAACTGGAGGCCACTTCGCAGGTGGCATGGCAGAATCGAATTGCGTTGCACATGCTCCTGGCCAAAGAAGGAGGAGTTTGCAAGATGTTTGGGACTTTCTGTTGTACATATATTCGGAATAACACTGCCCCTGATGGGAGCACCACTCGAGCTTTGAAAGGTTTGGAAATGTTATCCGAAGAATTGGCAGAGAACTTTGGGGGTAAGTAATCCCTTTACAGACTTTCTACAAGCATGGTTTGGAAAATGGAGTCATCTCATCAGCAGTTTCCTGGTGTCCGTCGGAGTCGCTGTGGCTATCGTGGTGGTATGTGGTTGCTGTTGTATACCCTGTATCAGAGGTCTTCTACAAAGACTGGTTGATACTGCTGTTACGAAAACGATGTACCAGCAGTTGCAACAGACTGGTGAAAGTGAATACATTGAAATGTGACTTTTGCAAATGTTTTGAAGTTTAAAAGTTTGTCTTGCAAATGAAGTAATGTATGCAAAGAAAAACTTAGTTTTTACCATATATTGCTGAAATAAAAAGACAAATAAAAGTGTTTTGAGGGGGGAAATGTTAAGAGAAAAAGTTTTAAAACACACTGTTATTTGTCTCTTTCTCCCATCTAACAAAATGAATATACTATTTGCTGAAGTGTTGGTAAGAAAAGGTCATTGAACCATGTTTATTAAAGATGGGCTTTACCTATGATAGATGTAGTTTGCTTATGAACTTGAATAACATCTGTTTTCTATACTTCTGAATAAGAGTTAATTTACTGAGGCAGGCTGTGGAAAATTCCAGCTACCACTGTTGAACTTAGTATGCTGTACCTTTTTAAACGTTCTACACTAACTGTGGTTTTGAGGTAAACGTTCTACACTAACTGTGGTTTTGAGGTAAACATTCTACACTAGCTGTGTTTTTGAGGTAAAGCATTCTTTTCTGAGGTAAATTGTGATCCTAGATGTTTTCATAGCCAGCTGTCAACTGTTAGAAATGTAACAAAAGCTATTTTGGCTAGTAACAGGAAAGTATAAAAGTTGATGTCAGTAAACAAGCTGATCAGATTGAGATCATCTTGGCCAACATGCTGCTGTAATCTGGTTAGCTCCAAATAAAGAAGTTTTTCATCACCTGAGGCAGATGTGACTCGCTTGAATTTTTTCTTCTGACAGACACAGTGGTCAATGACATTGATGCCGTGGATGGGAAGACTCCCATTAAACAACAATGTAATTAGCTTGGTACTGACATGTTATGTTGAGTCTCAAAAATACATGCAAGATGCAGCAGTGCAGCAGACAGGTTGGCAACTGGAAAAGGCCTCACACATATGAAGTACTTTTAGCATCCTTGCAAGAAGACAGTGAAAACATGGATATAATACCAGGGTGAGTGAAGACAGGTTCTGGGTTGGTCAAACCCCAAGTATCACATAGAGAAAACAAAAAAATGAACATGTATATCACTGCTGGTATACATCAACACTACACATACATACCATAAGCTGAACACAGATGTGAATGGAGATGTTTCCCATAGTTATATCAGTTGTTCAGGCACAGAGGTATGTTTATGTTTTATACCTGCATATTTCCACTCACTATTTGCATGTACACCACAGGGCCTCATATGTTGCACACATGGTCTCGTTCACTCTATGTCTTTAATTATAAATTCACAGTTCAGACCACTGCTATACTGACACTTGAAGAGGCTGTAGCAGGACAGCAGGCTGAGGTTAATGTCTATGCAGGGTTTGATGATGACACTGATGAACAAAATCAAATCTCCTTACTGCGTGATCCTACACTAATTGTTTGGGATAAAAGTGTGGCCTCACCCACCCCTTAGCTTGGGGGCTGTACAGCATGGGTGCTTGTCAGTCCTGTCACAAGGTTTCTCCTGTGTCCATGAGTACTATCATTGCTCCTCATGAGGCTGTAGCACCAGGAATAAATTGCATCCAGTGAAGGTATACTCACCATACAGCAGCCTATCAGGGGTTCATGGCCCTGCCCAGAGGAGCACATTGCATTCCACGAGGTTATATGTATCATATTGCAGCCTAAGAGGGGTTCCATTGCCTTGACTGATGTTCCAACTATCCCTCCAATATGCAGACAGCATTTTGGAATAATTAGCAGATGTCTGTGATACAATCCAGTCTGCAGCTATCCATGCTAATATGGGGATCAATTGTATGCTGACTGACTTCTGTAAGGATATCACCTAGCAGTGCCAATGGCTCCAGGAGGCAATGAAGTCCAGAGATGATAGCATGCTAGACCTCATGAGGTTTACCGTGGCACATATTGGCTAATATACCTTGGTATCCACTGGGTGAAGAAGTCTGTGCACTCCACCTGATTCAGTTTGTGACTCATACGTGCCAGCCAGTGCCTGTATAATTTCTCTATCAACGTGGAACCTTTCCATCAGCTCCTCATCAGTTACCTACTGCAGCATGATGAACATCATTTTGACTGTGCTGCCTGTGGACATCTTACAGTCCTGAATGGAAGCTGGTCATGCTTAAGGACATCAAATACTGCTCAGATACAGCTGCAGCTTCTCCAAGTGTATTCGGCAGGCATAGCTCCATATATTCTGGCATGTTCTTTGCCTTTATACTCCTACACAACTACTTGCATGCCTTCTCTCCAGGTGACTTATGAATTGTGACCTGCTTTTGCAGATCTCAGTTGCATCTCATTATGCACTCAGGCTATTCCTCTTTATTTGCATGCAATTATATGGTCATTTGCATATCCTTATTCCTGCACGTTTTTTGCTCATTACCCTTTAGCTCTTTATGGCTGTATGAATCACTATCTAGTGGTGTGTCTCTAATTCTGGAGCAATACCACTGCCTATGAATATCAGCCATATTGTCTAAACAGACACTTGTTTTTTTTTTTTTTTTTTTTTTTTTTTTTTATATATTTTGCAAGACAAGTGTACAAATCAACACTCTTATTTTACAAATAAAGACAGAAGACAAGTTTGTGAATTTTGGAAATTATACTGGAAATATTATAGCCATTATTAGTGAATCGAAATTTTGAGAAGTAAGTATTATAGTTTTATTGCCAACTGACCTTGTGCTTCAAATGTATGCAACAGGCAATATAAAAAAGGGAGTTTTGAATGTTGCTCATAAAGAGCAAAAAAGCAACATTATCAAAGACAACTGTTAAAAGTACTGGCCCCAATATGGTAGGTAGATGTTGACTAAATGAAAGGCATTAAATCCTACAAAATGAAAGGCAATAAATCCTGGAAAATAAAGCACACATATTCTGAAAGTAAAACTCCAGAGAATGTGCTTTTGAGATTATAAGTTAGCTAATGATCAAATAGTGTCTTTGGAGGATGGGAAATGAGCAGCTACTGCGTGTTCATCATGAGTGGTGGGTATGGGGATTCCTGACAGACTTTCTTGTTGCTCCTGTGCTATAGGCAGAGACCAGAAGCACATAAAGTACGTGCCAGTTTTTGGAAGGATGTGCACTGCAGCTGCCCAAGCTAGAGGATGGGAACCCCTCTCTGCACATTTGTACTCAGTGGGGCATTGGTAGACCCTGCACTGATGCAGGAGTGCATATCAGCAGCATGGTCAGAATTAGGGCCATACAAAAACAGCCTCATAGTTTCTCTGAGGAGCATGCTCCATGTAGACCCCCACTCCCAAAGGACAAGTACGAACAGTCATTATAGGGCCATGGTCTGGGGGGTGGGGGTCTGGTGATGAGCCAAAAAAGTATATCTTTGGAATAGTACACTGTACCTTAAGTGGAAGAACTGTTTGCCTTGCTACTGAGAGGGTAGATGTTTTACAAATTAGGTATGAGTCACCCTTATCAACATACGATTTTGTATCATTAAGACTAAGACATACTTCACCATAAATCCCTCACAGACCAGTGTTTATATTTAACTTTTTAGCTTTAAGATGATTATCTGCACATCTTATTTCAGAGTATTATGAAAAGCTTATTACAGGGTGTGTGCCACACATTGCTGTTTACTGGAAAAGTATTCTAGTTACTGTAGCTACAAGATAGAAGCATTTTGCAGAATTCAGTTTGTATTGAAGAGACTGAAAAATGCAGAATATGTCCTAAAAGAAACATGCATACATAAACAAACATATACATACATGGATTTATTCATTTATTTAGTAAAGAAATTCAAAGGTTAGGATATTTGGTATGTTTACATTGTTTACATACTAAAGAAGCTAAACTAAAAGCTATGGCCGAAGTTGGCATTTACAAATGTTAATGAACTGATAGTGTATTTAAGTTTACCAAATTACTGTATCAGATTCTTATCAATTCTTGCAACCTTGTTAAAGACTTTATAATAAAAAAAAACAGTGGCTAAAGGTCAAAATGGGTGTCACGCACAAGCACAGGTTGAGAAAAATAAAATATGAATTAGCAAACAAGTTTTGGGAAAATTTGGTATTTTTTTAAGTTATAACCTATTACAAACAAGTTAAATAATTTTACAGATTTTATTTTGCTTTATTTTGCTTTTGTTTACTGGGTTTGTCCAACTGGGTTTAGTCAAAAAAAACTTTTCAGTGATGGCCTGGGGAGAAAAGCACCAACATATTACTAACAATTTTTAAACAGACATTCAGTAATATAATTGAACAGACAATAAAGAACATACATTAACAATTACACATGCATTTGCTAATCGGATTGCCTTCATACGAAAGTAGAGGAACTATTACAGTATAAAAGGTACGCATTAGTAGCTGTTGAACAAGGAGCACTTGAAGAGGTGTGTTAGTGGGTTTGTCATAAAGATACTAGATCATGTGATTAGTGCTTAGAAACTCAAAGAAATGGAGGTGAGGGAAGGAACTAGGTAAGGCAGAAAATGTTAATATTGTAGATAAAAGGTGGGCTGTAAAGCAGGCTCAGAGGAGACAGTTATATATATGGCTATGATAAGGTTTACATTAGACATTTAGAGATGGGGAAATCAGTGTTATTAAATAATATATTTATCTGAGCAATGCTAGTAAAACTATTCAGGTAGTGGTCAAGATTGAGTGTGAGGTATAGGACTCTGCAAAACAAATGTTTTGATGATATGGTAAGCAGAAGATAATAATGCCATTTATCCTGTAGATGTAGATGAGCAGATTCATTTATCTGAAACATGAAATTTTATTTGTGTTTTAAATAAGTTTGAATTCTGAATGGATTTCTCAGTGAAATTCTACTGGGGGAGTTATATTAATTTGTTATTAATTAATTAATGTAATTAATTAATTTGTTAAGGGTTGGGCAATTTCTTGCTTATAGAGAAGTCTGTGCATTGTAGTTATCTGATAAAAAGCTAGGTGATATGGTAATTCTAACCAGTTTAATTCTCTGAGGGCTAGGAAGTGGTGCAGTCTGCTGTTACAGTTTACTGCAAATTTGGTCATTTTATCACAACATTGCTCAAGTTTGGACATTTGTGAAACTTGAAGTTTAGTGAAGATTGGGGCAGCATACAGGAGAGATGGCAATAAATCGTAGCGGCTATATGTCTTCTGGCTATGTCAAAGAGGTATGTTTTACTTTGTATAATGTACCTAGCTTTTGATTATTTTTTTAACCACATGTGGTACATGGTGGTCGAATTTCAAATGGTCATCTATGATCTATTCATCCATCCACAAACCCTTTTTCCCATTTTTGCACATGGGGTCAGGTATCACTTCAACAGTGACACTCACCTATAGCCAAGGTTTACACAACTGGGTGGTTAGCCCTGTCATTGAAATTGTCGTCTGTGATGACACCCAGTAATTTTGTGTGGTATGCTTGCTCTATCATGGTGTTTTTGGTAGAAACAATAGTGAATAGTGTTGTTTTGGTAGATATGTGTTGTAGAGTGAAAAGCAGTAATTTAGTTTTTTAGGGTCTAGAAGTAATTGTGAATTATTTAGCCATACTTCAGTAGATAAGGACTGTAGTGTAAGGTCATGTTCTTAAAGGAGAGAGATCTGTCAGAGCAGATTAGGGTCGAGTCATCATCATATTGAACCAGGGTAGCATTTTTTCTAGCAAGGTATTCACTGATGAATATGTTGAAAAGTGTGGGGTCTAGTATGGATCCTTGTAGGGTGACTAATTAATGGTGAGAAGATAGCAAAATAATTTTTCCATTTCACAGCTTGAGCTTTGGGAGGTAGCTTTGGAATCACTGTAGTGAAGAGTTGGTGATCCCTAAGGATGAGGGTTTTTGTAAGAGTTTCTTGTGGGAAACAGCTTTTTGATAAGTCTAGGAAGATGGTGGGGACTAGGCTTCAGGTGTTTCTCTGGGAGTTGACAGTATTAAAATTCAGCAAAGCAGTAGTTATGCTGTGGTGAGGATGGAAACCATGCTGGGTCAATGACAGAAGCTTATCTATTAGATAGTTGATAAGTTGATTATAAATAATCTGTCTAATATTTTTGGTAGAGGAGATAAAATGGCAATTGGCCTACAGTTTGAAATATATGTATTGATTCCACCCTTGTGCAGTGGAATAATAAATGTTTTTTTCATAGTTAGGGGACTTTATTTAAAGATATGGATCAATATGTCAGAACTGAAACTGGATATGCAAAACCCTCAGCTGCTATTTTAAGATATTCACCAGGTATAACATCAGGGACAGTTGTAGTAGGCTTTCACTTTTTCAGGGTATCTGTAGGAACTGGTTGAAGGAAGTCATTTAATAGAGTAGGGGCCCTCAACAACATGATTAGTCACCTAGTTGGTTAATGACTGTACTGTCTGTATAAAGTGGGTGCTAAATTGGTTGACTATGGTATAATGTTGTTTCTGTGTGTTTGATGTTGGTTGTTAGCTTGTCCTGGATTTTACAGTTTATTGATCTAGGCCTAGACCAGTTTTGGATTATTAATCTGTAGGTTTTGATTAGTTAAGTAGTAGGTTTTCTTATCTTTGGTGGCAAGTTGTTTTATTGAGTTGTTTAGTTGTCTATATGCTAGTAAAGTAATTGCCATTTTTTTTGTCCAGACCTTCTATGCTTTGTCTCTTTGTATCATAAGTTTCTTAGTTGCTAAGGATAGTCATGGGGCAGTGTTGGCTTTGACTCATTTTATTCTGAGGGGGGACTTGTCTGCTTAGAATACCTAGGAAGATTATCTTGAACTTGGAGGCAATATCATCTGTGGGGAGAGTCTTTACTTACTTCCAGGAAAGGAGATGTAGCGTAGTAATAAGAAGTGTCTCCATTTAAAGTAGCAAGTTTTTTACCAAGCTGTAATGATGTGTTTTATGGTGATTATTTTGGTACCCCCAGAGTTCCATGGGATATTTTATTTGGACAGGATGTTAGGATCCAACTCACGGTTGACTGGATGACTGTGGTTTTGTTATATCTAGTTGGTGTGGTTATTAATTGGGTGAATTTGTACAGATATACATTATTGGTTGGATTTTCAGATTGGCAAACCATACAATCTATATTAACATCATCTAATATTAGGGTTTCAGAAGGAGTTTTTGAGGATGTCTAGCAGAAAATATATTCCAGTGTTTTAACATTTATACCTGGTCATATGTATATACCCATGACTACAACTGTTTTGTGATGGTTTAGTTTTACCATCTTATGAGGAATTCTGATTTAGAGAAAGTTGGCCGGGTGTGGGGGCAAGGGAGACATCTTGTGTGCTTTTGTAGAAAACAGCGACACCACCAGCTTTTTGTTGGCTTTGTCTAATCTGATAATGTTATAGCCTGGTGGGGCAAGGTCTTTATTTTTTGTCTCCTGGCAGAGCCAGGTTTCTGTGGCAACTAATATGCCTGGATTGTGCAGTGCTATCCATGCATGCATTTCAGGGAGTTTTTTATAAATATTTCATAAGTTGGTATGGTATGGTATACAGGAAGGCCAAGGTGGGACTGTGATTGATGTGTAAGTGATAAAGAAGCTGATGGGGATATGCTATGTGGTGCCTGTATATGCTGAGATGGGCCTGGGTTTGGAAGGATGTCACAGCTAAGTTTTATGGTTAAGGAGGTATGATGGTATGGATACAGGCATTTTTCCTTGATTTTATGTTTACTACCAGATTTGTGAGTAAACAGACTTTGCTTTGAATAATTATACTTAAATAGTGGGATATATGAATGATGATACAGCTAGGGTATGAATGGAAGAGGAGGTTCAGACATGGTTTTGCTTGTGGGACACAATATAAAAGTTTTATTGAAATTGTGAGGGTAATGGATGTTGTTAGACTGCTGAGTGTGCATAGGAGTAAAAAGATACTAGTATGAAGCATAGTAGGAAAAACATGTTTCTGAAATTTAAGAAACAGAGGGGATTGAAAGGATGGAGGAAGTGGATACAGTTAAGGCAGGAAGTACAGAAGATTTATTTGGGAAAAGTAGAAGTTGAAATGTAGAATAATAGACTTAGAGGTACTGTTGGGGAGGGGACTGAGTAGGAGTAGACGTAGTGCAAAGTAGTATGGTTGGGAGAAAGACTGTTGGGGATGATGCTAAAGTTAGATGAATAGAAACAGGAATGTTTCTATAATAGTAGTACAATTTTTTGGGAGGTTTAGGGAATGGTATTCACGGGTTAAAGGTGTATGTGGGAGTAACATGGGGCAGGTGCAAATTGGGCTAGGGTAGCAGGTTTCCCATCCCCAGGCCAATTATTATAGAAAGCAACAAGATTTATAGCTGCAGCAATTACCAAGGAGGCACAAAGCAGAGCAGGCTTCTTTTATGTACTGATGGCAGACACCAAGAAGATAGTGGGACCAAATAACTGTCATATACAGTATAATATAACTGGCAAGAGAAAGGTCAGTGGCCAACTTGGTAAGTGGTCCTTAGAGTGCAAGGACAACTCTTTTTTGAGGAATGTCACAGAAATTTTCTAACACAGGGCAAGGCTCGTCATGTTAAGCTTTTGTACACTGCACGATGACAAATATCTCAGTGAAAAAGTTTTTAAAGTGTACTCAGAATGTAAACTGCAGTATGGAGTGTGACAGCATTCTCATAGCAATTAGCTAGATCATGAGGTCTTAACTGCCACTTATTATGATATAAAAAGGAGTAGCCTGGTGGGATGATCTCAGGAATTTAGTTGCTCACATAGAGTTTCCTTTGAAGGAAGACCTGGAAGCATAGAATGGAAGAACCCAACTGAGGCTTCCTGTGGGAATAATTGCTTTCAAAGCTGAG
>NC_056737.1:191770258-191952758 GCF_019279795.1 Protopterus annectens
ATGCTATTTGCCAGAAATTACAATGGATATCAATTCACCATCTTACAGCATGCATTAGAACACTCACTAGCCATGTATTGCCTTGGTCATAGAGATGCTGCAGAAACAAGTAATGTGCAAGTGTTGAATGGAGTCTTAAGTATTTGATCACTACTCTAATTTCTTATATGGAGAAAAGATGATTAATGAGATGGTACTCGTATGTTATTAAATGTAGACATTTTTAAATGTTTTCTTTATTTTACATTTGTTTACCAGGGCAGAACACCAACCTCAGTCGACCATTTAAAGGCACGGCCCAAATGAACATATCACAGTGTAAAGAAATGATAAAGTTATATGCAGTGGATAGTGTTGCTGTCTTACAGCAAGAGTTTCCTGGTTTGATTCCCGACTGGGTACCTTTTGTGCAGAGTCTGCATGCCCTACCTCTGTTCACATGGGTTTCCTTCAGGTGCTCCAGTTTCCTACCACATTCCAAAGGCATGCAGTAGGTGGACTGGACACTCTAAATTAGCTATAGGTGTGAGTGTGCATGTGAGTGTGTGGCATGGAAGAAATACAGTGGCAGCCACTGATGGTGTAAACCTTGTCTCTAGATAATTGTCGCTGTTGCAATGACACCCCAACCCTGTGTGCAAAAATGGGAAAAAGGGGTTGTGGCTGGATGGATGGATAAAAAAGAGATATAGCTCTGTACAAACTTTAGAGATTTATACATACTTTGCACGAAAGACAAGTTACAAACAAGGTGGATATGAAAGCAAGTAATGCATAAATTGTCACTTTGGATTCTTTTTGAGTCTTTTGTTTCTGACTAGCTTAATTAACCAGTTCAAGCTAGTAGAAGTACAGAAAGGAGAAGAAGGATAAGGGAGATGAAGAGGCAAGTACAGATGTAAGCAGAGTTACAAGGATGAATAAATGGAGGTGAAGGAGTGAGAAGAGATATGAAAGGTAGTGATATTTGTGTAATGTGATGAGGTTGGAGGCATTGGCATGAAGCATTTGTAACTAGGCGCTTTCCAAGTTCAGTTCTAAACTCCATGTATAAGGGTAGTTTTCATTAGTAGGTTGGTAGCGATTCCCAGAGCTTAGATGACAGTGTGGAGAAAGTAATTTGTGCAGGAAAGAGTTTGTGTGCTGGAGGTGAGAATTTATTTATTTATTCTTGTTTTGTTAACTGGCTAAGTGAACTTGTCCATAGATCCCTTTCAGCTATGAACTGGGCCATAGAGCCAGAGATGATGACAATAACAACAATATACAACACGCATTGTTTTACAGGGGGAGTCAGTACAGTAAAAGAAAGTAAAGCTAACAAATAGATGGAAATGTGAAGCAGTTACCACTCTAACATGAAACCAATGTTTTGTAGTACAGCGGTACATACTATGTGCAATATATACACAGAGATTTAACCATTATATAGACTTAAGACTGGATACAATACATTATTAGGGGAAGATTCGGACAAGGACATATTAGAAGGAGGAGGAATGTAAACGACAGTAATTAGCATTTTGGCTATGTCTTTGAGTTTTATTTCCATTAGCTGTCAGCTGTTATGCAGTCAGAAGTAGAACTGCTTTTAGCAATTAGTTTGGAGGAGAGATTGGAGTTGTGCCGTACAAGTAATTGCATCACCACCTTGTCATAAACCAGGTATGTTGTCAGAGAAAAGAGTATGTGTAAAAATAAGAACAGAGATTATATAAGAAGTATCTTTAAGCAAGGTTTCTGTGACAACAATTAATTTGGATTTATATTTTGTGGTCCAGAGCTCACATTCTATCCATTTATTGTTGATACTGCCTATGTTCATATGCGCAAGAGAGATGTGTTGTTTGCAAGTGGGCCTGGACTCATTTGGATGTCATCAACATGAAGCAACAAGTTAGCAACAATAGCTAGGAGAATTTATTTGTGTGGATTTGTGTTGATTGTGACCATATGCATGGTTGAAAATAATTTAGTAATTAGGGTGTACAACCCCTTAAGGAGTATGCTGACTGGATGTGTATGACCCACCAGGATGAAATTTAAATTTTATAATGTGTTGTAGAAATTGTAGGGGGAGGTATGGAATGATATTTGATAACATGACCTGTATAAGTAGGTAGTGAAATGTGGAAAAAGAGTAGAAATGTGATAGAGACAGTAATTAGGGTTTTTGTGTTGCATAGTGAATTGAGTGTGTAAAACTGCAGAAGTGAGAGGTGTTGGAGGAAAAATGAGTTCCGATGTAGGACTATGAGTTATGAAGGGAGGCTGTAAGAATGTGTTCAGTTAAGGCACAGAATGTAGGAATAAGAGAAGACTGTGGTAAAACTGAGGTAAATGTAACACAAAGTGGTTGTGTCAGGGAAGTATAAAAGAAGTGATTTTTGGGATGAGTGGGAATGCAGACATGGTAGGGGAGCAGAGCAGGCAAAAAATACATTTGTGATAGTGTCAATCTACAGAGCATCAGCAAGACTAGAAGGAGCAGTAACTACTGAGGTAAGCATGAGAAAAGATATCATGACGGTCTGTAAGATGCTGTAGTGTTATGAAGTGGTAAGCGTTAAGTATGAGTGCAGTGATGTAAAACCAGTGCAAAGTGCAGGTCAGACAAAAGACAGGAATGAGTGTTTGAAACTACAGTGGGTAGAGTGTTGAAGTATGCATAAGGTAAAGATAAAAAAATGAAAGAGGGCAAGGGAGAAACCTAGACCTGTGTAATTGTCAGTACACAGAGCCTAGTAACAGAAACTACTGAAGGATTCCATACTTAAAATGCAGCAACCAAAAAAGTGATATAAACTACGAACAGGGCTTCACTCCCCCAAAGGTGTCTTTAATGTTGGAAAGGCTGAAAACAGATGCCTTGAAAATGCACAGCACCACATGAGGGGGCCACTAATGACATTGTAACACAATGTAGAGGAGAAATATGGGAGGAAATATTTATCAAGTGTAGTGAAAAATACAAAGAAAGTATTACAGTAATGTATATATTAAATAAACAACGTATAACTGAAAGTTGGGGATCAAGCCAACTACTCAGTATCACAGTGAAAATGCACAGCTCACCTGGTAGGCAGCACTGAGTTTGACAGATAGAAGCAGCCAACTAAATTAGTGGAGATGAACAGATTATTTTATTAGAAATCCTCGGCTGGGGTGCCTTCTGTGCGGAGTCTGCATGTCCTCCCTGTGGTCAAGTGGGTTTCCTCCGGGTGCTCCGGTTTCCTCCCACATCCCAAAGACATGCTGTAGGTGGATTGGACACACTAAATTGGCCCAAGGTGTGAGTGTGTGCATGTGTGTGCCTTCTGTGGAAGGTTGGGTGCCGGGCTGGCAACTCGACACTGTAAAACTCCACTGCCAATCATGAGCGGACGGTGATCTGCTGTGGCGACCCCTAACCAGGAAAAAGCCGAAAGAAGAAGGAGGAGGGTAACAGCAAGCTCCCATGAAAACCAAGAAGTTGCATAGTAGTATTATATAGGAGCTTTTACTTAAGAGAAAGTTATGCTTAAAATCATAAAAGGCAAAATAAGGAAAGAGCAAACACAGGAAAAGCCTTGCCACATGGGCTTTACTTTAACACTATTATTCACATGTTGGGAATCAGTAGACTGAAGGAAGCTCAACAGGATAAAGTATTAGAAAAGGAAGCTTTCAGTACAGAAAGCACACTGCAGTATTAGATAAAGAACAAATACAGCAAAAACATTCAATGCAAAACAGAGTCATAAACAATAACTACTGTCACAACAGTTCAGAGATATTAGAGAAATGTTCAGGGCAACCAGCAGTAGCAGCAGCTTAGTAATTCATCAATACCAAAAATTAATACAGAATTCTTAAACAACAGTAGATGAATTAATAGCTGAGGAACCAAATTTCCCAATGTTAAAATGGTATGAGCAGCATGAACAGATTTGGAGGAAAGAGTATGGCTAAAATATTACGTGTACAGAAGGAGGACTGGAAGAATGTCTTCTCCAAACAAGATGTGATATCACAAAATGCTGCCATTAGGCAGGTGAAAAGCTACCAAGTAGGTTTATGGGAGTCTGGAGTAAAAGTTTTGTAGAGCAAGGAGGCCAACAGGATGTCAGATCTTTGCCTGATAGGCAGTTATCAGGCTTTAGAGAGACAGACAGTTATGCAGTGGTGCTCTTTGGTAAGATGAGTCTATTATGAAACAGCATACTTTATTAGAGATGATTTGTAGAATGGCTGCATTGTTCTTTGTTGTTCTGGCTGTGATATCCCCCCGCTGGGCCAGTAATCAAGAAGCCTGAGTCCTCACCACTAACACTGGACAGGGACATGCACTTGGAATGCAAATGGATACACTCAATCAACTACTCTAAAGCCCTTAACAAATGGTGTCCAATTATACTGTGTAATATATATTAATACTAATACAAATGGTAATAGTTGTCCAAGACAGCTAGGCCTTCTGGAGTGGCCCACACAGTGTCACCAAATAAATATAAGCACTTTCAAATGTTAAATATTTTCTACAAGGACCAGCCATCATAAAAGTTTTAAATGTATTTAATAATAAGTAATAGAAAAGCATGAAAATACTGAATATATATTTACAGTAAAGCACAGAGTTCAAATCACAGGGAATATTGAAAATAATACTGATGGACAGGCTCATCCAAATAAAGAAAAACAATCTCTAAAGTTCACTATATTCCTGACTGAATCTAGGAGAATTAGTATTCCCTAATAACTTATTTGATATAGCAAGACACAATGAAATACGTGAGCAGTCCTTCTAGTCAGGTTCCCCAAAACAGAATACTCAATGCCCAGAGATTACTCCCTGTAAAATATAATATCCAAGATGGCTTGCAGAATGACCTCATCTGGTCACCTGACTCTAGGTTCTCACAGTATCCCCCTTTGAAGCTGAGACATGAATTTAGCATGGACAGCTACAATACACATCTAAATGCTTATGACAGTGCCTGGGGCTTCTCCTCTTTTTACCGAGCTAATGAACAAAGGCTTCTTCCAGACCCACTGTCTCCGGTCCTATTCAGCACTGTGGGGTCCTGTCTTAATGGTTCAACAGCTCATTTACATTTCCCTTATGTTTCTTAAAGTAAGCTAACTGGTTAACCTTTGCTGTCCCAGTGTCCTCTATCAAAGCATATACATTTAATTCAGTTACAGTAATACATGTACATTTCTTTTCATTCCAACAATATGCACTGTTGATATATTTTAACACAAACAAGCCTCACAAATATATTTTCAGCACAAGCATCTGTACAAATCAGTTTGATATACAAATGAAATATAATTATTTACAAAATTCCAGCTAGCTGTGCTGGCACAAGTCATATGTCCCCTGCCCTACTTCTCCTGGCATGGCTGGCAGTACTTCCTATTGTCACAGTGGCAATGATGTACAGTCTGCACTCCAGCTGGGCAAGTAGAATTCATTTGCCTATGACTACTCTTGCTGGGGCTATCACATAGGTGAAGAGTCTTCTGGTCCAGAAAAGTACAAGTTAATTTTCTTGCATGATTTTCAATATGGTTCTGGAAATTAAGAGTTGAGTCAAGCCAGATTTCCAAGTATTTAAATGAGGAGGTTGTTTGTATGGGAGAATTGATTAGATCTGTGATGTGATGTGTTTTGGGAGCTTGGCGAGCCTTTGATATATACCAAATAACACTGGTTATGTTTTAGGCAGGGCTTAATAAGAACTTGTGTTGTAAAAGGCATTAATTGAGTATATACAGATAATTCTGGAGCTGAGTACGTAGCCTACTGTGCTACTGGCTGGATCTGAAGACGACCATGCCATTCGGATATAGTATGATTGGAATGTGTGGTAGGTAATAAGGGAAATTATTAGTGAATATGGAGAAACTCCTTGAAGCACACCTTTAAGAAATGGCACTGGAGTAAAGTAGGAGGTTCTTTATTTCACTTTCAAGGATCTGTTGGGAAGAAAGCCTTTAAACCAGGGTAGTTATTTTTCACTAATGCCAATTTGTATTAGGTTGTCTTGTTGTAGTGCAACTGGAAAATCAGGTTGAATGCTTCTGATAAATTTATGTAGATTACCCTGATAAGATTTCCTGTGTCCATGTTGCTAAAGATTCCATTGTTTAGGGTCCAGAGAACTGCAAAAGGTATAAGCACAACAAACAAAAGAATACAGAAACAAAAAGCTGGGAACTAAGACAACACACTGGACTTTAATAAAATAAATAAAAGCAAGTAAAATGCACAGTACAATGAAACGCTTTTCATCTAGTCAATGACTAGACTTCTTCAGATAACAATGTGCAACACAATTTCTCTTAAATACTTTTTCCTTGCTCCAAATTAATTGATTACTTAATCGTACTGTGCATTTTACTTGCTTTTATTTATTTTATTAAAGTCCAGTGTGCTGTCTTAGTTCCCGGCTTTTTGTTTCAGGGTCCAGAGAACTGCCATGGTACAATGACCATTCCAGAACCAGTGCTGCTTTTTAGAAAGAAAGTGATATTGATGGATGTAGTTTGTCAGTTGAGTGTGGATTATTTTTTCTTCTATATTCTTCCAAGTGTGGGGAGTATAGAAATAAGTTGAATATGTGAGGCGGTTTCTAGTTTCTGTTGTTTAGGAATAGTTATCAAGGCTTCTTTCCAGATAGTAGGCACAATGACTTTTGTTAGACAGAGGTTAAATGTATGAACAATGGGAGCGATTAGGAAGTCTTTGTATAGATGGATGAACCATGGGTAGAAACTGATTTACCCAGTTGAACAGTCAGTGAGAATTTTATCTAGTAGAGTTTTGATACTTTTGTGTCTGATATGTTTAAAGTAAGAGGAGGTGAGATGTTGGGAGGAAAGGGTGGTACAGGAGAGTGGAGACTTTTGGTAGATTGCTGAATTCATGAAGAAAATCTACAGTTGTGAAACTGGCATTGTTGGAGGGGAGGTGTAGGGTGAGAGGGTGGGAGGAGGGATGGAGACATTTGGTAGATTGCTGATTTCATGGAGAAACTGTACATTTGTGAAACTGGCATTATTGCCGTTTAGGATTTTGCAAAGAGCTTTTTCTTGAGTCTTGCATCCTGTGATTACATTTATTTAATTCCACAAATGTTTTAGTTTGTTTATAAGAGAATGCTGCCTAAACTTGTGATAAGCATTCTTATGTCTGTGGATAGCTTGTTTGGTGAGATTTTGGAGAGTGGTGAAGTGAGTACAAGATTGTGTGGATGTGCTTTCTTTCCATGTAGACCAGGCTTTATCCCTCATTTCTAGAAGTTCTTTGAATTATTTTATTTATCCAATTATTTTAGGGGTTTAATGTGTAACTGGAGGAAAGTAGGGAGGGTTTGGTTTAAGTAGGATGCTCCTTGATATGGGTCTTGGATGTTGAGGAGTGTGGTCCAGTTGAGTTTTGATAAGTGATGAATATTATAGTATAGTAAAAATAACTGCAGTTAATTTGGACAATGATTGGAAGTATCTAGCTGACCTACTGACTGGAAGCACCTAACTTTGCATCCCTTATGTGAAGGAAAACATCATCCTTTCCTTGAAAAATAAATTAAATTACCTGGTGTCACGCATATATTACACTAAAAGTGTGTGCTGACTAGTTTAGTTATTGGTTATTCAAGTAATTTAACACTTATGTCAAGTGCAGTACCACCTTTTCCATGTGACAGTATATTCAGTATCATATAGCTAAATGAACCTCATGTCATGAAAACAAACATAATTAAATTCATTAGCTAGTGCGAAAATGTGTGCATCAAACGCTTCCACACATTAGAGTCACTGCCATGACTATGGTAACCAACCCATAAATAACAGGATTATGTGAAGAGCAACAGTATGTTCTAAGCTATGTTACTTTGTTTCAGCTAAATTAGCCCCTCCATTGCAACATCAACAGCAGAGCAGATCATTAAAGTATATCAGCTATGAGACATGAAAGGACTCTGCATGTGCTAGGTCTAAACTAAACTATCATCTGTCACAGTGGACCTACTAGGATTAAATGTTTAAGGATATGACAGTCCTAATTCAGCAAGCGTCATGTAATGACAACTAATATCACACCAGCTAAGTCAAAAAGTGGTTGGCAGCAAAACGTGCTTCTTAAGACCAAGCAACTGGTTAAGATTTTGAAGACAAGTGTCTCCAGTAAAATCATAATCATGTGGAAATTACTACACTTGTAATCTGTAGCATGTTGCTAAGTGAAGTTCCCACAATGGGAACCAGTGAGCCTGCAGTTAATGTTTGTTGCACCCGCGCCTGTTGCCAAAAAAACGTGGAGCTGTCAAGGGGAAATGAATTGAACAACCACTTAGGTTACAACTTTAATATATTTCTGTCAACAAGAGTTTGACATAAAATATAACAACTACTTGTAAAACATCTGGTGTTTTGATTCAGTCTTTTGAGTATATCTAGCTTTCTTTGTAGAAAAGCTGCAAGAAAAACTGCATACAAAAATAATACAGCATGTATTAAGAAAAGAACTGTTGCACATTTTTGAATAATTAGAAGATGCTGGGCGTAATTCCAAGTTTCAGTTTCAAGTCATACAAGCTGTTTTTAAATATGACCCATCTGGGAGCAGTTATTCTACCAGCTTGTTAGATTTGTAGCAAAGTGACAATGATGTTTGGATTCCAGATTTTCTATTAATCCTTTGTTTTAACGAAGTAGGGGTTAAAAATATATTACCTCAATGTTTATTCTTTTAATTGTTTAACTGATGTGTACTTATTAGTTACACAAAATGGTGCTTTTACTATACAATCATTTTTAACTTGAAAACCAGCAGTTTTGCTCATGTTTATTCATATATATATATATATATATATATATTTTTTTTTTTTTTTTTTACTTCTGCTGCTACTAAATTTGCTTACAAGTTTATCTATTTGCATAATTTGCTATGCAAAGATGAACAACAGACACTGGGAAACACATGCAAATTAGCATTTCAAAACAGAGAACATTTTGCTCAAGTCTCCCGAGGTACTCATTCATTATTTAGCTAACAGAGAACTAATGTTTTTCTGTGACGCCTCACTTCATGTAATAAGAGCTGTACTTGCATATTAAACATTTTACTGCGAGGAGGAGCTCTTTCATTTGTTTCTCATGCAACAATATCCATTTTACCAAAGTAGCCACAACTGGACAAGGAAGATGTATCATGGTCTTTTGGAATCCAATTATTTAATTAGCGTTTGTTTGGTTGTGCCTTTACTACATCATAAACCATTGATTACCTTGCTCACTGAAAAAAAGAAATAAAAATCTTCACCAAGAGTACAGTATTGGACTGTGGTAATTTGAGGTTTGCTTTAAAATGACTATACATATCTTAATACTTGCCAGTTAGTGACCTAGGTCCTGCAGGAGCTGCCTGGAGTGGGAGAGGAATAAAGAGGTAGGGGCTCTTTACCTCGCAGACGGGAGGCTAGGAGCATAACTCTCAGGATAAGATGTTTGCTCTCTGCCACCTTACTTCTCATAGAGGGAAGGCTGATGAACCTCTCAGGATGAGATGTGTGCCCTGTACCTCCTTACCTCTCAAAGAGGGGAGGCTAGGGGCATACATATCAGGATAAGGTATATGCCCTGTGCCTCCTCACCTCTCACAGGGGGAAGGCTGGGGGCACATGTTTTAGGATGAGTACTTTACCTGCAATACCTAATGCAGAGTACAGATAGCCAGAGGTATCAGACTTCAACAGCGAGTGGGGTTAAAGAAGAGTAGCATCATTCATAGAAGCCTTTATACCATCCAGTTGTATGCCCATTCCTTTGGACTTTTCAGCCACATGTGTGGGATGGCTGACCTAAAAAAATTATGATATCTGTCTGGATGACTGTTATATTGCAGCCATGCCCTTACCCCAAAAATGAGGGAAAGAATAGGCGATAGGTGATAACGGTTTCAGTTGTGGCTTGATGGTCAGAAGGTGCAGAGGTGAAAAATAAATGAGAAATCACAAAAAAAAAAAAAAGACTTTGCATCCTTGGTAATGACCCAAGATGTCATGGACTAGACTGTAGGTGAAGTATGCTGCTTTTTCTTAGAAAAATGTTTCTGATTCATTCTTGCTTTATGTTAGACAATGTAGGCATCCTGTGTAATCTCTATATGGTACATGTGGTACTTATTCAGGGATGGTGTTTGGGAAGTATAGATGGGAAGCAACTAAGTGCGACCTTATCCATAGGCTGGATGCAGGAGTGCTGGAAAACTGCTGCCAAGTTGTCCTTGTCTTGCTTGTACATCCTTTGATGTCCCACATGTAGAGTTTAGAACTGAAATATGCACAATGTTGATGAGTACTTCATACTTTACATAACTGCGGTGGTGGTGCTGCGATAGCATTGTCACCTCCTAGTAAGACGCTGTCCGGCTCGATTCTCAGCTAGAGCGTCTTCTGCATGGAGACATGCGTGAATGGGCATACCTTCATTGAAGGTTGTGCGTCAGGGCTGGCAACTCAGCACGTAAAAATCTACTGCCAATCATTAGTGGACCGGAGTTCCGCTGTGGCGACCCCTAACCGGGAAAAGCCGAAAGACACAACAACAACAACAACTTCATACTTTACATACCCGTTGATTGTTGTTCATACTCAAAATATAAGAGCTAAAAACTACCATGGGAATGCAAGGCTAGACTTCTTAAGATCTTCACAGATCAACAGCCAAGTAAGTACCATTGAACTTATTTGGAGTGTCTGAATGTACATCCATAAATTCTATTGCTTAGCTGGCCAGCACTGACAAACTGAGATGGGTTTTAGCATACATGGTATTCCAGAAAAATTACACACAGACACAGACACACACACACACACACACACACACACACACACACACACACACACACACACACACACACACACACACACACACCAAGCATGTCCCTGCTTGAACCTCTGTGTGTAGTTCCACATGTGCATTCAAAAAAGCACACCCCATTTCTACAGACACCGAAGTGATTTTTCTGCCAAAGTTCTGAATCACTGCCCTTCTAAATAATACTAGTCAGATCAAAAGGCAAGAGAGAGTGATGTGAAATTGGTAATGTGCACCATTCTGATTCCTGAGCTTTACTGTGTATGGCCATTTCAGTGCAACTAATTAACAGTTTTTAAGTCTATGTTCTTGGGAATACTACATGAGACAAACGTTTGTGAAACAACAGTGTTCCTGTGATCAGTCATGTGCCATAGAGCAGGAAGTGTTGGAAACATTGTAAAGTTTAAACAAATGACACCATCACTGTGGAGCCTGTGCCCAAATTTGTTTTATGTACTCTCAACAAGAGCTGAATAGAATTTCAGCTTTCCATTCTGGCTCAGGTTAGATGTTACACATGAAAGCAGCAAATGCACATGCTCTGACTGTTTTATACATACTGCAGGGTGGGGCTCTGTATTACCTCCTCCCATTCTCCAACCACCTCTAAAAGGGTACCTTAAAACCACACTTTCAAATAATGCTAACTGCTCTTAAAAGTATACATAAACAGAGATCTTGTGTAAAAGTAATATCTTTGAGACCTCCCAAGCAATTCAAACTGTACCAGTTTATATGACCAAGTATATGCAAACCCAGTCACCTAACTCATCCTTTTTCCTAAATTATGATTCCCTGCATACTACTCTAACTGTTCTTCACAGCCATATTTCTAGCTAACATGAAATGCAACAACCTTCAACATATTTGGCAGTACACTATGAAAAACAACATATCCTATGGAAACACATATGGTTTTGGGTTATTTATTTTACCTAACCAAACATCCTGCATCACAGACATTGTAATGTCTCATTACCTGAGCCACTGCAACTATTAACCACATGGCCAACTCACAAATGTCACTTCTGACTCTTATCAAGCACACATCCAGCCTTAAAAAGCTGCTCAACATCACTAGTGATGCACAATGACACAATCATGCAACATAATATAATGAAATTAACAATATCTACTTTAACGTGTAGCCAACCAAAAACATTATATGTTTGTAAAATGTTTTTTTCCCTACTCTATTCACTATACTATGTATACACTTGCAAAATGTTCTTTTTTCTACACTATGTATAAATCTTTATCTAATTTGTACCATTTGGAGCTGTTCTCCCTGGGCCACCACTGAAAAGGGGATTCTCTGCCCAGCTGAACTGTCTTGGTCAACAAATACAATAAATAAATAAGCAAACATAACACAAATATCATTCAAAATCTGCCCAGACACAGAAAATCTAAAATCATTGTAGCTGGCTGAAAATGTCTGAATTCTGCCAGTTGCCATTATTTGCAGGATTCATATGTTCAGGAACAAGCAAGGTGGAACTTTCTTCCTTTTCAATAAACAACTAGAGTGAAGACTCTTCCCAAAAAGTCCCTCATCAAAATACAAAATGACTCACACTGGGTAGCCTGTCAGTGTACCATTTGGCAACCTCAAGACAATGGGATTTCTTGCTACTTTCTTCTTCAGCATCAATTCAAGCACTTGGGGATACTCTGTGTACCAGATGTATAAGCCATACAACAATAACATTTTGGAAACCTCCATTATGTACTAGTCTGACAAAGCACATGCCTTCTTAGTTATGGCTTCAAAAAATACATCCCATAGTTGGCCTAATCATAAAAAATTACCTATATAATATTAGACTGCATTCATAACGATTCACTCAAATCATCTCACAGCTTGGATAAATCATTTCTAATTGATTACTTCTTAGTCTTTATATTATTTCCTTCCAGGAATTGATAACAAGAGTACAGGCAAAGAGAAAAGGACAGACGCTTGAGAAATGAAAGAACAGCTATGATAAGAGTTTTTAACTGTCTAGAATAGAAGTTGGTATAAAAAAGGATAATTAATAGGACATATAAAATATTGCATGATAACTACAAGAATGAGTGAGAGGAGATTAGAAAAGATTGGGAAGAAAGAACGGAAAGGCACTTTGCAAAGGAACAATGGGAGGGTATTTGTATACCTCCCAAGCTGGAAGCTATACAGATGCCCTCCCATTGTTCCTTTACAAAGTGCATACCTCTCAACCTCTTAGTGCAAGAAATCTGGACAAAGCCTAGAATAATGGGGGACAAAGGCCCAAAAATAGGATCAGATTTAAATATTGCTCTTATAAACTTAGAAAGTTGATAGAATAACAGGTTTTTTGTTAGCATACATTTTCTGAAAGATGTGAAGTCTAAACCTCTATATATGTCATTCTTTAGTGACTTCAGTTCTCATCAATTTGCCCAAAAAAACCCACAAATTATATGAGGAACAGACCAAAAATCTGAGGCAAAAATCTGGATATTCTGTGAAAATCTGGACAGTTGAGAGCTATGCTCCCAAGTATGAAACAAAGCTCAGATGATTTAAACTTTTTATACCCTGAAACAATCTTCAGAGGATTTTTCCTTAGGCAGATAGCAAATGCTGGAGGTATGATGGGAAACAGAGAGGTAAGTGGGAACATGTTTTTTTTTTTTTTGGAAATGTACTGAGTTGGCAGATTTTAAAAAATTCCCTAGAGAATACTTTGTCAGAAATGTTGGGGGAGCAAATGGTTATAACTATGGAAATAATTCTTCTGAACTGGGATATAGGACCTGAATTGCCCAGACATAGTAAAGCTTTATTAAGTTTAATGATAATGGCTGCCAAAAAAGCTAGAAAATGGAAGTCAAAATCTAAATTAACTGAGATAAAAAAACTGGAAGTTGGATCTTTAGAAAAATAAAGGAACAATTTACATACAAATAGATGGAATTTTTGGGAACAATACATGCAGAATAATGTTCAGGAGGAGGAAGGAGTGAAATTTAAGAGAAGACAGGAAATGAGGAACTTATACAATGTTGGAACGAATAATGAAACTGTTAAAATGTACTCTGCATGAATAAAAAATAAATATTAGCATGGGTTGTTTTTTTTTCTGGTATGTACCTATGTCACATTTTAATGTCATGTTTAAAAAAGCTCCAAGAAACATATGCACTATTTGGACTGTTAAGAACAGTGACTCCACCCTCCTAGCTGACACAGCACTTCTGGATGGAACTCCATTTCTGACTCATTATAACTATGGTGATGCCCTAATGGCATTTCTAAATATACACCTACCCTGTAGGACACATACTTTCCTACCAGAACTAGGAGTCTTAGGCACCAACCTTCCACCTGGCTGAGCCCCCTTATCAGACAACTGATAAAGCTAAGAGAAAAAGAAAAGGTTTGGTCCACTTACAAGTCATCTGGCAAAACCAGGAGTGGACAGAATATATTACCACTTGTAAACAAATGCAAACAAATCTGAACTTCATCTGAAGCTACATTCCTTGAAGATAATCAGATTCACTCTTTTAGGAATCCTAAAGATTTCTAGAGATATATAAACAAATTTACAGGCAAAGGCACTCCTTTAAACCTCCATCTTCCTACTAAATGCCCAAGAATTAATCTTAGACTCACGTTACATAGTAAAGTAATACACATATTTTAGATGTATATATAAGGCTCAAGCCACCCCTTAGGCCTCTACCCTTCAGTTTAATTATCTACAGACTTCCCTACTCTAATTTCTCCTTCTTCAAATTCACAATTCAGGATGCAAAATGGATCCTTCATGGTATCCAGTCACATGACTGATCTGGCACAAATGGCCTCTATCTCAAATTCCTTAAAGCATACCACAACAGTATTGCCACCTCTTCCACCCACATATAAATCTTCTGAATGACATCTCTTTTACAGACATCTAAAAAAAACTCTGTAATTATTCATTTCCAAAGCCATCACCTAACAATACACTGTCCATTCTCCATTTTATCACCATACTTCACATCCCCAGTAAAAAAATTAGACAACACTGTTGCCTCCCAGTTCACCACACACCTCAACACAAATAATCTCTTTTGCCACACTTAACATGAGTTTAAGGCTAAGACACAACACTATCCCTGTCAAATACAATCTATAATGCCATAAAAAATTAGCACATATCAAGACTACATTGTGGGCTTCATCAAGGCTTTTGGCACTTCCTACTATGTTGTACTATTCTGGCTTGCTAGCTATTACAAATAATGCACACCAGTGTGCATAAACAAAGTACTGTCCACTGCCTTTAAACTACAAAGAAGAGTTCCGCAGGATTAATTCTCAGACCTCTTCCTCTACATCTTATTGTAAAGAGCGTCCTTGAATATACACAATATGAAGCTACTGGTTGAGCAGCAGGTACCTACTAAGTAAACTAGTCACCATACATAATCAAGGCAAAACTAGAGCAGAATGTCTGTGCTCTCTCTGTCTTGGTCACATCCAAGCAAATAACAATCAATATTATCATGAGTAAGGCCTTGCTTCTTTTTGCACCTCTGCAAGAACTTCAGAAGGGAAACCTAGCAGACCTCACATCTCTTCTTCCTTACAATGTTATAAAAATGCCATTAAAATAACATCAACAAGCAGCTCCAGTGGCATAGAGGGATAAAGCCCTGGCTAAAGTCCATCTGACCTGGGTTCAATTAGCAGCTTGGGTGACTGACAGAGTGAAAAGAGAGAAATGGACAATACCTTCTTGGAAGAAGGCAGTCTTTTTTTTCAAAACAGGTTTATTGTTTTAACATATAAGAGAAATATCATAACAATTTTATACAAGTAATTAAAAATAGGTATTATTATAATATTCAACAAAACAACTAAAGTATTTACAAAGACATCCACTACAATCAGATCAATTAATTAAACTAAAATATCATGCTATTGAAATTAAAATTTTTTTAACAAATTTTGTAAATTATCCCATACAATAAAATAAGATGTTTTTCTGTTTGTTCTAGTCCTAATTGTGTTTATTTCCATATGGCACACTATATTCATAACATTTTTAAATTCATTGAACGAAGGAGGTGTATCTGAAATCCAATTTCTAGTTATTATTTTCCTAGCCACTGCTAGAATAGACCATAACAAGGGAAGCTTAACCTTTTTTAACACTTTGAGGTACAGGTGTGTTGAATAATATAAGAGATTTAGAAATAATGAAATTATCTGTAAAAAGAGCCTGCAAAAATTGATTAATTGACTTCCAGTATTCTTTCAATTTTATACAGTCATAAAACATATGAGCCCAGTCAGCATTAATTTCTACATTACATCTCTTACATAGATTATCTTTATTATTTATTTTATTCATCATCAAAGGTGTATAAAAAGATCTATGTAAAAATTTCCATGTATAAAGTCTCCAGACAATGGAAGACGTAGTTCTATAAGCAGATTCCAATATATATTGTTTATCTTGTTGATTTGGTGGGTCCCCATTAATAGAAGTGAAATAATTCCAGTATGAATCTACACTGTAAAAAGTTTCTTGTCTGATAACTTTATGTATGTATGAAAGTTTACCTTTATCAGAAACTTTATGTTGTAAATTTAATATCACGTAATCAATCAGTGTTGGAATAGATTCTTTAACAGTTATAGACATTAAATCTATTTTATTAATGAGATGTTGTCTAAAGGTCTGAACCTCTAACCAGCAAGTTTCTCTTAGATCAAATTCTTGTTTTAAGAAATCTAGATTTTTAACTTTATTATCAGATATCAACTGATACCAGTACTTTAGATCATTATCTATAGCTAAATGAGTTCCTTCAGAAGTAGATGACAAAAGCATACCCTGAGTATACATTATAGGAAATACAATAAAATTCCATTCCCTATACTTAGGGTGCATGAATATAAAGTTACGATAACTAATAATAATATTTAATGGGTAACAAACCATATGTTTAGGTGTAATAGGTGAAGTACAAAATTCCTTTAGTAACCATAACATGGAGTTATTTACAATCATATTTTTATGTGTTAAGGAGATTTTCATGAAGTGTATACTAATTAGCTCCCAATAATCTTTCCATTTTGTGACATATGACTGATCTATTAATAAAGTAATAACTTTTACAATAGAAGAGATAGTATATAAATTAAAGTCTGGAAAAGAAATACCCCTTGAGACCAGCTATTAGTATGTTTCTTTAATGCAATCCTAGGTCTATTAGGTGCCCATAAGAAATTTAACATTAGTGTGTTCAGTTTCTTGATAATTATTTTTGTAGGTGGAAGTATTATTGATTGTATTAAGTATAAAATCTTGGGGAATATTATCATTTTAATAATTGTAAGTCTCTCCTCCATAGTAAAAAACATATTATTCCAGGTATTAAAAAGATTTTGTATATTAAGAAAACAGGTATTATAATTATTATATATAACAGATTTAATATCTTTAGATAGTATTATACCTAAATAAGTTATCTGACCTGAATTGGGTACATATTTAGTAAAATCACTAATGAGAATATTTTTCGTGTATATATAGGTAGTATTTTAGTTTTTCTTCATTGAATATTAAACCAGAAATACTTTTAAAATTCATCATGTTATCAAATAGAGACTGTATAGAAGAATTAGATCCTGCTGATGTAATTAGAACATCATCTGCAAAAAGTTGAATTTTGGATGTTGTATTTTCATCTATTTCAAAACCCTCTATGTCAGTGCTGTTTCTGATCAAATTAGCCCAAGGCTCCATTACTAAAGTGAATAATAGTGGAGAAAGTGGACATCCTTGTTTTGTACCTTTAAGAATGGGTATTTTTTGTGAAACATATGTTCCTACCTTAATATAAGCCAACGTTCCTTTGTATAAATGTTCAATTAGATTTACAAATGCATCCGAGAAGTTTGTGCACTTCATTAAGGTAAACAGATAGTCCCAACTTACTGAATCAAATGCTGAACTTATATCAAGACTAATAAGTGTTAAATCTTTATTTTTCCTATTTGCAAAATCTATTAATGTTAAAGTTCTTCTTATATTATCAAAAGTATTTCTATTTACAATGAAGCCTGTCTGATCTATATCTATAATGCCGGGAATGATTGTCTTCAATCTATCAGCAAAGATATTCATAAACATTTTATAATCAACATTAAGTAATGAGATGGGCCGATATGAAGTACATCTAGTTGGATCTTTATTAGGTTTTAAAATTGGCAAAATAAATGTATATTGCCAAGATGGGGGGGTTATTAACTCAGTTTGGGCCAAAATAAAAACCTTATGTATTAATGAATATGTATTTTTAGAAAGGATTTTATATATCTCTGGTATAATACCATCATTACCTGGTGCTTTGTTTGATTTAAGCTTATTTATTTGTGTAATAACTTCTGTATATGAAATACTCTTGTCCAATAGTTTAATCTGTTGTTTATTAAGCTTTTATTCATATTTGTGGTTATAAACTCCTTTATTTTATCTTTAGGTTCCATGTTAATATTATTATGGTTAATTTTGTGAAAGTGATTTCTAAATTCATCTAGTATTTCTGGTATACTAGAAACATTCTTCTTTTCCTTAGAGAAAAGATTGCTTTGATATGGTTTTGTTTATTCAACCTTTTTGTTGTATTTTTAAGTCTGTGTAAGTATTTGGCGCTTATTGAATAAGGCAAAACTTGTATTTCTCTAAAGTTATTTTAACTTTATGAGTTAAAATTTCTTTGTATTTCTCATTTAGTTTGTTTATTTCTTCAATAACTTTCTTGTCCATAATATTTTCTTTATTATTATGTTTATAAGAGTCTAATTTACTTTGAATATCTAACAATTCCTTATCCCAAGATTTCCTTTTATTATTATACCATCTGATACTTTGTCCATATAGATATGATTTTAAGGCATCCCAAACATAAACAATGGAGACTTCAGGAGTGTTATTTATGTCTAAAAAATGTTTTACTTCTGAAAGTATATATTCTTTATAGTCTTTTAGTTGAGTTAAGTATGCTGGTATCCTTTTGATCTGAACATTATGAGTATTTTTATCATGAATTCAAAAACAATTGAATTATGATCAGATATAGGACATGAAATGATTTTGGAATTAATTAAATCTGTTACCATCTGGTTAGAAATAAAGACCCTATCTATTTTTGAATAAGTTTTGTATCTGTTAGAAAAAAGGTGTATGGTAATGATTTTGAATCTATCTGATTATTAATATCATTCAAATGATAAAATTAGCAAAATCCTTTAAATGTTTTGCATTAGATGTAATTCTTCTCTTTCCTATAGTGGTAGTATCACTTTCATGTAGTATACAATTAAAGTCACCAGCTAAAATAATATCTCCTATAGAGAATGATATGATCTTATCAAGATGATGTTTCACTGTATTAATACCAATTCCAGGTATCCAATATACATTAATTAAAGTGTAAGTCTTCCCATTAATTTGTATTGTAACCATACAAAACATTCCTTTGTCATCCTGATAAGACTTAATGGTTTTAGGAATGGGCATATTTTTATTCCATAAAATAGCCACTCCTCTTTTTTTCTGAGTGTGCTCTGAACTAACCAATACTGTATATTTGTTTGTGGCTAGTTTATCAATATCTTTTTTCAAGAGATGGGTTTCTTGTAGGAAGACTAAGTTGGCCTTATGTAAATTAATGTATCTTATTAGGCTTGCCCTTTTACATGGATTATTCAATCCATTAATGTTTAAAGAAATTCCTTTTAAAGATGTAATTTGGCATTTTTAAAACTTAAGAATGTTATGATCAAAATAACAAATAACAAGATAAGTAATGTTACATCTCCTCCTTTAGGTGTACCTTTAAATATAGCTGTATTTATTGAATCTCTTATGGGATTTCGTATAGGATTCAATTTTGTTTGTAGTGACAATGAATGTACAAAATATATTGTGGATGTCAGAACTATATACAAATAACAATGAACAAGTGAAAATAATGTAAGGATTAAACCTTGCATCCAGCCTGGAGTTGTAAACTCCAACTTAGAGTAGTATTTACCACTCAAGTTAACCCTCTACCCTAAGCAGCAGTACGTCAGCTACCACCTTATCAATTTAATACTAATTATATTTAACTGAAGTTAACAGTTTTCAATTCAATTATCTAGCAAGACAAGACTACACATTTGGTAAAACAGCATCATATAAACTAAAATAAACCTTTTTTTTTTTTTTTAAACTGTTCATACTACTATATACATCCATGTAATATAAAACACTTGTATGCAAATAGCATTCAAATAATCTTGATGTTAGAAATCAAGAGGAGAGAAAAATAAGTTCTAACATTCATTTAAATCAAAAACTTTGGTTAATATGATTCAGACATTACATATATTAGGATGCATCTATTTTCTGTCATGTAAATACAGTTAACAGCTTCCAAAAAAAACCTTGAATTGCTTGTATATGAGCATTTAGTCAAACTCATTATTGCCAATAGAATAAAATATTGTATTCATAGAAATTGTTATAAATCATACTTCATAGTTAAGCAGATTCTCAGAAACATTTATATACATATCTACATACACACATACACACACACACACACATATATATATATATATATATATATATATATACACACATACACACACATATATATATATATATATATATATATATATATATATATATATACACATGCATACACACACACACATACACACACACACACACACACACATACACACACACACACACACACACACACACACACACACACACACACACACACACACACACACACACACACACACACACACACACACACACACACACACACACACACACACACACACACACACACACATACACACACACACATACACACACACACACATACATATATATATATATATATATATATATATATATATATATATATATATATATCTGATCTCACTGAGTTGTATCTTTACTGAGCACCATCTTACATTGCTGTCCCTTCAATAAATCTGTCTGCTTTATACAAAATAATGCACAGCAAACACATTTTAGTAACCAGATTTTACAAACATGCTATACTACTGCTTTAAAATATATCACATGACAATTTCTTCCAGTATAGAGTTATAAAATTATTTATGCTTGTCAATCAGATGAATTAAATGAGTTATAGTAATGTATATGTTTGGGACATAGGTTTTAACACATATTATTAATCTGCTATTCCTGTATCTGTGATGTGTCAGTGTGATATCTAGGTCAAAGGTGAGACCAGCTGCTTTCAGCTTCTCTGTGAGAATTCTGAGAGTTGAAGCTTTTGAAGTAGCTCATGGACACTGTGCATGAGACAGCCCACATCCCAGATTGTCTCTCTTAACATTTTGGTGGGAAACTTATTAAAAACTAGTGACAAACATTCATTTAGCAGTGTAAATGCATCTAAACATGACAAAACCTTCACAATGCATTCTACAGGTTATTACAGACTCTATGTAAGTGAAATCAAGCCCCAAATTATTAATAAGTAACAAAACTCAACATTTTTGTCCCAACTCAACTCCTATGCGAATCTTATTATTTACTGTGTGTATATGATCAAAAGTATTTCTATATATTAATAAAGAAAAGAAAGAGAGTAGAAAGTAAAAGGGTGTAAGGCTGAAATAAAAAAAATGTAAGAGAAAGCTATAAGAAGTATATACAATAGAATATTACTTACTGTTTATATTAATAGAGTTAAAAATAAAACATATTATTTACTATTATTTAGTTCTAATTATTATTAGTTAAAGAATGACAGATTATTTACAAACAAGCATAAGCAGTGTAATCAAGAAAGTATAATTAGGTAGTGTCATTCCTGTATCTGTGATGTGTCAGTGTGATATCTAGGTCAAAGGTGAGACTAGCTGCTTTCAGCTTTTCTGTGAGAATTCTGAGAGTTGAAGCTTTTGAAGTAGCTCATGGGCACTGTGCATGAGACAGCCCACATCCCAGATTGTCTCTCTTAACATTTTGGCGGGAAACTTATTAAAAACTAGTGACAAATATTCATTTAGCTGTGTAAATGCATCTAAACATGACAAAACCTTCACAATGCATTCTACAGGTTATTACAGACTCTATGTAAGTGAAATCAAGCCCAAAATTATTAATAAGTAACAAAACTCAACATTTTTGTCCCAACTCAATTCCTATGCAAATCTTATTATTTACTGTGTCTATATGATCAAAAACATTTCTATATATTAATAAAGAAAAGAAAAGAGAGTAGAAAGAAAAAGGGTGTAAGGCAGAAATAAAAAAAAATGTAAGAGAAAGCTATAAGAAGTATATACAATAGAATGTTACTTACTGTTTATATTAATAGAGTTAAAAATAAAACATATTATTTACTATTATTTAGTTCTAATTATTATTGGTTAAAGCATGACAGATTATTTACAAACAAGCATAAGCAGTGTAATCAAGAAAGTATAATTAGGAATAGCATTTGAAGAACATATAAACTTTTAAAGGAAAAAAAAATGTTTACTGACCTTATTTTCCCTCTTCAGAAAGAGAAACAAGTTAAATCACAGCTTGCCATTAAATCTCCAGATATTTTGACTAGTTATGAAACAAAACATTTTTTTGCACACAGAGAATAACTTTGATTAAATCTTTTTCAAAATATTTGTTGCTTCTTGGAAATGCAGGAACTATATTTAAAAAGATTAATACTAAAATAAAATGATGAGAGAGAAAAAAAACATAATACAAATCATTTGTTTTTTAGTCTCTTCTTCTTCTCTGAAGTCTTCCACAAAGTTTCAGTTGCCAGTCTCTTTAACGAAGGACTAGCCCATTCCATTTCTTCTATTTTTTCCAAAATCTTATTTTTTTTGATAAACAGTAAAGCAGAGTCTAAGTCATCGAAAATTTTAGGACCATCAGGAAGGAAGATTTTAAGCTTGGCAGGAAACAGAAGGTATGTTTTAAACTGTGCTTTTTTAAGCTCCCTTATTAGTGGCAGAAAAACTTTTCTTTTAGCTAATACCATGGAAGAATAGTCATTGTCAAAATGCACAGTTGTTTCATTAATCTTAACAGGAGCTTTAGCCCAAGCAGATTTAAGAACCATCTCTTTATCAAAAGATGATAGAAATCTAACTATAACTGATCTAGGATAGTTTTTGTTAGAGTTAGTATTAGCTATAGATCTATGTGCTCTTTCGATACCAAAAGAGAATGCTTCTGGTAAATCTAAAGTTTTAGGGAGCCATGTTGTTAAAAAAGAAGTAATATTGTTACCTTCAATATTTTCTGGCAGTCCAAAGATCCTAATGTTATTGCGCCTAGATCTATTTTCCAGGTCATCCAGCTTTGTTTGTAAATGTGTATTTTGTTTCAGCAACAACTCAATGTTGATTTCCTCTTCTTGTATTCTATTTTCCATGTCATTCACAGCTTCTTCTATGCCTGTCATCTGGATCTTCTGTTGCTGCAGGTCCATATGTAACAAGTCTATTTGTTTTGTAGTTTTTTCTATGAAAGTGTCTATTTTAGTATCCATTTTATCCATCTTAGCAGTAAGTTGCTGGACTATAATTATCAGAGACTGAAGTTCTTTCTTGATGCTGGAGTCTTGAGAATTTGTCTTACTGGAACTCATTTCAGACTGATAAACTGACAGGAAAATTTCCAAAGTAATTTCTGACAGGAATATTATTAAGATTTCCTTTCTTTTTTAGATATAGTTCAAGAACTATATAAAACAAACATATTTAGAAAGAAAATTACTTCAAAAATTAATTTTTTAAGTAATTAATTCCTGTCAATGTAATGAAATTGGTGGAGCTGAAGAAATCTGCTGCTATCCTGTGTTCATCCTTGGCCACGCCCCGAGGAAGGCAGTCTTGAGAGCATTCCCCATGTGATTCCTGGTGGAGCCTGGGGGATGTGTGAAGAAGGGGGTGCAGTCCAAAGACAGATTAGAGTGGGGACGTTGACTGAGCCACCACAGAGAGATGGGGGTGATATAGGTCAGCACATCCCCTTTGCATATCCACCCTTTGGATGATACCAAGAAACCACAAATGAGGAGAGAATGATGGGTAGAGCATAACAAAAATAAATAAATAATAAAAAACTGTGGAATGTTGATGGCCAAGATGCCCAGGATGCCCTTAGGCTCCAAGGTCATCCCTGGAAAATTGGAGAAAGTCTGGGGGGGATCAGATTAGCTGGAATACCTGGCATTGATGTGTGGCACTGTGTAGCAAGGCCATAGGATGACGTAGGAGACTCCAACAATATATCATCAATGAAATATTTATAACAAATAAGATATTGCATAAACCTGGATTTAAAAGACATACTGTTAATGATATATGCTTGAGATAGTTACATCAGAATTGGATAAAATCACTACATAGTTGTAGCTGTAGTTATTTATCATCTAAAACTTCAACCTAATTATATCTTATAACTAATTGCAATTTGGTGATCTGTTTTATAAACAAACCACTGGAGTCACCATGGGGACCACAACTGCTGAAAATTATGCTAATTTACTTATGAGAGAAAGAATATATTTAGAGAAACATTCTACTGCTATATAATGAAGCGTATAACTTTTGTATGGGGAAGCCAAAAAATACTTTTCTAATATATAGGAGGGAGTCAAGGAAGGAGGCTTAGCGTGCCATGGTCTGAGAACATCTAGCAATATCAAAAGTTGATCCTGGATTCCAACAATATTATCAAAACCAGCAAACCAATGCAGCAAAAATTCCAGGAAACTGAATCCAAGCACAATTCAAAGCGTTTATTTAGACAGTATAAAACGGAGAAAATTCAAGGTTAAGCGCTTTCATCCATGTATACAGACTTCTTCAGAACGTATTAGCAACAATCACTCACCCTTAAATACATAAAAAATCCCACCTTTAACCACAATCATTCAATTAACCACATTAATTATCTTAAATTAAACTGTTATAACATTTCACATTCACTTGTCCTACATAGGTTCATAGGTTCATAGGTTCATACTAGGCTATCTGCCCGAGGGCATTTACAAGCCTAGCCCATAGTTTTGTGGCTTACACCACCCCTTTAGTATGGGGAACTATACCCATTATTTTGCTGTGCCTCTCTTGAGCAGTGACACTGAGGTAATCCCTGGGGTATATCTGCGATCTCCCATCCATTGGTCAAGATTTCTCTTGAACAAGGCCAGTGAGGTGCTCTGCCTCACATATACCGGGATTTTATTCCACAGCATAGGGAGTCTTTGGGTGATGAATCTATCCCTCCAGCACGTCCTATTAATAGCCGTGTTGAGGTTTAAGTCTCCGCCTTGTGGCTCTGACGGATCTAGATTTTTGAGGTGAAGCATATTCATCAAATCTGGGTTTGACATGGCCTTGTATGTTAGGCAGAGGTCACCTCTGAGCAAGCGTGCGACTGAATAGAGCTGGAGTTCTTTCAGTCGGGCAGCATAGGACAGATGTTTGAGACCCTTTATCCTTTTGGTGAGGAACTTTTGTGGCCTCTCCAGCTGCTGCAAGTGTCGGGTCAGATACATTCGAATGGGGCATTGTACTCAATCATTGGTCTGATGAGTGATGAGTATAGGGAGACTATGACCTCCCTTGATCTAGATGAGAATCCCTTCATGATAAGGTGGGCAATGTAGAAGGTCTTCCTAACTACTTTAGCTACATGGGTGTCGAATGACAGACTACTATCAACCTGGGTCCCCAGGTCCCTGATAACTTCTTCTGTACTCAGTGGATTGCCACCTATTTGGTAGCTAGGGGTAACCTTGTTTTTCCCGAAGGGTATGACTATGCATTTTTGGCATTTAACTTTAGGCCATGGCTCTGGCACCAGTTATCCATTTCTGTGAGACCCTTCTGAAGGATATCTGTGTCAGATGTGTTTTCTACTATGGCGCCCAGTTTGCAGTCATCTGCAAACTTTGTCAGCCATAACCCTCCTGTGTTTGCTTGTACTGGAAAAGTAGATGCCAAACAAGAGTGGGCCCAGGACTGAGCCCTGTGGTACACCACTTGTGACAGGCTTTGAGTCTGACATGGCGCCAGCAACTCTGACCCTGTGGGTTCTGTCACTCAGCCAGTTTGCAACCCATCTTGTGATGTATGGGTTAACATTTAAGCTGATGAGTTTTTCAATGATACCCGAGTGGGGTATTGTATCAAAGGCCTTCGCCAGATCGAGGTAGGCTGTATGGACTGCCTTTCCTCATCAATGGCTTTGGTGACTGTTTCAAAAGTCAACCAAGTTTAGAAGGCATGATCTGCCTTTGACAAAGCCAAACTGGGATGGATCCAAAGTCTGCAAATTCTCTATGTCTTTATTTATGAGGTCCATTATGATCCTCTCCATGGCTTTGCAGATAAGGCTTGTCAAGCTAATGGGCGGTAATTTCCAGGGTCGGTGGAGGCACCGCCTTTGTGAAGTGGGACCACAGTTGCAGTGCGCCACTCTCTGGGTACGTATCCAGAGGTAAGACTATGATTAAACAGCTGTCCTAGCTGTGGGTTTAATTCCTCGTTGAGTTTGTGGAGCACACAGCCGGGGACACCATCAGGTCCCCTGGATGCTGTGCTTTCTGCTTTGGAGCGGGCAGTTCTCACTTGGGCGTTGGAGATGTTTGGGGGCTGCAATCGCTTGGTATAGATATCTCTCCTTTTGGGGAGGGGTGGAGAAGTTTGCACTGAACCTGTCAGCCAGTATGTTGGCAATGTCTGTAGGATCAGTAATCTTCACATCATTTTGAACTAGTTCTGAGCATATCTGGGAGTTTCCTCCCAGGTTTCTAACATAGCTAAAGAAGGCCTTATGATTGTCTTTTGAGTCTTTAGCTATTTTTCTCTCAAAATTTGCTTTGGATGATTTTATGAGAGCTCTTAGTTTTTTACTTATAGTGATCAAGGGTGTCTTACCTTTTAAGGATTTTGCTCTATCTTGTAGTAGCTTCCTCCTTTTGTTGTAGAGTTTGTTTATGGCTGGGGTCCACCAGAGTGGACGCTTGCCTTTGGTACAAAGAGTCTTTGTTTTGCTTGGGATTGCCTTATCCATGCAGTCCTGCAGGTGCTGGTAGAAGGCATTTGTAAGTGATTCAGCGGCTTGAGTACTGTTTTCCGTCGGCTCGGGGGCCTTAAAGGAGACCACACTAGTCTTTAGAAGTGTGAAGTCGGCTTTCGAGAAGTTCTTTACTGTGGTCTTTTTTATTTCAGGTGGGGGTGGGATGAGGACCTCCAGCGAGATTAGTTTGTGATCTGATCTCACCAGTGAGGGGTATACTTCCGGTTGAGGGGTATACTTCCGGTGTGTATATATTGTGTATAATAGTGTATATATTACTGTAACAAGGACTGTATAAAATGTAATACATTGTGCAATAATGTTTTTCAACAGTCCTGTTTTACTCTACATTCTAAATGTCTGACAGTTATTAAACGATT
Organism: Protopterus annectens; assembly: GCF_019279795.1. Classification (NCBI taxonomy): domain Eukaryota; kingdom Metazoa; phylum Chordata; order Ceratodontiformes; family Protopteridae; genus Protopterus; species Protopterus annectens. The sequence goes on from NC_056737.1 coordinate 191,797,629, forward strand.
ATATCTAATGTGTTGTCCTTATATAGCAAAGCCTATATATTGTACTGCAATTTAACCTCTTCCTTAAAAACTAACACATTGATTTCTATATTAACAATTTGATTTCTATATTAACAACATTCAATAAAACAATAAATTATATTATTAATAATATAAAACTCTATAAAATAGACAATGTTATAACAGTTTAATTCAAGTTTATGCAATGTAACGTTGGCTAGAGTGCTCTGAGGTTGTTGGATTGAATCACACTTAATTTGTAGTTAGCCAGTGTAGTAGCAGGAGGTTATAGAGGGAATTATCCAAAGTCTTGTATCCTTAACAGAGATACTTTTTCTAAATTAGGTTGCTGAGAGATGGGTAATAGTCAAGGTGGCAGGCACCAAACACATACATGCTTGTGTCAAAAGGAATGGGTTTAGTTTCAGAGTATAACATACTGGTATATTTCTTTCTCTTCAAATGTTTGGAAGCCCAAAAGCATTCTGGAATCTATGTCACAAATTGCACGGACCCCAGTGACTGATTCTCAAGTTCTCTCTCAGCCCATAACTGTCTAAAACAATTCTCTGGACTTCCCAAAGTCAGTTGCATCTCTGGACTTCCCTAAGTCAGTTGCATATTGCTCATTTCATTCCAACAAAACTCTGAATTTTTCTCCTTCAGTCTTCTTTACTACTTCAGAAAAAATCAGAGAAAATGAACAGAAAGCCTAGAAGAGTAAGTAGACAATGATTACAACCAAGGATCTGAATCTTTCTCAAACTAACCACTAAGCATATTTTCCATCCCCAACTCAGAAAAGCAAACAGTGCTGGTGCTCTGTGCAGTTAATGAAGACTGTAGCTGCTTTTCTTCTGAAAAGATTGCCTTACATTTACTTTACTTGCGACTCACAGCTGTAGGTGACTATAATACAACCTGTCAGCAGTCAGGAATGTTATGTTTAATTATATGGCTGCTGGTAAACATTAATGACTTAACTTGCGCCTAATCAATAATACCACACCATCAGTCTGGAAACATATAAGCTTTCATCCCCTTCCCAAAATCTTCAAGTGATTGTAGAACTACCTCAGTCCTCAATGTACTAAGCAAACTATTGTAAAAAGTAGTACACAAAATTAGCTGCCTATATATTTTCTCCTGGCAACACAGATCTTGAACTAGCAGGGGTATTATAACTGACATATTGTCCCTAACAGAAGAAAAGGCAATTTAACTGATGCTGCCTTCATTGTCCTCACAAAAGCATTTTGCCACATAGCTGACCATGTGTCAAATGTCCTTTTAACAATAGGCATCAGCAATGATGCTGTATAGCATTTCACAAATTATCTCTCAAAGAAATCTTTCTCAGTTAAAATCCTATATCCAGCAATTCAAACACAAGAAAAGGAGTTCCACAGAGTTCCATTCCACCCCCATGATTACTCTCCATTTTCATCCATCAGCTAACATCTGCCCACCCTCAACTCCCAATTATTTTATATGCAAATGACATACAGATCTAGCTCTGCCCCCACAGTAATAAAACATGACCTTGAAAACCACCTCCACATTATACCAAATTGTCTAAATAGCAACCTACTACTACTAAACAGACACACAGAAATAAGGCTATGCTTGAATCCAAACTACAAATTGCCTCAGTTCTGAAACATAGGCATACAGCTCACAACCAAACACCTCCTACCTCTAGTAACAACATCCCAGTATGGATATATGGGACTATGGCTTGACCAACAACTAAAATTCCAGCACCACGTTAATGAAACAAGATCAAAACTCCACATATTATTTTTTGCCAAAAAAGTCACACTTCTTTTTCCCAGAAGGTAGAATAAAAGGGTTCTAACAGCACAGCAAGAAAATGGTTTATCCATTATAGTAACGGTTTCTAAATGAAATATAGCCACAATCCAAACAATCAGCAGTCAGAGATGCAGATTTATCACCCACTCATCTAAAATAGAATGCTACTGCTATATCTTGGCTCAGTGTACAATGGACAAAACTTTTGCTTGGCTCCCTAAGCTCCTGAAACTAGATCAGTTTGCCTCTTTTCTCTTACCAGCTTACTACAAGAACCTCCTAATGCATTCTTAGAGCCATACCTCAATCAGGCATAGTTCTACAAACTGCTAGGACCAGTCTTCACAGCACAGAGCATAGCGCCTCACTTTTATCTTCCAACTGTGAGAATATCTCCCAGTCAGCCTAAAATACATCCAGTCCTCCATTCTCAACTCAAGAAAAAATCCTTATATAGGACTCTAACTCAGTCACCTGATCTTCTCCCTCTAATGGTACTATTTGCTTTTGCTAAGCCTACTATACCAACTACCTCTCTGAGTTTTTTATTTCAGTCTCCACCTAAACTATCTCTGCCACCTGGAAGCTGTCATTGTTCTCTGTCCATATTTCATCTACCATAAGCTATACTGTTTCCAACTCTCTCACACAAAGTCATTCATTTCTGTATTTCTCTCCCTGCATCATATTCCTAAAGCTATCTTAACTTAATCTCACTCTACACTCCTATTGCAGTTCTATTAAGCTTACTGCAATAACAGTTTTGAGCAATATATTTATATTATTATTGTTACGTCACTTCTGAATTTCTGTTGTATGACTCTATCTGTACTATGCTCTAGTCATTATAGCTCTATTGATGCTGTTACTTCAAAATGTGTCAGTCTGTCTCTGTTATTATGTATGTCTTACGTGCTTATCTTCTGTAACACTGGGCTAGCATGAGAAAGTTCCACTTGGATCAGTGCTCTACTCCAGATAATTAAACATAAACACACAAATAAGATTAAGCAGGTTCTGCTAGACCTGGCCATATTCCATTACTTCTGTGCTAATTGCTTATGCATCTGAATTTCAGCAAACTTGAATACACATCTTTATTCTTTAAATATATTTTCTACAAGTTGGTGGAAAATTGGAGTTGTGGGGGGTGTAGAGAGGTACAAAGATGCTGTTTTGTTTATCTGATTTCTGCTTCAACTGCAAGCAATGAGCTTAGCAGGCAAGTGGAATCAGATATACGAGACTCGAACAGATGGGTGTTCAAGATCATATAATGGTTCTGTGTAAACAGTATTCCTTAACATGTTGGTAGTTTGTATAAAATATTGGCATGTGAACATACTCACTAAGAAATACTGCTAACATCCCCTCTGAGTAAGAAAGAGGAATTAGTTTGAGTGAGGCTTTTTCATCATTGAAAATAAAATAAGGAGATTTGCATGAGGGGTTACAACTCTCAAATTCTCCTGCTAGATGTAATGACTACTAAAAATTGTTTTTCAGGAATGATATTTTAACTGTGCCTTCTCTGAGGTACAAAAAGAAATAAAGATAGTTTCTCCCGCACAATGTTTAAATCACATTGGGAGATGTATTTTGTGGATGGTCTTAAAAGTAGCTCCCATTTAATAAAAGCTTTTATAGGTGGATACATGGCAACATGTAGAAAAGTTGGTAAACCAGCAGATATTGTAGAAAAATTAATCTGAATGGATGGATATTTTAAACTGGAATCAATTGCAATAGTTCAGTAATCTCGGAATGTGAGCTGTTTTGAAGTGCTTGCCATGTCTACTGTGTTTGGGTAGGAAACTGAATAACAGGTAACAGGTCAATCATCCTACTGTTGGCATCGATCATGGATTTGCATGAAGTTTACATCTCACTGCATTTACATTAACAGTGCAATCAATGGGTGGAAGTAACTGGAAAGATACTGTAAGTGTATAGTATGTAAAGTGGAAGCTGTATGCATTAAAAATGAGTGTCTTCAGTACATGCACTGAATGAAATCTTGGATACATCATGTTACTACTCACTGAAAGGAATCAGTGTTTGTAGATATGTGAGTGGGCTGAAGCAGTGTTGCAAGTGGGAAGGGAGGACTTTACTGTTTTCACGGAAAGACTGGCCAGACACGAGAGGAGCTCCTTGACTCTCTCGCTTAGACCATTTTGCCATGTGTGACCCTACAAGCAGCACAACCCTCCAGAGAACATAGCACTGAGGCTCATATGGAATGTATGCTTCTCCAACATGATAAGGCTAAAATCCCACCAGCAGGTGTGGAACTAAACTCTGCTATCTTTTAAAGTCTCCTCAAAACAGATTTATTTTATTGCTTTAGAAACAACAATGTACCTTAGGCATCAATAATATTACAATAGAAACTGCTACAGTGGGGTAGAGGGATAAAGCCCTTACAACAGCCCAACCAACCCTGGTTCAGTTAGCAGCTAGAGCGACTGACAAAGGGCCCATCTCAGGTGGCAGAATGATTGTTGATATGCTCCCTGAGGGGTGCAGTCCAAAAAGGGCATTGCCTTTGAATGTAAACAATGAGCATGGTGGGTGGGGAAAGGAAGTGGGTAAGTCATTAAAAAAAAAAAAAATTCCCTCGCATGGAAGCATAGATGAGACAAGCCCCCGGGACACCATTGGGATCCACAAATGACCCCAGCAAAAATAAAGCAAGTAGACCCAGCATGGTCTTTTAAATTATATCAACAAAGTCAGGCAGAATACAATTAAAATAAATTTTACAATGGCAAAATAATTAACATAGTAACTATACATAGAGCAGTAAGGCTTCTTATACTACTTATACTTTCTATAGATATAGTTAAATAACCATGCAGTAGGAAAACTGTCACAATACAGAATACTTAGTTACTTACAAAGGGTGGAAAGCAAAAGGTTAGGAGACATAAGTAGAAGGTGAGGTTTGTGAAGACAGAGTGATAGTTGGAGGAGGGAGAGGAGAGCAGAGGTATAATAGAAGAGGAGGAAGAAAACAGAGATGGGTACTTACGTATTATAGCAACCACCAGGTTCTAAACAAGTCATTCTGCAGTCATGCATGCTATAGACGGATAAACAGAATGACTGCAAGTAACACTGCTTCTGTGTTTTGCCCTTTGTTTGTGGCACATATATAGTTCATACTTAATGGCTTCTTCAAAATACACTGGACCATTCAAACTGATTACAGCTGTTTTGGAATGTAAACTAAAAGTTTTCTGCATCTCTGGTGTGGTACTCTGAAAGTGAAAACTATTTCAGCGTTGGTACCGTCATCTAAATTGGTTCGTATTTAATGTAATTATTAAACTTCCTTTGGAGCATTTCCTTTCACAGGTTACAGCACAGTGACTCTGCCTGAATACAGGAGGATTGTCAGTGGCATCTAAGAAGTTAACTATAATCTTAGCCACTGCAGAATGTTGTTGGTGCCCCCCATCATAAGGTATCATTCTTAGCAGACACGTTTTCTCATGTTCCCTGTCAGTAGGTGTTTCCACTAAAAGTTCTGGGAATTCTTTACTGTTTGTAGGGTTAGGTTTTTTAGAATAAAATGTCTGTTTGGTGTAAGCTGGTAAACACTGACAGACTTTGTACCAATGTGTGGATCAGAGGCCCGCTCAATGTGGAATTGGGATACAGCCACTGCTGCCTCATAAATATTCTGAACTATTTCCTTTTCTCCAAATTTCCATGTATTATCATTAATGTGTAATATATTAATGTCAATATGATAGACTTCATTTGGGTTTTTAAATGTTACTTCAAGATTCATAAGACATACAGGGTTTATTCCACAAAGTTGTTCTCAGTGTGTACGCTCTTTTATCGGTAGCTTGCCACTTATTGGGTTCATATCAAAATAATGACCATGTGTAGAAGAAGTTATATGACATTTCCTGAGAAGTACAGTTTTTATGTGTAATGATGCCTCACTTGCAATAATGCACTATAACAGAATACCACTTTTACTTACAGTCATGCTGTTTACCCATCCATAGTGTGCACAACTGCAGAGTGACTCATTTTAAACCTGGTGGCTGTGATAAAACTCAAGTACCCAGAGATATTATACTTTTCCTGGAGATGTACAGCTACAGAGACAGGATATTGAGAGGTGTTTTCTTAGATGTGTTTTGAATACCTGTTGGTTTTCAAAAAGCCTGAGAGCATGTGGGAGGGCATTCCAGATGGGACCTACAAAGTCTAAGCAAAAGGAGCTCCTGATGTATTTTGGGCTTTAGTGACAGAGAGGAGGAGTTTGCCTTTAGATTGAAGAGCTTTGGAAGGGTGGTAGTACTGAAGCATGCCTTTTAGTGCCAGATACTTATCAGGGTAGTATATTATAGTACGAGCTAGTAGAAACTGAATATAGTGGCAGCGATGTGGCAGTTCAGTCCAATTTAGTTGTTTAAGGTCAGAAAAGTGAGGAGTTCTAAAGGGACAATTTGCAGCAAAGTGAGCTATTTTATTGCAGCATTGTTCCAGCTTTTTTTGTATGAACATTTGTAGGTTAGTAAAGAGTGGGGAGGCATAAAGTAGGGTACATAGGAAGCAGGCTTTTGCTATGGTTTCTATAGTTCTGTTGGGTAGGGTTTTGTTCTATACAACACACCAAGCATTTGGTAGTTTTTTAAATTAACAGTTTGGAAGTACAGGTCAAATTTGAAGTTGTCTTCAATTGTAACTCTTAAGAGTTTGAAGTTAGGGACCTGTTCAATCAGGTGTTACTTAATGAAGTGATTTTGACAAGAAGTTTGCTTTGGGAAAATTTTTTTTTGGGTGAATAGTAGTAATTGCTTTGGGAGGAGTTAAGTAAGAGTCGTGGGTTGTCTAGCCAGAATTCTATGGACATAACGGATTCTTGAGTAGTTTTGTAGGTTAGAGGCTGTACAGATGAGTGCAGTCATCTACATATTGCTCAAGAGTGGCATGCTTGAAAGCAGTGTGTAGAACATGTATAAATATGTTATACAGAAGGGCCCAAGTATGAAACCTGTGGAACTCCTACTGTAATGGGTAGAAATGAAGATATTCTTGCTGCCATTCGACTGCTTGGAAATCTATATATTAGGTAGTTGCTAAACAAGAAGGAGGATTAAGGGGGGAATTTTTAGTAAAAGTTTATGGTGAGACATGGTGTCAAGTACTTTGGACATGTCTAGGCATAAGGACGATACTAGGTTTCCGGTATTTCTGTTTTTATTAATGGTATCAGCATTGGGAAGTGGGGCAATAGCAGTGCAATAGTTGGAATGAAAACCATGTTGTGTTGGGGAGAAAAGATTGTTTATGGTAAGGTACTGAAGTAATTGGAAGCAGATACACTTTTCTATTATTTTATATAATGGTAACAGAATGGTAATTGGTCGGAAACTGGAGTATCCTCCTTTATGAAGAGGAAGTATGTATGCTTTCTTACAAATGGCTGGGATATGAGATTCTAGAATGGGTCTGTTTATTAGTATAGATAGTGGATATGACAGAACTTCACTTGCAGTTTTTAGGAATTCAGTAGGAAGGTTTTCTGCAGCAAAGCTTGTAGTTTTTAGTTTTCTGAGATATCTTCTTATGATGGAGGCAGAGACAGATTTCAGTGAGAAGTTAGTCCCTATGAGGTTTTGTTAGTGGGGTTGTCTTTGATAAGTGAGGCTACAGCTTGAAGGGAGTACTTTCTAAAGTTAGTGTTGACTGTTGATGAAGTGTCTTCTAGGGAGGTAGTGGGTTGTTGACTTTGGCTACAGCTTGAATGAAGTACTTTTTAAAGTTATTGGTGACTGTTGATGAAGTATCTTCTAGGGAGGCAGTAGGTTGTTGATTTTGGTCAGGCTTTAGCAGATTTTGGACAAATGACCAGAATTTTTTAAGATTATTTTAGTGTGCTTGCCGTAAGTTAAAGCTGTGTTGTTTTTTTGCCATGCATTTCTGTCTGTAGTGTAAAAGTTTTTTGGGATTTGTTGGTGTGCGTCATGTTTTCCAGACCTTGTGGCTAAACACCATTAGTTGTCTGCTCTTTTTAGATAGTCACATTGTTGGATTAAATTTAACTCTTTTTTTCTTCTGATGGGAGCATGTTCATTCAGTATATTGGTAAAGGATTTGTTAAATCTGAATGTGGTTTTGTCTAAAGGAATATTTTTAACATATTCTAATTATATTCCTTAAGAATTCCTTAAGATGAAACTGCGTACATTAAATCTGGATACGTTAAGCACATCCTTGTATGCGTGATGTTTTACTGGACTGCATACAAGCCTCTTTGCAAAACTGGAAAGGTGGTCACTTAGGTGGTCGGATAGTGTGCCATAGTTATAAATATTATTTATTTAATATTATTATTATTTTATTTTACATTTGTTGAACGGGATTGTCCGACTGAGCTGAAGAGCCCTTTTTCAGCAGAGGCCCAGGGAGAAAAGCTCCAACATATTAAACAATTTTCATTATAAATTAGCATTAAACAGCAATGTTACAGGATTATTACAAGGCATTAAGTAGCAATACAATATTTTACCATGTCAATAATCAGGAGTATAGCAAAACTATTTCAAGATGTATAAAAAGAAATATGTCATTAAGATGAATATAGTTTTTGGGTAAGTGGTTACAAAAACCCAGTTTTATCATAATGTAGTTGCATGAATGCAAGACAAATACAATAGAATGTTTCTTTGAGGCAATTTGCTTAATAGATTTTAGAAGACAGTAGAGAGAGTAGTTAAGGAAGATTAGAGAGAGCTAGTGAGAAGAGTGAAGGGCAGAAAGTAGATTAAGGTATGAGAAGGTTTAGTTGAGAGAATCCAGTCTAAAGTACAGGTCTTAGAGGAGAGCTTGTACTACCTTGTTGGTATACTGATGACCTGAGAGAAAACGATACAGGTTAATATGGATAGTGGGGGTATTAGATACACTTTGGATCCCAGTCTATGTTAAAGTCCCCCAGTGATGATGATGGTTTCTTGAGTTATAGTGGTAGATACCCAAGACAGTATGTCCTCTGCTGTGCTGATGTTATTGCCAAGAGGAATATATAAGACTGCGGTACAAATAGTCTTATAAGAGTTTAGCTTGAGTAAGACATATTTCTTACCTCACGTCAGCATGACAGTTGCCAGAAATATTAAATGTATACAGTCTTTGTGTTACTGGTACCTGCACAAACTTCAATGGTCTTTTTCTTAATGGTATACTCAAAATACAAACTTAAAGATACAACATATAACAATTAGGTAGCTTGTAATATAACAAGCATAACTTACTCTTGATGCAGTAATCTTCATTACTGGCTCACCTGTACCTTTTTGACATCACTTGTGTATGTGAAGCTGAGACATCTGATCCCTTTGTGCAGGACAAAATATTACCCTCTTAAAAATTAATCTGTACACAGTGTATTACTTCATATATGTCTGGCTACATCCACATACAGTCACCCTTCCATCAAATCTAATCTAACTTAAACTGACTGTTTAATAATTTGCTGATGAGCACAACCAAACATGACAGCTCACCCAGGCACTGAATGCATATGCAGATCTTCTCCTATTTGTACACAGCGCTATAATACAAATTATGTAATACTGAAATTAATATCTTACACCAGATTTCTAACAAATAAATAATTACCATATGCATCCCAAATTTATATAGCAACACTCTTATAGCTTCAACTATAAATAGACAGCTGAATATACATTACTGCTGCTAACACCATGTTCTAAAGTAATACACTAACCAGAGATCATAACTTTTATCTCTGCTACTATCTGACAATTGTCTCATTATGTGCTGTCAAAAGTACAAAGTTCTGATTATGAGCAAACACTTGCTCCTCTGTGAATGAATGTCACAATTGTTGTTCTCGGATTCAAACACTATGTGCTTAGTATAACATCTGATTCTTTATTATAAACATGTAGTCTGTTTTTATTTTATTATTTTACTTTACTAGATGTAAGGGTTCTTCGTGGTGCAGTCCACCTACCCGCTCAAAAACAAACATAAACAAACAAATAGAAAGCAGAACACGTTGTTTGAAAAAAGCATGCCACAGTACAGGTATAGGAAAGTCAATGTTTGATAATTTGTCCTTCTCTGATTACCCCAGCTGTTCTCAAAATGAAACTTGTTGGGATATTTTAATGTTAGCACCCCTCTCCCTTACCACATGACATTTCATCTAAACAGTAAAGTAGATGATTCACTGCAGTCAGTATACAGCTAGTTAGTAAAAAATGCCCGCTTGCTCAGAACTGATGAAGAACTTTGTAATATCACTTGTAAGCAGGGCTAACATTCTGTTAACCTGTCTTATTGAAATAAACTATACATAGATAGTAGGGGTGAGATGGTACCACTCCTTCTAAGAAAACAGGAATCGCAGTGTAATTATTTACATTACATTTATTTGCCAACAAAAGACTACAACCCTATGATTCAGAAAGGATTACCACAATGAGAAAGCCTTAACTTGAAAGGTTTTCACACCATGCTTAGCTTTTTTTATTTAAAAAAAAACAAAACACTCTACTGCTAAGGTTTTGCTCTTGTGTGGGATCAGCATGGACAGTGGTCTTGTGTTAAAAAAACATGCTAATATGGCAGTCCAGGGGAGTGATTAATGCTAATTAGCCATGTGCTTTCCCCAATAAATGCCTGCAAATCCTGATTTGCTTGACAGAGTAAGATTTTACTCTAGAAAGAAAAAGTGACCACTGTACAAATATGGTGTCACCCATTCTATGGGACTACTCACATGGCTGGTAAGTTCATCAAAGGGGTGGAATGTGTGTGTGCGCGCACGCGTGTGTGGACACGTCTGTAGAGACATGAATAAGACTGCATGAGTATACTTGTGTTTTACAATGTGCATGTGGCTGAATGGGTGAGTGTTTCGGTGAGTGTGGGATGTTTGTGGATAAGTGGATATATGTGTGGGAACGTCTGGTAGAGAGTGTGGATATGTGTGTATGTGTGCGTGTGCACATGGGTGTCTGAATGTGCATATTTATTTTATTTTACATTTTTGTTTACTGAGAAAGTCCAACTGGACACAGGTCCATTTTCAGCGGAGGCCCGGGGAGAAAAGCTCCACATTACAATACATTACATGAAAGTAAAATAAAGTACAACATACATACATATGGCATATATACACATCAGGACAACATACTGGTGATTAACAAACATACATAGAGCATATATTCACACAACAGGACATCATGCTAGTGATTTACATTTCTTTTGCAGTTATAAGTTTTGCAAGGTAAATGTATACGGGTTTGGAAGCTTTCAGGGGAGAAACTGTTTATACATAGCTGTACCCTGACAAATTCTCTTGGTATGGATTAACCTGGTGAGTGGCATGAGCATAGCCAGTTACTTAGATAGTGAGTTTTTTGAATTGACTAAAAGAGGTGGTAGAAGTTATTTGGCTTGGTAGTGTGTTCCAGGTTTTGACAATGGTGTTGGCAAAGAGAGACTTACCAGCTTTGTTTTTATATTTGATGACAGTTATAAGGTTCTGGTTACTAGATCTTAAGGCTCTAGAGGGAATGTGGGGCTGAATTAGGTGCTGAAGTGCTGGAGTTATTTCAGGAAGTTAGTAGAGGTTGTGTGCTATAGAGAGTTGATTGAGTAGAAGTATATGAGGCAACTCAAGCCAGTTAAGTTGCTTAAGGGATAGACAGTGGTGGGACTTATATGAGGCTTCAGTAGCAAACTTGGCAATCTTGTTGTAGCAAGATTCAATTTTATTTAGATCAGTTTGGCGGAGAATGGTCAAGATGGGAGAGGTACAGAGGAGGGTGGAAAGAAGATGAGTCCTTGCGATGGTTACTTTGGTGCATTTTGTCATAAACTGTTTGTTCCTGTAGAGGAGACCAAGTTTTTTTATTTACTTTCTTAATGGTTTGTGCTATGTGGATGTCGAACCTCAGGTTATTGTCTATTTCTACACCTAGCAGTTTAGTGTGTGTGGTTGGACTGATTTGAATGTTTTCTTTGGAGCTAATGGTGAAATGATTATTTAGGCGAGGAGCTCTCCCAGGGCTGAAAATAATTTGTTTTTTTTTTTTGGGATGAAGAAGTTTGATGTTAGTGAACCAAATTTTGGCTAGGGTGAAGTTATTTTGAGTAAGGGTTTGCAGTTCACTAAAGGTAGGGGCAGCACATATGAGGGTAGTGTCATTTGCATATTGTACTACTGAGGCAGTGGGAGAGGATGAAGAGATCTGATTTGTAAACAGAGAGAACAGCAATAGGCCAAGGATGGATCCTTGAGGGACTCCTATGGTTACTGGTAACAGGGGGGACAATTGGTCCTGCCATAGGACTGCTTGCTGACGGGCAGATAAATAAGTGTTGAAGCATGATATAGAGGAGGCACTTATATTTAGGGTGGATAGGGTATCAAGAAGCAGACTGTGGTTTACCATGTCAAAGGCTTTTGATAGGTCTAAGAATATGGAAGAAACAAATAGACCCTTGTTTATGTGGTGGTTAACTATGCTGGTGAATAATAGTAGTGCTGTTGTGGTGCTATGGGAAGGTCTAAAGCCATGCTGGGATATGGAGAGTAGGTTGTTATTCTGGAGGTACTGTATTAGTTAAGTATAAACAACTCTTTCTAATATTTTGGATAAAGGTGATAGGATTGCTATTGGGTGATAGTTGGTGAGCTGTAAGGAGTTGCCTCCTTTGTGCAGTGGAATTATATATGATGTTTTCCATGAGGTGGGGGACTTTGTATTCTGAGAGAGATCTGTTTATGAGAATAGAGATAGGATAGGCTATAGCTTCAGCCGAGATCTGAAGGAAGTCTGCTGGCAGCTTATCAGCTGCTAGAGTGGTTGATTTAAGTTTACCAAGGAGTTTAGATATTGATTTGGTGGATACAGAGTGGAGGTGAAAACTGGGGCTATTGTTTTGTATATTGGGGTGGGTTGATGTAGTTATTAGTGTGGGGCTGCTAGTACTATTTTGGGCATTGGCAAGGGTCGGTAAAGAATTTGTTAAACTGAACAGGAATGTTTTCATGGTTATTTGGAAGCACAGGGGTTGGAGTCGTGGACTTTCCTGGATGCAGTATACCATTTATTGAGGCCCAGAATTTTTGTGGGTTGTGAGCATATTTTTCTTGCATGCTTGTATAGTAACTGGATTTGTCTAGTTTGATTTGTTTTTTTGGCTTTGTTACGGAGCTCTGCGTAGTTTTGTCTCAAAGTAGTGGTTTTGTTTTTCTGATATTGAATCCAGGCCTTGTCCCTTTCTTTCATTATAGTTTTAGTATCTTTTCTTAGCCATGGGGCATAGTTAGTTTTTATTCTAATGGTTCTAGGGGGTGCATGATGGTTTAAGATTTTCATGAAGGTTGTGTTAAAGTACTCAACTGCATCGTCTAGAGGTAGATGTTTTAGGGGGGTCCAGTTACAGCTTTTTAGAGTATTGAGATCAGTAATTATAAAGGTTTTTTTTGTTTCTAACTACTCTGAGGATAGGTTGGTTGATGGTTTGGGATCTGTTCCTAATTAGGTAGTTTTGATGATGGTCACTTAGGGTATCTGGAAGACAACCAGATTGCTGTGCAAGAGTGGAGTCAGATATCAGGATCCAGTCTAAGATGGACTGGCGTTTTGAAGTTTTGTCAATTCGAGTGGGGGTGGTTATACTTTGGGTAAACCTGTGGAGGTTTATGAAGGCAGAGGGGTTATGGCTAGAACAGTGAAGCCAGTCAATATTGAAGTCTCCTAATAATATGGTTTCATGTGGAAGGGAGTTGGAGGTCCAATTAAGCAGGCTTTCTATTACAGTGATGTTATTGCCTGGTGGTATATAGCCACCTGCAATAATTATATGTTTGTTGGAACTTATTTTTAATCTGGCAAGGATTAGTTCTACATCTTTGAATTCATGGGTATTGTAATCCAGTTGTTCTAAGGCAAGATGATTTTGGAATAATATTGCAACATCTCTGCCCTTTTTCTCTGGTCTGTCTCTTCGGATAATGTTGTAACCTCATGCAGTAATCTCATTATTGTGATGCTGTGGTTTGTGCCATGTTTCAGTTAACACAGCGATATCTGGTTTGTATAGAGCTAGTAGGGCATGAAGGTCATGAATTTTGTTAAGTATACTTCTTACATTAATGTTTAAGAAGAGGAGAGCTGAGGTAGGTCTGTGGTGTAGGGGATTTAGCTGATTTAAGTTTGGGCTGATTGATGTTTTGGGTCCTGGATTGGGATGTATATCACCACTGCAAGTGAATTTATGGAGTAGGTGTAGATAGAGTTTGTTCAATTTGTGAATTATTTTTGTCTGTCTTTGAGAAGAGAGGGGGTTAGTTTTGATTTTCAGTTTAATGCATGAGTAAGAGAAGGGTATAGGGAGGTAAGGTCACATGGCGATGTAGGGAAGTTTTTTAGTTTGGTGGTGTTGGCTATGAAATAAGTTTGCCAGGGGGATGGAGTCTGGTTATGAAGCTGAGTGTGATAGGAGGACAGGATTGAAAGTAGGAGCAGGGTGAAGATTATTAATGTGTAGAATGATGTTTTTAGTAGTTGGGTTGGATATGTGTAACCCATGTTATCTAGTTTCAGAAAGAATGTGTTACATGCAAGGGTACTTATCTATAAATGAGTGAGATTGGTGTTGTATTAAAGGTGTAGTATTAGGTGTATGCGGGAGTTTGTTGTTAAGAGGGATAAGAAATTTGAAGTGATAGGTGAATAAGAGTGTAAGACTTGCTAATGGGAGTTGTCTGTAGCTACAAGTTGAAGTGATGTTAGGGACTTAGGAGCTACATAAGCATCAGGTAATGCTGGGTATACAGCTACAGATATCTGATGGAGAGTATGGCCAGTGCAAGAGCTATAGTTTTATGTGTTAGGGAGCTGCGGTATGGCAAAGAAGTATGCGCGAGAATGTATGGGGGTACCTTACCTAATGATATGTATGGGCTGGTAGGGATAACACTAGTACAGTCAGATTTGACCAAACTAGTGTTTGATTCAGAGACATGGTAATGAGGGGATACTGAGGTCCTTCTCATTGTAATCATACCTGCCTCTGAATCACAGTTTCTCGACATCATGCTAATTGACCACCCCATTGGATAATTAGTGTGAATGGTGAGCATTTTAGTAAGTATATCTAGTATACCCTTTTAAGCCTTTCAGCACTCTACTGCCAGTCTATCTTTACTTTCCTCCCTTTCTCCACCAATCCCATGCTCTCTTGAATGATTTTGTGGGTTGTCTCTCCAACACTCATTCTGAAGGTTCATGCCCTCACCCCTCTTTGTGAAAAAAAGAGTACTTTTGGAGATCCGGTAAATAGTTAATCTCTACAGCAGCAACACTGACTATCACTGTGGAAGCTTTTACGGGACTATGCTTGAGAAAAATGGACAAGGTCATTACTGTTGCTGCAAAATACAGCAAGGAATCAAAAATGGTATGTATCTGTGAGGTTTTTAAATGAGCAGTTATTTACAACTGTATACCCTCTTTTCAAACTATAAGTTAAAGAAATGTTATGTCATTACACATGAATTTTTGTGTTGCATTTGACAAGAAGGGCTAGCATTCTCCTTAGCCCCTGCCCAAAATTAATGTTAAAGTGTAATGACAGGAGGAGATGGGTAGGGTTTGAGACTTTCACTCCAAGTGTAGAAGAATAATTCTATATTTAAAATGTCATGTGAAATCATGCTTCTTAATTTACTGTAACAGTGAAAATAAACTTTGAAAACAGACTTCTTAAAAGCTGTAGCATAATTTAAAAAGGGGGAATACAAATATAATTAACTGTGACTAAAAGTAATGTGCTAACATCTCATTTATAAAAAACAATTTAAATGGGACACTCGGATTCTAGCAAAAGTATTATGTTTTCTGAGAAAATCATCCATTTATAGTCTGCCACAGGGTATAAGAGCAAAATAACATTCTTAGTCCGCAATTTTTTTCTTACTAAGAAAGTGATCAGATATAAGCAATATCTGTATCATGTAGTATTACAATATTCTACATATTCACTATCACATACACTGAACCATATGCTATTACAACATCAATCATACCCTATGGCAGCAACATCAAACATGGTCAGTCATAAAAGTGAAAGTCTGGCAGTCCTATAACATTTCATTTAATATGCCCACACTCATCCACCTGAATTAAACTGACAGTGAATGGTCTTGGGGGAAAAAGCTATGCTTTTGAAAGAAACATCAGTAATGAAGTGAGCAGAAATGCACAGAAATTAAACTTCTGTAGTACTTTTACAGTGTGAATGTAATTTCTGCACATCTTTCTATTTGAAATAACATATTAAATTGAGAATTTAATCACAGTTTTTGAATAAACACTCTAACCCGTGGAACATGTTTATTATTGTTTGCTTATGTACTCTTCGTCAAAATTATAATTGTAACATGTTTTTAATGTTTCTGTTTACCTGGAGCTATTCTCCCCGGGACCTTCGCTGAAAATGGACATGCATCCAATGGGACTATCCTGGTCAACAAATGTAAAATAAATAAATAATAATAAAGAAAAAATGTAGTCTTGCATTACATGTACCATGACAAAATGTGACTATAAATACTTCAGCATCTCTAAGCTGTATGATATCTTGAGTGAACAATTCCAAAGTGAGACATGGTTCATCAGGCATTGTTCAAGTTTTTTTTGTCAGAGTTACTATACTTCTTGGCTGCCAGTTGAAATACTGGAAACATTCCTGCATTAGCATAAGATTTGGAGTAATCGCTGGCAAACCAAAGGTATATCCAACACTTTTTTAAAAGTATACCAACTTTCAGACTGATTTCCCCAACCTCATTTGCTACCCTAATTGGAGTAGCATAAAACTTCTAATTTGTACCCCTGCTCCCAACATAATTAAGTTTTTTTGTGTGGGGCTTACCCTAAACATGACGTTAAAGATACAGCACAGATAATAAAACATTAGATCAGAAGCCTGGAACTGGACTAGTGAAATAAGCAGTACATCATTTCAGATAAGGTTATGCTCGCTGATTCAGGCTTCTCCCATTAATTTCATGTACACATTTGAAGCTAGGACATTTGACAGGCTTGAGCAGGGTAATCTGCCCCCACCCCCTTAAAATCAAATTCTACACCATGGTTTACGTCAAAAGCAGGCACTTTTTTGCGCAGACTACCAAAATTCACGACTTCTGCGTCTACAGTCAACGAGTTTACTCAACTTTGGAAGAAAGATGAAAGTAGTGTTTTTTAAAAAGTTACTACATTACTGACACATATATTTCCTCGTGCTGCTCGTGATCCACAGTGGAGTGCCAAGCCAAATGCTCTTGAGTAATGCGCTTGATTTTAGGAAGCAAACCTACTTTGGTGTACATAAAGCTAAACCTGGGTACACAAAAGCCGCAGATTAACTTTCGTCTCCAGGTTATGCGACACATAGGTGCATTTATCAGACTATTCGTTTCAAACAGTCCTCCATCTAAATCCGAATCTGTTTGATTTGCCAATAAACGTTTCTAAATGAAAGCAAGGAATGTTTCGTCTTTATCTGTGTTTTACTCCATCGTCTTTATCCTGACATAACTTTTGTATACTTGCACTCAGTCTCTGCTCTGTGGTTAGCGCAGTGCTGTTAGTTCTGCTTTTCCTAACAACATGCTATAACAAAATAACCACTTAAAAAAAAAAAAAAAAACACCAAAACACTGCGGTTGTTACTATGGCAACGCCCCTCCTTCTTAGAGCGTAACGAGATCCCATTGTTGACGTAAGTTATGTAGCGTCACTCTTCCAGTATCCATGGAGAGAACGTATGTACGTCAAGGGCCGTCCTCTCTCTAGCTCAAGCTCTGTGTAGCAGGAGCAGACCGTCACCATAGTAACAGAACCTGATTTTGCAGTAAACGAGGGGGGAAGGGTGGCGAACTTAGCAACAGTGATGTGATTGGAAGAAAACCGGAGCAGTTTGCCAGATGGTCTGATAACTCCAGTTTGTCCTTTATTTACTTTTTTAAGAAAGTATCACAGGTATAGGTTTAATTATCAAGAGGATAGCGAAAGTGTTTTTAGATTGTGCACTTTCTTATTTCACGTTATGTTTCTAAAAATATATGGCCCATAGGATTTATTCCTATATTTTTAGAGAATATCTTTAGAGGTATGCATTGAGGAACAAACGTAGCCGGCTACTGTCTGCATTTTATAGTTTATTGTAAAAAAAAAACATTTAATATGTTGTTAATATGAATTTTCATCCTAAAAGTATTAGTTCCAGCGTTTAGAACATGAGAAGTAAATATAATTGCAAAAAAAGACGTAAGAAATAGAATGCAGTAAAAGGTGCTGCAAAAGACGAATGCTTGCCGCGTTTGTCTCAGCAGAGGCGATACTAATGAATTCCGTATCACTTTTAACAGCTATGTATTGACCCGGAGCAGGCCACATACATGTTGGTTTAAAGCAAACTCCATGCCCGTCTGACCCCTTTCACGCATATGTTTTCCCATATATTTTTTAGGGTGCTGTTATATTTTTTTATCTGACCCGATGTTCATTCCTGACCCTGATTTTACTTAGCACACACATATATATGTGTATATGCGTGTACTATATATATAGCTATCTCTCTCATATATATATATATATATATATATATATCCATATCTAGCTCTCTCTCTCTGTGTATATATATATATATATATATATCCACATCTCTCTCTCTCTCTATATATATATATATATATATTCATCTCTCTCTCTCTCTCTCTCTATATATATATATATATATATATATATCCATATCTAGCTCTCTCTCTCTCTATTTATATATGTATGTATGGGTTACCTTCATTTGATCTAAACTCAACTGGTCGAATGTTCATTTGATCGACAACCAGTATTCAAGGCAAATAGGGAGTTGTCCCCCTCCCCAAGGTCATGCGACCCTGGAGTTGGTATATATAGTTAGGGGGGTGTGGGGGGCTAAGCTCCCCTACCTATTTTCATTCAAAATCTGTACTTTTTGTGTTATTTTCTTCTTTTAATGGAAACTAGGTGGGCTGCTTCACCCCCACACCCACCTAACTATATATACCAATTCCAGGGTCGCACAACCTTGGGGAGGGGGACAACTCCCTGTTATTTGCCTTGGATACTGGCTGTCAATCAAATGAACATTCGACCAAATGAGTTTAGATCAAATGAAATGTCGATCAAATGAAGGTAACCCATATATATATATATATATATATATATATACATGTCTATATATATATATATATATATATATATATATATATACATGTCTATATATATATATATATATATATATATATATATATATACATGTCTATATATATATATATATATATATATATATATATATATATATATATATATATATATATATATATATATATATATACATATATATATATATATATGTCTATATATATATATATATATATATATATATATATATATATATATATACATGTCTAGCTATATATATATATATATATATATATATATATACATGTCTAGCTATATATATATATATATATATATATATGTCTAGCTATATATATATATATATATATATATATATATATATATATATATATCCATGTCTCGCTATATATATATATATATATATATATATATATCCATGTCTAGCTACATGTGTAGCTACATATATATATATATATATATCTCCATGTCTAGCTATATATATATATATATATATATCCATATCTAGCTATATATATATATATATATCCATGTCTAGCCATATATATATATATATATATATCCATGTCTAGCTATATATATATATATATATATATATATATATATATATATCCATGTCTAGCTAGATATATATATAATATATATATATTCATGTTTAGCTATATATATATATATATATATATATATCCATATCTAGCTATAAATATATATATATATATATATATATATATATATCCATATCTAGCTATATATATATATATCTCCATCTCTAGCTATATATATATATATATATATATATACATGGACACACACACAGAAAGACTTTAATCTTTAAAATGTGTTCTGAATTATAGAGCTGCTCGTTGCAGACATTAAATATACAAGTTATAGTGAATAACACTAATTACATTACTTGTGCTTCATACAGTAATACATATACGTGCGTATGACATAAAGCATATAAGGTCAACACAGCTTTCTGGAAAAGTAAGTCAAGGGTATTTGTGGGTTGAAAATACAGCATATTAAGCAAGTGTCTCCTTTAACTAGCTAGTGTCAAAACTAGTTCATTTGTTTTCTTCTATTTGTACTGTGTGTCCTAAGGATGGAACCGTGCCAGACATTAACCTCATCCAAGCTGCTAAACATATGTGCACAGCAGAAAACACTAGTCTTTATTTTTAACTTGAAAAGCGTGGGTGTGGAAAAAAATAAACTCATCGCACTTTATTGTACAGTGACAGAGAGGTAAACTGGATTTGCATTTGACTCTTGTTATTTTTACATTGTTTCTTACAAGTGTATTTAAGAGGAGTATAAAAAGCAGGGGTGTAGCCATATAATTCCATTTTGTACTCACAATCTCTTGTTGCTACCTCCCAACCCACCTAGTATTATAAAGCAAGGGTATAGTTAGGCAGTTACTCAGTGTACTCAAATGAGTACCATTTTTTTCTGAGCATCTCTTGAAAAATTCAACACTCAAAAAATAAAGAATGTGTAGAACTATGCTAACAAGTATTTATAGTATACAGGTACACAGAAAATGGTTGTGTGAAAGGAATACACCTGTAAAAACAGCTTTGTATGGGTATAAATAGTTGTAAATGATGTGTCCCCTTTCTGTATGTCTGAGAGTAGCATTTTGAGGGTTGAGTACATTTTAAAAATGATAGGTGAGGGACAACAACACTAAGTTTGAGTACAAAATGAAGATTTCTGACTACAACCCTATTATAAAATGCTTACATCTCACAAAATGCTACGACCCCAACACTTAGTAAATGCATGCATCACTTTCATCTGTTCTATGTACTGTACCTACAAAAGGTATTGTTTGTTGTGTACTTAATATGTTGGAGGCATTTATTTAGACAGTCACAGACATAATTATTTCCCGACAAAGCTAAAGTTTTAAGTGATGTTCAAAAAATGTACTCTGTAAAGTACAACGCCCTTGATAGAATGTACTAGATATCAGTTTTCATTGAAACTGTTAGCCTAGATTGTGCTGAGAATGCGAGTATAACAAAACAATTTCAGAGGACTGCTTTAACTCCTTTAGCAAGTCAAACTTTTTTCAGTGTTCCTCCAAAAATGCAATCAGCTGGGATATGTAATGTTTGTGTGTACATAATGCCACATTGTAGAGTGACAGAAATTCAGATGGTGTCTAATTGTTCCCAGAGGGGAAGGAACAAGGGATATATTTCAAGTTTCTTGGCAGTGACAATAAATTGAAGTATTTGGGGATCTCATTGGCTTGTTATTGGTACCATTTGCATGATTTTGACATTATTAGGGAAGCAGGTAAACTTTAAAGAGAGAACTGCTCTTTGGAAGGAGTATGGTCAAGAAACAAAAAAGTTAAGAGGGACATGAAGGCTGTAGCACCTCATTTGGTAAGGTGGATCTGAGGCTAGGTAAGATCAGGAGGGAGATAAGGCTAAATAGGTAGAGCTTACAGAGTACTGATGGAAGCAATTAGTAAGAAGTGCAACCAAAGATGGATGAATCTCCTGGGCTTTCCTATAACTAGTTGGGAATTATGATGGGTCTGCACCATTTCCTGATACACAACCAAATGTAGAATATTCCAGATTTTTGCATGGAAATGTTTGCACAGGTATTTTTATAGACCAATGAGAGAATACCAAAGATGTTTCCTAATGATAGGGCTGTTTGTAGGAGGTGTGGAGGGGTTAACAAGGGGGAATGTGTGCATATATTCTGAATTTACATTCTTGCATAAAATGTTAGTCTCCCTGACTAGACACTTGTTGGATGTCTTTGGTAAGGAAATATAGATTTCACTTTGGCTCTGTTTTAAGCCCATTAGATGACATTGGGTTAACTGGGGACATGAAGTCCTTATTGTTGTTGATCCTTTTACTGAGTAAGAAACTGGTGACTAGGAGTTGAAAGTAAAGTAATATACCAAAAACAGAGGAACTTCTTGAATTGGTTAAAACAGTGGTGCAGGAGGAAAATATTTTGTATAAGAGTAGGACTAGTCGGAGGGTGGTGAACAAATGGCAGCAGAACTTTGACAAAAGAGGTCAGGCTATTAGAGAAAGTACAGTTGTGTAAGTGAAACTTACCATAAGAGTATATGTTTGAATGATCAATGTTGCAATAGTCTTAGCTATATGGGTTATATCCTGCCAAGGATATAACAGCCAGCATGCTTCCAAAGCTTCACAGCACCTTCCATGCATCCAAACTGTCAGCCAGCTCAAACTGTGCTGACTAAAGGACAGAGCTGTCCTGTGAGTTCTGAAAGGACAATGCTAGGAACAGCAAAAAATAAATGTCCACTCGCTGGCATTTAAAAAAAATAAATTGATAAAAAAATCAAATGAGGGATGGAGGCCAGGAGAGGCTATTGCAACAGTGATCATTTAGATATCTACTGCCATGTTTTATGTGCACAACTGTGTTATGCTCATCATGCTGATCACTGCTGCAGTAGCCTTAGCTATATGGGTGGAGTACCCCTATATTTGGGAGGGAGAAGGAGAATGGTCTAGGACTCCCTGGAAAATGGTCCATGCAAAGCTTGATCTGGACCTAGGGAAGGAATTAAGCTTATAGTGCTTTGTAAATGTATGTACAGAGGACCAAGTAGCAACTTCTATAATACTTCTAGACTTCCACCCTTTCCAAAAAAAGCCATTGACAAAGCTAATGCCCTGGTACAGTGGGCCTTGACTCTGCCTGGCATAGTTTTGTTATTGTGAGTATAACAAAAGGTAATACCCTTAGAAAACCATTTGGAAGTAGTCTGTTTTGACCGAAGTTGTCCCTTCTTACCTTCACAAGAATGGATCTAAAGATCTGAAAGATTTAGTTATGTCAAGGTAGTACTTGTCTGTGAACATCCAAGGTATGGAGTATCCTTTCTACCTCATTTTTAGGTTCATGAAAGAAAATGGGGAGATGGATAGTTTCGCTTAAAGTAAACTCTGATACCACCTTAGTTATAAAAGAAGGATTAGCTCTTTTTCAACAAATTTTCAACAAAAACATTGTCCGTATGGAACATAAGATAGAGTTGACTCACCATAAGAGCTTGCAACTTGGATACCCTTCTTGTAGAGGTCAGAGCAATCCGTAAAACTGTTTTCCATGTTAAGAACCTGAAGTTAGGAGGATTAGCTGATTCAAATCGATCAGATGTTAACTTCTGTATTACAAAATTAAGATTCCAAGGAGGGACCACCAGTTTTCTTGGAGGCTTCTTATGCAAAAAATCCCTTTCAAGAACATTTTGACATGAGACTGCACTGAAAAAGGAGGCTCCATGGGCAGACATACTGCAATGGCCAATAAGTGAACCTTGATACCAGAATAAGAAAGGCCATATGGTAGTAACTTGCATAAATATTGCACAATAAGAAAGGCCATATGGTAGTAACTTGCAAAAATATTGCACAACCAGACAGTAACTAGCCCTGCATGGGTGCGTTATGTTACTGGCACCAACTAGAAAACCTTTTCCATTTGCTCAAATATGATTTTCTAGAAGCAGGTTTTCTTGCTTCCATTAGTAGCTGTTGCATGTCCTCGGAAGAGAGGTGCCTAAAAGGAATTAAGACCCTTATTATCCAGGCAGTCATCTGAAGATGATTGATGTTGGGCTGTATCAAATACTTCTGTTCTTGTGAGAGTAGATCCAGTCTGTGAGGAAGCTTGTTTTAATTGCCCCTGGCCATTTCCAAAAGAAGGGAGAACCACGGTTGCCTGAGCCAGAAGACAGTCACCACAATGATCTTGGGAGATTCCTTCTGAATCTTCAGAAGTAGCCTAGGTATTAGTGGAAAGGGTGGAAAAGCATACAGGAGCATTCCTGTCAATGGAAAAGAAAAGGCATATGTCCTACATCCCTTCTTGCATGGAGTCCTGGAACAGAATCTTGTCAGTTGATTGTTCAGAGAGGAGGGAAAGAGGTCTACAGGAGGAACTCCCCACAGATGCATCAAATCTTGGAAGACCCTTGATCAAGTTTACATTTGTTAGGGTCTGCCCTGGTCCTGCTCAGCTTATCTGCCACACAGTTTTGTTCTGACTGAATGTAGGATGCCTCTAGAGTGAGATTGTGCTCTGAAGCCATATCCCAAGCTAATATGGGTATTCTGCAAAAGGAGGTACAAGCTGGTGCACCCCCCCACTTGTTAATGTTCCACGTGGTATTGTCTGTAACCATTTGAAGAGGTCCTAGTTCAGATAGTGGTGAGCCTTGATCAGGGTTACCATCTCCTTTATATTTATGTGCTTGCATTTGTCCTTGGTGTCTCACACCCCCGTGCACTTTTGTCCATGAAACTGCTCCTCGAGCAAAGTCTAAAGCGTCTCTGGTGACTGAGTACGTTGGAGAAAGGGAGACCAGGATTTAAGGATATTTGTTGTTTCTACCAAAATATGTCTGCTTTGACAAACCCCAACACTGGAATTTGAAGAGATAGAGTGTTGATGCTGGGACCAAAGAGGTTTCAGATACTCCTGTATCTCTCTCATGTGGAGTCTTGCAAGGGGAGAGTGTTGATGCTGGGACCAAAGAGGTTTCAGATACCCCTCTTATATGGAGTCTTGCCAGGGGTGACATAGATGTCATGAGACCCAAAATCCTAAGGTATTCCCTCACAGTGACTGAAGTCTGAGTAGAAAACCTTAGAATTATATCTAGATAAAGGTCTATTTTTTCCTGTGGAAGAAAAGCTCTTTGGACCAAGGTGCCTAGCTGACATCCCAGGAACACAATCCTGTGTGAAGGAGTCAAGAAAAACTTTTGAATGTTCTGTTTCGATCCCAGCTTGTGTACGAGATCACTCACCCAAGAGAGAGACTCCTGAGACTTTGAAAAAGACTCTGCAAAGATAAGCAAGTCATCTAAATATGGAAAAAATGTGGGTACCCTGTAGCCTGCAATGAGCTACAACTGGACCTAGATGTTTTGTGAACTCTTGGTATAATGGTAGTCCAGAGGGTAAGATGGAGATCTGATTATGTGATCCAGACACACAAAACCTTAAACAATGTCTGAAGTTTGGATGAATATTGGCATGATGATAAGCATATTTTAAGTCTAATGCTGCCAGGAAACTTCGAGAAAAAAGAGATGATATCAGTTTGAATTTTGGCACTTTCACAAAGAGGTTTAGGAAAGAAAGACTAAGAACTGGTTCCAATAATATTTTTTCTTTGGCATGAGGAGCATCCTTGAATAAGAACCTTTCTCCACCTGGGAAAGAGGAACTGGTTTTATCACTCCTTGGGGCAACACGCGATGAAGAACTGGTGGAAACAAGAGTCTGATCTGGATGATGGGGAATAATCCCCTGGAAAGGAAGAATTTCTTCCCACTGCCATCTGTAACCTTGATGAATGATTTTCAGAACCCGTTTGTCTGCAGTCGCATTTGTCAAAGAGAAAAAATGGAGATTCAGACTTTCTGAAGAAAAAAGGTGCAAGGGGTTCACAAGGTATCTTGAACAATCATTCAGATTTGTTGGACTGTCTTTGGTTTTAAGAGGTTTGAAACTTCTTTTTGGAACCCCCTTGCCATTTCTTAAGCATCTGTTTACCTGTATTTTGTTGAGACTGTTTATTCTGTTTTATTTTTTTTTTGCCAAAATTGGATGAGGAAATAAAAAAAATACTTGAAAATTTTGGCAAAGGAGAGCTGAAATATCCTACAGATTTCCTGGATCAGCTTGCTTCCTTCATTACACTTTTTGAACACCCGTGCAGCAGAGGGGGCAAACACTAAATCTCTGTCCAAGAGAGAATTTAAAATTTATTTTTTAACATAATTTGGGAAGTTTTGAGAATGCAGCCATGCAAACCTCCTCAAAACAGTACCAGTGGCCATAGCACTGGAAGAAGTATCAAGAGTCATATACACACACTGTAATTAATGATTAGTGACCTTTACCACAGAAGAAACTAAGTTATTTAAAGCAGATGTTTCATCACAAGAAGTAACTGCAGATAAAACATTCCTCATACTTTCACAATTTGTAAGAACTAATTTTAACTCATGACCCTGACAATTCAAAATTCTTAAAATCAAAGTTGCAGAAGTATGCACTTTTTCCCCATACCTATCAATAATTTTCCTATCCTTATCAGAAATAGTAGGATTGCATTTAATTAAGTGCTTAGCAGCAGTGGGATCAACTGAAGCTATAGCTGCTGGATCAGGTCTGAAAATAGTGAATAGAAAATTGAAAGACTGAGGAACTTTATACATCCTATCTGCCTGTTTAGGGGCAGCTGGCTGACTATCAGGAAAACTGCAAGCCGTAACACATCCTCTAAAGCTGACAGAACAGGAGGAACGGGTGTAGGTTCTGGAAACTCCTTCTGTAACAAGTCATAGTATTTTCTGAAGGACTGAGAAAAGCTCAGTGTTCTCCCACTGAACACACTGGGACATTTTAGCAATAGTCTTCAAGAAAGACACCCCCCCCCCCCCCACGGAGCCCAACTGAGCTCTCCTCTGAGTCTGAATCAGAAATCCGAAGAAAAAAATTATCAGTCTCTGTATTTTCCAGGTCAGATTCAGAATCTTGAATGTCTTCAGGAAAAGAGCAGTGCATCTTTCTTTTACAGACACTACTTTACAAGAATGATCAATAGCCTGAATTAAACCCTGAGCCAGACCCTGTAAACTACTGTTATCCAAAGAAAATTAAGGCAGAGTAGATAAATGCCTGGTTTGGTTTTCTGTTTCTTTTTGAAAGGAAAAATGGCCCAACCATGTTACTAATGTAGGCAGCAGCAGCTTCTAAAGGGATAGTCACAGCATTGTGACACAACAGGGAAACCTTCCCTGTTCCCTCTCCCAGGACCAACAAGAATGTCTTTCCCTTGCCTACTGAGGGAACCACAACAGCTGCAGAAGACATGCCTAACCCCTGGTCTGTAGAGGCTGTAGGTGCTACAGCAGAGGAATCCAGGGTAAAAGACGAAGGGTCTGAGGTACAACTAATGGCCACAGTAGAGTCACCCACCAATGGATAAGGCAAACTGCCAACCTGCTTTGGTGACAAAGGCTGTTTGCTTAATTTTTTATTTTTGTGGTTAAAACAAGGACTGACCATGGGACTGGTAATCTGTTCCATGGTCAGGCTGAGAACGGTGCCTCCTTCTTGTGGAAGACAAGCAGCAGTTGCTGGTAAACACTACCAGACTGCAAATGTTACTTTTTGACCGGAAAAAAACAGTAAAAAGCATTTTAAAACACTATGGCAACCCCACAAAAGTAAACACAATTTCTCCACAGAAAAAAATAGTTTGTTACTTTACACCACTTAAACTGACAGAAAACAATGAATCCACCTTTTAAAAGTATATTACAGTCTCAAGACAGTCCATTAAAACACAACACTCCAAGCTTTGAAATATCTTTCTTGAAGAGGAAAATAATAAAACATCAATAAAATGAAGAAAATTGTAGTTTTTTTCCCAAAGGGAACTTATTTGCCCATCAAAGGAAAGCACAAGCTGACCATCAATTCTTGAAAGCCTCAATGGAGCATACTCTTCAGAGGCAGTAAAGCTCTGAAGGGCTTGCTCCCAGACTTATCTATTAGTCAGTTCAGCTTGAGCTGCCTGACAGTGCAAGAAAGGTACCCTATAGCTTTGGAAGTTGGCCAGCTATTATATCCTTGGCAGGCTATAATACATATATTTAAGGCTACTGCAGCAGTGATCAATATGATGAACATCCTATCTGGCATCAGTGTTTGAATTTGCAAGCAGGTAACGTGTGATTTAGAAAGATGTTAGACTGCAACAATATGCAATAACTTGCAGCTGAAGTGCAGACAGTTTTCTGTTTGAGAGGGTTAGAAGATAGTCTTACAGAATGGAATAAAAAAAGAACTTTAAGTAGAGATTGATGAGTAATGTTATTTGAGTGCAATCATTTAGCATATGATCTTGTTATATTTATGTAAGCAATTTTGGTGGTTGATGTTTTCTGTGTTTAAATAAAAATTATTATGAACCGAAAAGGAAAATAGAGGAAAACATGTCAATAGAAGGCCAAACATTTGTTGTCAGACTGAAGGTATTGGCCTGTGACTGTAGTGCTTGGGACTATCAAATATATACATTACATCTAAACCAGTTGTTTATTGGTATGAAAATGTTTGTGAGCATATATATTTATCGGTGGATAGTAAACGGTGACTTCAGCACAGAAACTGAAAATTGAAAGTAGCTGTAATAACTTCTAATGTGTTTTGGAGGGTGAGGGGTGGTAGTGGAGGTGGGGTTCCCCTACACCCCATGACATGGTTGGGCTGTACCATATAATTGTGTATATGTTAAGTCCAAGATTATTGTCCTTTAGTAAAAATGAAGGTCTCCCAGATACTGAAAATTTCACTTAACTGTTCACACTTGTGTAGTGAATCTAATTGTGTCACTTCTGGCATATACATAAAATAGATATACACACATATGTAAGAAATGTCATATTTGGAAGACAGTGTTTATACTTTGTAGTACATGAGAGAGGTAAAAATGTTGCGTAATTCAGAAATACATGGTGTCTCACAGGATGTCACTAAGACTGCTGGGATGTAGACATCAGAAATGATCCCATCGTACAGTGAACACATGGGTGAGGTTTCATGTGGAATATTAATTCTGAGGCAGTAGTGAGACAGGGTAATCAGGGTACTTAGTAGTATATAACAGAGCAAGGGGAGCTAGGAGCAAAAAGTATGAGAAAAGATTGAGAGCAATGGGAACAGACACAGTGAAGGAAAGAAAGAGCGGCCATGATAAGGCTACATTACAGCATTAAGGGATATGTTGGTGGCATAGCTGTTAGAGGGAAGGTGGACACTTAGATTACATCTTGGGGGGGGTGATTAACACTGACATCAGCTAATATTCCTTACTGAAGGAGGGCAAATTTCCTCAGGGAGCATAACATTGGGATAGGTAAAAAGCTTGGAGAAAGGGAGACAAATCATAGTGATAGTTCAGTATCTCTCTATTTTCTATGTTATTTGATTATTTTGATGTGGTAAATGAACTGGTCAAAGGACAGTTTCTAGCTACAACCTGGGCCAAAAATGAGATCATAACAGTGCAGATTATACATCATAAAAAAGGTAGATGAAAAAGCTTAATGAAAAGTTGCCAAGATATAAACCTGCTTAGTTAAACAAATTTGTTGACAGTCATTAAGCCAGCAGCAGCATCAGTTACAGAAGTTAGGAGTGCCAGAATGCTATTAGGTGACTACTGAGTGAATAGAAGGATTAATAGGCAAGTCTGATTACTTATGGAATACTAATGGTATTCCTTAGTCTTTCTTGCTTCCCACATTTCAGTCCTGTGGTTCCCATTATATTATATGCTTGTGTTTGCAAAAAAAGACATGTTATCTGTTCTCATTCTGCATTCATCTTCTATGCCTCTTTCTTCTCACTAGTGCAGGGTCTTCTTGAATGACTCGGGTCTTACAGTACACTGTGTTCTTAGTTAACATATTCAATTTATCTGCTAAATTTTATAAAAAAATCCTCTACACCCTTACTATTGTCTAGGTTGAAATTTTACCTCAAGTCTTGTAGTCATGCTTTCCCTGTCCTTTCTCTTAAACTATATCCATAGCACTGTTTTCCAAGTGTCTTCTGTCCGTATTATATTTCTGTTTTATCACTGTTTTCAAGCAAAATAACTTTTAGATATCATAAGATGCCCTTATACCCCTTGTCATCCAACCCCCTTATTACCATGGTATCCTTTCTTTGTCTCCTTCTCCATTTGCAGATACCAAAATTCTTCATCTGCAGGCTGACAAAGCATCTGTAGTGATATAACCTCTCCATTCCTGGAGTCATTTCCTTTAAGGATACAGCCTGGTATTCCATTGGCTTTAGCTCTAGCTTTCTCATTATATACCTGGTGACTCATTGCTGCTGTTACAATCACCTTCAGCAATTCTCTTTCATACTCTGTGCTTTTTAAGGACACTTCTTCCACTTTGGAGAAATTAAGTGAGGTATTTTATACTTGTCTGTACTGGACATCACTTGCCAATTCTCAGCTTATTCTGCCACACTCCTTGGATTCCATTGATAGCTTGCCCCCTCCACCCTTCACTGTCTGTACTGTTCATTCTGATTTGGTGTCACCCTTGGATAGGTGTTCGTCTTCTCACTTCTACTAGTTTGGCCTGGTATGAAGATGCTACTTGTAAATCTGAAGGTTGTGTATTATGAATAAAATCCATTGGAGGCAAAAACATGGTGTAGGTTTTATTCACTGAACAGGATAAGTATCATATGGAGAATCACACTAGGCTCCTAGGTACAATTATCGATGACGAACTTAATTTAACTTGCATATTCAGCAAAATATAAAAAAAAAAACCACATAAAACTAGGTCTACTATATCGAAATAAGAAATTTCTTAACTCAGACACTAGACGTTCCCTAGCTCAGTCTCTCCTCCTTCCCTCCCTTCTCTATGCAGCCCCTATCCTCACTTCTATTCACTCCACATATCTCTCCAGACTCCAACTAATTTACCACAAAGTAGCTAGATTTGCCACTTTCTCACCACACAACTCACACCACTGCCTTGCACTCAACTCACTTAAATGACTAGAATTCACCCAACATCTCCTAATGTCTCAATTTCAAATCTTACATTCTGTTCTATACAAACCTTCCTCCTGTCTCTCTGTCTCCTCCCTTGTATCCTATTACACCCCAACCCGCACTCTCTGTACATCTAATCAACCGCTCCTTGACATATATAAACCTAACAAACATTTTGGAAAGCTGCTTTACAAATGCAGCATAGCCCAAGCCTGGAATATACTCCCCTCACATATAAGAACCATTTCTTACCCCAAACACTTCAAAAAGGAGCTAAAACTGTATTTACTTAACATAAAGTCTTGCCCCTGTCAAGACCCTACCTAATCCTCTACACCCTTACACACCCCAATCCTACACACCTACAATTCACTCTTCTCAAATCAATAACCCATCTAGCTAGGATACTAAACCACATAGAAGCATTTCATACCTATGTCTACCTAACTTGTCTATGAATCTTTATCTTTTTACCTGCTTGTTAAAAAAAAAACTTGTTGATATTACAGCAATTTATATTCTATTTTTTCTTTTTCTGTACATATAAATACCTTATAACTGTGTTAGTACCTCTTTTTAAACTGTGTTGAAACTGTTACCTTTGTTATTACTTTATTGTTTTTATCAAATCTGTGGAGCTTTTCTCCTCGGGTCTCCACTGAAAATGGGCCACTGGCTCAGTTGAATCAACCCGGTTAACAAATG
The DNA here is from genome assembly GCF_019279795.1 of Protopterus annectens. Taxonomy (NCBI): domain Eukaryota; kingdom Metazoa; phylum Chordata; order Ceratodontiformes; family Protopteridae; genus Protopterus; species Protopterus annectens. Next base: position 191,829,065 of record NC_056737.1, read on the forward strand.
TCAAATAAATAAATGTCAAATAAATAAATTAAAAATGATACTAGGAATCACTACTGCTAGGACTGACCCTTCTGGAACCCCATTAACAAATTGTGTTTTCTTTGAGAGGGCCCTTCACATCTACTCTTCTTCCTGTTAATTAACAACATATATACTTGTTTATTCAACTCTTTTCCTGCTTCTAGTCTCTTCATTTAGTATTCTCATGCAAGAGACTGAGTAATAAGCTTTTTTCTTAATGAAGCTGTATCACAGTAATTGGGTTACCTTCACCAAATTCCAGCATAATGTAGTCATATAACTGGAAAAGGTTGGACTGACATGACCTGTTTTTCACAAACTTGCATAAGCTGTTGTCCTGCAGGTTGTTTCTAGCCAAACAAACCATCTGCACTTTCTTTCAGTATCTTCTCCATGACTTTCCCTTCTGGTTTCTCAGGTCAGTTTTAGCTCCTTCCACGTAGAATGACACTATGTGACCATTTAAAGCATTCTATCAAGAATGGTGGCAATAACTGTAATGTCACAAATTTCCGCTCCATAGCCATTCTCTCCCCAATCTCAAAAATTCTTGAAAAATGCATCCACCTTCAGCTCATGCCATTCCTCACCAAACATCAGCTAATCACACCTACCCAACACTGCTTCCGTCCAGGTCATAGTACCAACAGTCCCCTCCTCTCTTTCTTACATACTGTAAATCTAGCCCGTGACTCTGGCAAAATAGTATTCACAGTTCTCCTGGACTTATCCAAAGCCTTCGATACCATCTCCCATACCCACCTCCTAAACCATCTATCCAATCTTACTCTCCCACAAGACTCTTTCATGGTTCTGCAGCTATCTCTCAGACAGGTCTCAGGCTGTAAAAATGGGGTCAAGGCACCTCCACCTTCCTTCCTACCCCTACTGGGGTACCCCAAGGATCCATACTTGGCCCAGTGCTATTCAATATCTTATTAATGACTTTCATAAAGCCATACCTAACACCAAAATTGTGCAATATGCAGACGAGTCTACTTTAATTTGCTGCGCCTGTAACCTAGCTTATCTCCAATCACTGACTCAAACTGCTTTCTCAACCACCGAAAACTGGATGCTCCAAAATCACCTCTCACTAAATGCCAACAAATCTAAAATCCTTCTTTTTTCTCCCTCTAAATCTTCCCCTATTGATAAAAACTCTCTCCAAATTACCACCCAAAACAACTGCACAACAGAGGTTGTTCCCTCTGCCAAACTTCTTGGTGTTACCATTGACGAACACTTAAAATTCAACACTCACATACAGCAAAAAATTAAAGAAACTCACATAAAACTTGGCTTACTCTACAGAAACAACCACTTCCTCTCTCCATCCACTAGGCTAACTCTAGCCACTACCTATCTCCTTCCCTCTCTACTGTACGGCGTCCTCTGCTCACCAACTTATCCACCACAATCTCCTCCAAACTGGAAGTCTGTTACAATAAAATCTCCAGATTTGCTACTAAAGCCAAATCCTCCTCCCATCATTGTACTTCCCTTCACTCATTAAATTGGCTTGAACTCCCCAATCAACTAGACTATCTCCAAATCACCACTGCCCACAGATTATTGTTCTAACCTACTAAGTGCCCTGCTCTATCCAATATTTTACTATCATATACACCCCATAGAACCCTTAGATCTACCCACCAAAACCTAATCACCATCCACAAACCCAAACGCCCAGCTAGTCAGTTTCTGCTATCCTTGTCCTTAGCTAAAAAATGGAATTCCCTCCCTTCTTCACTGAGGACCTGTGATAGGAATGAAATTGAGTTTTAAAGTTTTCAAAGTTATCTGTTTTCAAACAGGAAATGTAACTGTACTCTCCCCCCATACCTCTCAAGCTCTCCTCCACTTATTCTCCTGGCTAACTTTCACACCAAGCTAACCATGCTCACAAGTGTTGAATGTAAAAACAACTAAACTGTAATATGTAGCCACGATGCTGTATGCCTGTCTCTCTTGCCTAAACAAAATTGTAATTTGTTCTTTCTCCTCTTCTGAATATTATATGTATCTAAGTATGTAAAGCAAAGATTCTTTGTAATTTAAATTCATGTTAACTAAACTATATATTGCGGAGCTTTTCTCCCCGGGCATCCACTGAAAACGGGCTCCCCAAGCCCAGTGGACCTCCCCGGTCATCAAACTGGAATAAATAAATAAATTAAATAAATAAATAATCTGGAAGTACACCTGCTGAACTCTTTCAAATCCTGGATAGTCAAGGATTACAGAAGTGAGCATTCTCAGACATAGGCATTTGCGCTATGAAGCTTTACTGAAGGCTACTTGAGAAAGCAGGGCCACACAGCACACAACATTAAGACAAAAAAACAAACAAGCAGTGGTAACATGCATAACAGTGCTATATCAGCATGCTAGAGGAGCAGTGCTATTACAGTGTGATGGCTGACATGCATGGTGTCATAAAGCTTTTCCACTGTACCCAAAGCAGTGTGAGTGCCTTTTGTCAAATGGCTGGCACAGATACTACACCAGAAATAAGACAATAGTATTAGAATAATGTTTAACATTGTTTATTATGTTCATTAACATTCACAAACTCTAAGTTATGTTTGAACCAGGTCACATTATAGCACAATATGTGATAGTGGACAACTCCCCCCATTGTACTGTGCTTTCTTCCTGCTTATTTGTATCGTTGTGAGTGGCTCAACAGGTAATATACTTGCTTTTGATTAAGATTATAGGCTGTGGGTTTTGTTTCCATACCAGATGCTTGGATTTACTTTTTCAGTACTGATATTGGATTATGTATCCTAAGGAGGAGAGGCTGCTTCAGTCACAAGGGACCGTTCTTCAGATGAAATGTCACCCAGTGTACAGCATGCCTAAATTCTCAAGTTGTCAGTATTGAAAATAGATACAAAGGCCCTTGAAAATTAGGTACATCCAGCCAAAAATCTGCGCATCTAATAAGCATAATATTTGAATACCAAATACCACATAACTCTTCTGCTTCGAGTAGGAATGTGGGTTACTACACAAACACAGATTTAATAAAAATGTGTGTAGTAGACAGCTTTAGAAATCACATGTGATGAGGAAAGATTCACAAAGTTGTGTGAAAATAGGTACATGCCTCCAAAAATGATGTGCAGGGGTTAATCAGGCCCGAAAACAGGAACATTCCTCCAAAATAGGGACAGTTGAGAGGTCCAAGTATGCCTGAAGTGGTGGATGTAAAATATCTCACAACTCTTGTTGAACAAAAAGCATGGGACTTTCCCTGATGTCCTGGCCTCATTTCTCCCCTGAAAACAAGCTATGTGTATTGACAGCAACGTAGTCAACCAAAAGTAAGTAAGTAAATACATTTTAACAAAGAGAGTGTGCTTGTGGCACCCTTACACCACTCTGCCTTCAATAGTATTGTATCACCATCCAATCACTGCTAGCTCTAGCTTTGCGTGTTCTCAGAGTATTATGTGACTGTACAGCTTGTTCTCAGAGTATTATGTAACTGTACAGTTTTAGAGTAGTATTTGTCTTGCTTTGTTCTGACCATTATACCCCCAAATATTCATGTGCTGGTGCAAACAAAATGTGTTGCATCTGCCAATAGATATATGAAGTATTTTTATTTAGTTTTTTCTAGTGATAATGCATATAACATTTTAATACAATAACATTTTAATTCAATCTTCCTTATCCCTTCTTTGTCAGAAACTGCTGGCATATAAAAGTCTACAATGTACACTTTACCATTACGGATATTTTAGTTTTGCCCTTGGGACCCATTGTTTTACCCTTATATAGCCTTAATAACATCTTCAGCTTTTGCAGTGGTTGGTTTTATTTTTTTTTTATTGTAATGTATAGCAGAAACTTCCAGATAATGCTGCCCATGTATCATATTCCATTTTAACTTCACATCTGCTACACTGGGGTTACCCATATGATTTATGTTTAGTAATTTTCAGTCATATTATGCAATTTCCAAGCACATTAGAACATTCTTTATATATTCTTTATCCAGTCTCTCTTTTTTCACAGACTTTGCTGCTATCTATATGCACCACTTGTTATGTACATTAGTATTTTTGTAGTTGCCCTCCTGTATTCTTTGTTTACTACCTGTCCTCTTTTAATACCTTTTCATCTAAACACTCAATCAACATGGCCTCCATGGTATTTTTCTTGCTTTAAACTAACTCACCAGCCTCATGTTGGTTTGCCAAAAAGTAATTTGTATGTTGTGAATCAAAAAAACATGCTTATCTGTTTATAGACGCAACAGCTACCTTATAAAATAGACAATCACCTTTTGTTGCAATTCACTTCAGATGCATCTCTTGTAACAGTTTCCACAGATAGTGTAATACTTGGTGGCTTGCTTATTATCAAGTATTTTTCAGAAAATAACATTTTTTTGTATACATTCAGAATAGACATTGCACACTAGTTTTCTGTCTTAATGGATCAGTCAGTCTCATTCCAAACTGACAACGTTCAACTCATCGGTGCAGTTCTGCCATATATTTACCAATAGTTTCATAGGTAAGTACTAGGCTAACTGCCTTTGCAGGCCATTTTAAACCTAGACAGTTTCCTTTTTTGTCCTTGAATTAACCTATCCCATTTGGTTAGAGATTGGCTTTACACATCCCATGGTCAATGATTACATGTTATCCGTAATGAAAATAACTGGGATCATACCATAAATAAAACCCCGAAAAGAGAAACTCTATAAAAAAACAAGAAGAAGCAAGGGTTTTCTCCAACAACGTTTTATGTAGAAACACAGTAAAAAGTTAACACTTTTGTACACAATCAATATGTGAACTTCATTAGACCACAAGCAATGGCAAAAAGTTACATAAATACCCAAACGTCTAACAGTGACAGCATCACTCCAATTAGAAATTAAAGAGCCAGCAAAAAGACCAGAAAAGCAGATATATAAATAAATAAGAACCTATAATAAAAAATATATCCTACTTTAAATATAAACTCCAAAATAAAAATACAATAAATTATTAACTCTCAAAACAATTTACCTCTCCAAAGATTTTAATTTTATGACACACATAAGTGAACATTGATCAAAGGTAAGTACTAGGCTAACTGCTTTTGCAGGCCATTTTAAACCTAGATAATTTCCCTTTTTTGTCCTTGACTTAATCTTTCCCATTTGGTTACAGATTGACATTACACATCCCGTGGTCAATGATTACATATTATCTGTAAAGAAAATAACTGGGATCATACCATAAATAATCTGAGGGGACCCATGCATGAGATAAAGCATTTAACAGCTGCCTCTGTCCATTAATAGTACAAAGGGCAGTCCTTGGGTAAATTTTCTGTTTCCCATTCATAGACCCAAGTTGGAAGTGAATATGGACAGGGATGAACTTTGTTTTATGTGGATGGGTAATACTTCAGTTTCATTTGGGTTTCCTTTAAGAAATTGTATGAGTTCTGCTCTCTGTAATGTTTTCAAGCTTAAATGATTCGTGTATCAACAGCATCTTTTAAATTATTTGTTTTTTCTTAATTTTTTTATTTTCTATTACTAGTAAACTGCACAAAAAAATCACATGATCTGGTACCCATTGCACTAAGGAGCACTGAAATTTTATTTTAAATGTCATTGTTACTACTAGTACAGCAAAAAGTAACTGCGGTTATCACCTCACAGTACAATGCTGTCCTCTTCGATTCTGAGCTAGAGCGTCTTTTGTGTGGAGACGTGCGTGAATGGGCGTACCTTCGTTGAAGGTTGTGCATCAGAGCTGGCAACTCGGCACGTAAAAAATCTACTGCCAATCATTAGCGGACCGGAGTTCTGCTGTGGCGACCCCTAACCGAAAAGCCGAAAGACGCAACAACAACTACTAGTACAGCAATGTTCCATTCTCTCTGTATAAGCTGACAGCAGCATCAGAAGCACTGGCATTTTCAGTGTGTCATGCCACTTTAGTTTGCTTCTGTTTTCAAGCGTTTGCATCATGTTCACTGTTTTGTTAACCAGATCAACACATTAGACACATGCACCTTTTTCAGGGGTGACCTGGGAGCATTGTCTTGTTAAATAACTTATTCACAGTTGCGCAACAGGCAAATGTACAGTGAAGGAATCAAACCCAGATCTGTTGGATAAAGCTCGCTAGCAAATAATTGTCTTTAGCTACTGCACTGAACTGTCAAAATCTGTTCTATGAATATATTTTTCATATAAAGAAGCACTGTATAACGTGTCTTCATATAACCACTGATCATCCCTTTTCTTATGCAAAAATCATTGTGTAATGAGTGATTTCCTCATTTACAAATTACTACGGCAAATCCTTCTGGGTCTTTCTTGCCTGCATGAGGTTTTTCATCTCTTCTTCTGTGGCTTTTTTTTTTCATGTGGCTGTTTGCTTTTTGCTGTGCTTGTAGTCTGAAGACCTAAAATGTTTCTGTACATAGACATAACCTCATTGCTAATTTATGGTGTTTTACCAAATTAACATTAAACTGGATATTAATATAATTTAATAAATGCACTGAACTAGAGCTGTGGTCAATCTTCCATTTTCTAGCTTCTTGAAGATTACATAGGTCCACCCACAGTGACCTATATTAGATCTGTGCACATTCATTTTATTGACAAATAAGCTGCACAACCCATCTAACCCCTGGATAATATCCCTTTTATATTCTTTGATCCTCCAGTTTTACCATGTCATCACTGAACTTCTCATGTGGTGTAACTGTAGCTGCATGTACTTGATAATCATATCTACACATTTAATGTTTAATCCCATGGTTTAAGAGTGGAAGTAAAGTGCAATTCAGGAAAGCAAAGAAACATGGATTCTTGTGACATACACTTGTGAAAAACAGCTTGATGCATTAGTCTTTCACAAAGTAGGATGGAAGAAGAGCTGGAGATGTACAATCAATGGACAATGTAGAGAGTGAAGAAAGGGCAAGGAGAAATAAGTTGGACTATTTAGCAACTTCACTATCATCTACACAATTTCAAATGTAAAAGATGAGACTGGAATCTTTTATTGATTGATATCAGCAGTGAAATAGGCCTACAAACTTTTCCACAGCTTAAATGATGTATACGAAATATTCACTGATAATATTGGGCAGCTGTTGTGATTTTGAATATTGTTTCTACACAGTATAATGTTTAAGCATCAATATCTATATTTTAACAGATACTAAGTACAGCCTAAGTATTTGCTGCAGGGTACTGCAGTTTCCTGCAATTTCCGCATGTGTTCAGCTAAATATTAAAAATGCTGATATGGCAACACTGCATGAAAACAAAGCAATAACACAGCTTAGAGGTTTTGCAAATCCTTAAGAGGAAAAACAAACGTCAAGTCTTGTGACATTAACCAGGTTTGTTGCCTGCTGTTTGCATTTCAGAACTTACAGTTTGTGGTTACGTGTTTGTGAGAAAGTAAGCTGCACATCCCTAGAATTAGCAATGCAGTGTAAGAATGAACGTAACAAAAACAAAAGAGGTGAAAACTCACTTCAGTCCAACCAATGTTACACTTGCTCAAAGGACCAATGTTTCAAAGGTGAAGTGGCATTGTTATTTCACTGAAGTGCCATAGCAGTTCAATTTCTCCATGGTTACCAGCAGGTTACATTATATTCTATGGAAGAAGCTAAATTTGTGAACTGCTGTAGTAAGAAGTGGGAAGAATGCCTAAATCCATCAAATGCAGATTGTATTGTAAATGTAGCAGAACAGCAGGATCAGTTAATAAGGGGAGTATGTGCTATAGTCACAGCAGTGGAGAACCTGCTCTTGCTGGCATTGGTTAGATCTTCCCAAACTATACAACTGTAAAACAACAAACTGCCAGGAAAGCAAAAAGCCATATCTGAGGTCATTCTGATATCAATATTTAGAAATTTTGAAACTTCTTGCCTCCAAATGTGTAGATTTTCTCAGTCACTGGCCTGTAATGGTTGGGGGTTAGTGTGATGGCGAGGGTGTTTACCTCACAGACAAGAGGTACAGGGTTTGATTCTCACTAAAGGAAATATGCTAGGCTTAAAATGGTCCCCAAGGGCAGCTAGCCTAGTACATGCCTATGAACCTATGATTATTTTGTAGAACTATAAGGCACTCTCCTGGCCATTGTAAATTGCTAAAATGCTCCATACTCTTTAAAGATTTTTATCCCTATGTTTAGTGTCAGTCTGTTTGCCAGTTTACAATGGGCTAATTTTCAAGCACTGTGGTATGCTATTATATGTGCTATGTTTCCCCAGGTATATTTAGTTTTGCATACCAGATCTGTGTACTGTCTCCAAATTACTGCAAAAAAATTGCTAGTACATGGCTTATCATTTAAAGTTTGATCGGTGTTGTATATTTGTTTAATTCAGTTTGAATTGGAAAACAAGGCAAAAGGAATTGAAGCACCATCAAAAGAAGAAGAAATAGATATATTTTGGAGAAATATCTATGAAGACCCTGTGGGACATAGCAAATATGCTAAATGGATAGAAGAAGCAAAAGAAAGAATAAGAAGTTCAAAAGTACAGGATATGAAATGGGATAAAGTAATGGCCAGAGAGAGATTGAAGCAAAGTTAAGAAAAGCTCCTAACTGTAAAACCTCAGGCCCAGATGCAGTACCTAACTTCTGGATAAAAATATGAACATCTTTACATGAAGATTTAGCCATGCATAAGAACTATTTATATGTGCACCCCAAACAGACCTGGGCTGGTTAACAACAGGTAAAACAATACTCCTAATTAAGTGAACCTGCAAGCTATCTTAAAGACTATAGACCGATGACTTCTGACGAAGTATAAACTATACACTGGAATTTATGCCAACAGAGTTTATAATCATTTAGAAGAAAAGTCAATTATGGCAATAAAACAAAAGGGTAATAATAGAAAGTCATATAGAACAAATGATCATTTGTTGTTAAATAAAGTCATAATGGAGAACTGCAAAAAGGGGAAAAATCTAAGTATGGAATGGATAGACTACAAAAAAGCATTTGACAGTATCCCACATTCATGGATAAAAGAGTGCTTAAAAATGTATAAGATACACCCTACACTGATCAATTTACATTACAACACTCATGAAAGCGTGGCAAACCACTTTACAGTTAAGCCATAATAAAGGGAAAATTATTATTCCAGGAATAATAATTAAAAGGGGGATATTCCAGGGTGACTCTCTATCACTGCTGATCTTTTGTCTTGCCCTTAATTCATTAAGCTGCCTACTTAACACATTAGGTCATGACTACAATTTGGCTCCCAGAAAACAACAAAGTGTAAAGACTTCTCATCTTTTTGTAGATGACTTAAAATAATATAGTTCATCATCTGAAGAACTGAAAGCACAACTGCAAGTGGTCAAAACATTTTCAGGTATAAAATGTCATTTGGTTGTGATAAATGGGCAAAAGCAACCTTTAAAGCAGAAAAACTGCAGCACCAAGAAAGCATCAGTTTGGGATAGGAATGTGATATAAAAGAACTTGAGCAAGAGGGAGTGTATAAATATTTGGGAATTGATGAAGGATAAAGAATAAAACGTGAACAAATGCAAATAAAATTTAGTAAGAAATATTTTAGACTTAAATTAATTCTGAAAACAGCATTTACATCTAGGGGTCTAGAAAATGAGTTATATAAACTTGAACGCTATACCTGGCAATGGTTACATTTGGAGGCATGCCTACACTTTCGTGTTATACCAAGAGGCATGCGTGTCTTATGCATGCCGACCTGTGGAGATGTCTATCCTGATCTCCTCAAGAGATGGCAACAACTAAATTTGGACTGTGGTTTTAACTATATTAAGTTAATGATAGACTACTTCAAACCCCTAGAAGATCAACTGTTAACACAAACAGAACAACAACATGCTGATCTACTCATGCGCTTTAAGGGTGGACTTTATAATAGTAGAATTGACTATGTTTACTCTAACGTTACCATCTATGAGCCAAGACCTAGACAAACAAAACAGAAGAGATTGCAGAGAGATTTTGGCGATTTTTCGTCAGGTAATGTGTTTGTGTGATCGAGACATATAAATGAGCAACACTCTGATGTCAGGAATGGTGACCAATGGAGAGCTATAAGAGCAACGCTGGAAACCAGAGAGGAGGGATTACCTGACACACCCTCGTCTTTGACCAATAACATCGTACTTGGTGCAGCCAACAGTATAGCTGAGTTGGCTTGTGTCCCGATGCAAAATACCAACACTAATTGACCGGGCATTAGTCAAGATGATAATAATACACCTCCCCCTAACCAGCAACTATTGAATCGACAACATAATAGCTATGCATCAACGGGTGCTAGACCTAAACAAATCAGTCCACTTGATGTGGAAAATTTTTTACCACTTCCTGTGCAGTCGAAGAGACCACAATATACACGTTCAACCAGCAGGGGGAGACATAAGAGAAAGGCATCTACAGAGAGAGATCCTACACAACGAAAGATGAAACGTTAGAAAATTTAATAGTGAATTTGTCTTAACTATCGTTTAGACCAGCATGAAAGAACTGTGCTAAACAGAGGACTAACTTTTATGCCGGCAACCATGACTAGGGTGAGTGATGTTTTAATTGACCTGAGGCTGTTTGTGCGAAGGATAGCATTAAACTTGATTTTTGGTGACTCACAAAATACATACAATGCTACATATAAAAGGCCTAGTACATTTTCACCAGACTTACCAGCTCATGTTGAACTGTTTGTACAAGCTTGTGAACGGGATTTTATTGAAATTTTAAATCAAGATAAACGAAACAGATTCTATAACCTGAATATTAATGAACATCAAGCTTTGCAAAACTTGATACATAATACAGAACTGACCATTAGACCATCTGATAAAGGTGGTGTGATCATTGTAATGAATACCAATGACTATTTGCGTGTAATGTTTGATTTATTGAATGATGTTGAAACTTATTGCTTGATAGATTGGCCACAATATAGAAGGATTGTTAACTATGTAGGAGAATGTCTGTATGATCTACTTATGAGCAGAGAGATTAATGAAGAGCTATATCAGTTTTTTCATGTACCTTCTCCTAAGATACCTGTTATTAAGGGACAGCCGAAGATACATAAGTCATTAACCACTCCACTAATGAGACCTATAGTAGCTGGAGGGGGTTGAGTAGTTGAACCCATCTCCATCTATGTGGAGGGCCAATTAAATCCTTTAGTATTCTCCACTGGCACCATTCTGAAAGATACTACACATTTTCTACATGATTTATCAGAATTTACTGATATGAATGATGTTACCTCTCTACTAATGGTTACAATGTATGTTAAAAACCTCTTCACCTCCATACCCAATGATTATGGGGTTGAGGCAATCAGATACATACTTGGTAAAGATGAACATGAATCATTGCAACATTGGCTTAGTTTGCACATTACTAGATTTAACTTTGCATAATGATGTGTTCATGTTTGAAGAACAACTACTCCATCAGAAATGGGGTGTTGCTATGGGCTCCCCATGTGCCAATTCGTACGCAAATTTGGTTATGTATTTTTGGGATTGTAACCATTTGTATGATAGTGCTTTGAGTAGAGGCATCAAAGTCTATAGGCATTTTGTGGATGACGTCTTTATACTTTGGCAGGGGGACGCTACATCTCTTACATTATTTGTTGAATATCTAGAATCCACTATGAATTTTTTGAAGTTTACAGTTACACACTCTGATAAACAAGTGGAACTGCTGGATGTTACACTTATGAAAAATGGTGCCAGTGGAATCAATACGACCCTATATAGGAAACCTTGTTGGAGAAATGGTCTCCTATCTAGAGACAGCATGCATCCAGGGCATGTATTTTCCAGTATAGTTAAGAGTCAATTTCTGAGGGCAAAAAGAATTTATAATAACGAAACTGACCTTGAGACAGAGTTAGATGCCCTGGAAAGAATGTTTATTGATAAAGGGTATGATAGTGCTACAGTTAGAGCGCTACATTTAATGACAATGGGGAATCAAGGCAATGCTTATGGACCTATTACCCATGGGCCCAGTGTAGAATGCCTTGATAATGATCAACAGGGAATGGTAACAAATAATGTAAATTATATGACATATAGAACCTATATGCCTAGAAGAAATGCTATGAATAATAAAAGTAGACACCACACCTCCTTTGTGACCAACTATACTAGCAATAATAAGATTGTAAGAGATATAATACAGAAACATTGGCATCTTCTAACATTGGATAATACAATTGTCAATTTTGTTGGAACACCACCAGTTTTTTCATATAGAAATAGTCAAAACTTAAAACAACTGCTATGCAATGACAAGAAAGTAATGCAGAATAAAGATCAAAGGCTAGGGACATACTCTTGTAGGCAATGTTCTGTATGTAAAGTGTTGAGCAAGGAACAGGTTTTTGAACATCCTACCCTAGATTTTGTTTTTCGACCTAGATTTTATGCTGACTGCACTACTACACATTTGGTATATTTGGCTACATGTGACTCTTGCCCATGTTTTTACGTGGACAAAGCTATCCAAAAATTAAGAGATAGAATACTTAAACATCTCTCAGATATAAGGAAGGGAGATATTAAAAATGCACTAGTCAAACATCAGCTAGAGTTTCCTAAACACCAATTTACATTTAGGGTATTACAGTGTATGCATAAAACTTTGAGAGGAGGTGATGTGAACAACTACTTGGAACAGAATGAGTTAAAATGGATTCTAAGGATGCAAGCACATAGATTTCCTGGCCTTAACAATTGTGTTAGTATTAAACCCGCCCTTAAGGGGCGGACGTTAAAGAATCACAAGCACAAATGATTTGAGATGCAATATTCATCTACTAATGGTGATGTCATTTTGGCTCCAATTCTTAGCATTGTGATTGGTCAGTTTATATTATAAATATAGTATGTACTGTTTTGTTAAATATGAGGATCTGAGGGAGTATTTGTTTTATGCAAAAGCACTTGTCCTATATGTTTTTGAAGTACTGTTTTTATTAAAGTGGAGTAAATTTAGCCGTGGTTATCCAGCTGTTTTTTATGAAGCTCTAGGAACAAATTTCAAGATATAAACCAATTTGCTCTTCCTGTCCTAACTTACAGTTATGGAGTGAATGACTGCCCCAAAAAGGTGTTGTAATAGATTGGACAGGAAAACATGAAGGATGCTTTATGCTCATAAAATTACTTATAAAACTCAGTGCATACCAAGACCATATATTTCCTATTCTGAAGGAGGAATGGGGCTCCTTGAAATTGATTACAGGTATAGATCTGCAGTCATGTGACTGCATACATATCTGCTGATCTCACAAGACCCAAATGTAGTGAAAGCTTTGAAACATGAGGAGAATAAGTCTACGGCGACTTCCCTGCTTAATTTAGCAGAAGTATATTGGCATCAAGCAGGAATGGAAATCAAACCAGTAGATAAAAATCAGGCAGCAACTGAATGTGCCAAAAAAAAAAAACAAGAGAGAGAATATAAGGTGAAGGATCAGATGAAAAGGCAAGAAATGTGGAAAATGCATAAATATAGTTGCACGTATAGAAAACACCAGAATGCAGGAAAGTTAAGGAGAGGTGAATTTAAACCAAAAGATGAAAGATTAATATTGGCTGCCCAAGATAGTGGACTACGTACACATTGGTTTACAAAGCCCATTGAACATGTGGGAGAAACAGACACATGCAAGTTTTGTAAAACAGAATTAGAAACAGTCGCACATCTTGTTGCTGGTTGAGATATACTAATGGCAGAAGGACTGTATACTGAAATACGTAATAATGTGGCAAGACTGTTGAATTGGGGATTGTGGAAACATTATAATACTGAAGTAACTGAAAAACAGTGGAAACATGAGCTACTAAGCATTATAGAAAATGATGTCTATATCACTTGGGATCACCCATTACCAATAGTTCAAAAAATAGATGCGAGAAAACCAGATTTAGGAGTCCATGAAAAGAAGACAGAAGTAGCATTGATCATTGAAATTGCTACACCCAGTGACTACAGTGTCTTACAGAGAGACACAAAGTCACAAAAATAACAGGATTTGCAGGCAGAAATGAAGGCAATGTGGAAGTAGGATACCCAGTCAGTTTGAATAGTAGTAAGAGCAATGGGTCTTGTAAAAAAAAGAATTTACAATCATACTTAGATATGTTACCGATATGTAACTCTGTACAAGTTGCAGAAGAAGTCATTACTGGGCACATTGTGGGTGCTGTGAAGAGCACTTTTAGCTAGCATTAGGGATTGAAACAATATTAATTTCATGAACTTTAATTATACTTGACTTGAGAATGGGGTACATTCCTGTCATGGTATTAGAAACCCAAAAGACTTGGAGAAATGAAAAGGTAATTGAAGCAAGTGCAGTAGTTCAATAAACTGAGTAACCTTTAACATCACCTTTTTTTTTGGGGACTGGAATATAATTTCACCTTTTCAGGTCCAATGGCCACTGTTTCCCAAACTTTCTGGAAAATTCCAAGCAAGACTGTAAGAGTATAATTTCATACGATTTTAAACAATTCAGCAGGAAATCCATGACTTCTTGCAGCCTTGTTATTAACAAAGTTTCCTAGGATCTATTTAACTTAACTCAGGACGTTTGGCTGTAGATTACAGAATTTACCACTGTTTGTATCAGTGGTGTTTGTGTCCTTTTGAATATAGTACTTTTTTTGTATATTCTTGCCACTTTTTAATTTCTTATTTTATAGATCCATAGGTCAGTACTAGGCCAGCTGCCCTTATGGGCCATTGTAAGCCTAGAAAATTTCCCTTTTTGTGCTCAAATTAACCTATTTCATTTGGTTTGGGATTGGCTTTACCTATTACATTGTTGATAATGTAATATGTATTACCCCTAATGAGAATAAGTAAGATCATACAATAGATTTTTTTAAGGAGACCCACGCATGTGATAAAGCATTCAGGGGCTGCTTCAGTCCATTAGTAGTACAGAGGGCAGTCCTGAGGTGCATTTTTTTGTTTCCTATTCATAGATCCAAGTTGTGGTTAAATATGGACAAGATTTTTAGGTCCCTTCCATCTTTTAGCATGCCAGTTTTTATCTGGATTTTTCCTTTCATATTAACAGCCTTCTTGAAGAGATCTCCTGTCTCTCCCATTTTGTTGTCTTCTTCCAGTTCTTTGTCCTGTTTATTTAATTATGCATCCTTATCAGTTCTTGCTTTTCTCTGAAACTCTGCATTCAGTTTGATATATTTTATCCTGTATCCATTTCCTTTTGCTCTCCTTTTCATCCTTGACCACTTCTAAGCTTCCACAGATAGACAGGCATTTTGCCTTCTTCATTTTCCTTATCTTTACATTATTTTTGTTGCCAACTCCTAGACAGTATCACAGACATCTGGCTACAGTTCTTCAGGTGCACTGTTCACCAGGTCTAAGCCCTTCTTCACCTCCAATACATATTTTTTATGTAGTTTTAAACATTGTGATAAGAAATTGAGCCAAAGTTAGCTCCATGTCATGTTTTTACAGGGGGGGGGGGGTTAAATTGGTAGTGTATAACAGGTTACCAACATGGTAAGAGGAACTGTGGTTCCAGAGTATAAAGAGAGATGTAGACAGCTTAGCTTCTGTACACTTAATGTGAAGAAAAGGGGAGATATGATTTGGACAACCCATATTATTTTATACATTTGTTAACCAGATAAGTCCACTAGACACAAGTGCCCTATTTCAGGGGTGGCCAGGAGCACTGTCTGGTCAATTGGCTTGGTTAGCTTAAGTGCTTTCATCTGTCACATCGCAGATTTCATCAGAACCAATAAGCTCCTACAGTCCATTCATTTTAAAGCCTTTTTGGCGCCATCTTTGCCATTATAGACCAGGTAGAGATTAGTGACAGAGGTGGGAATTGGAAGACATATCTGGCCTGGATAGAAAGTAAATGGCAAATATGTACGGATGCAACTACACCACCCGGCATAAATGATTATATCAGTCTAAAACCCTTTCTTGCATTGAATTAGCACTGTAGAACAAAAAAGTTGTTCTTACAGGTGGTACTATAATATGAATTTGCTAGCCTTTTTGACATTCTTATATATTTTTGTATATTTTTTATATATTTTTGTATGTTACCCAATTCTCCTATGTTTATATGTTTATATTTTATATACGAGTTTAGTATTTACTAATATAATCAAACATAGGTTATTTAACAGACTAAGTAATCCACTCAGGTAGTATACTGAAGGTGTGTATATGTTTTAAATAGCTCTTGTAATGAATAAGTCACATTTGCATAATTTCAGTACACTTTTGTATATTGATTTTTTTTATATATATTATATATATTAATATATTTTTATATACATTTTTTTCTTATGTATATATATATATATATAACGTGTATACACAAGATATAGAATGATCTACAGTATTTATTCCTGCATTATTTAAACTCTATATTTTAGGACAACAGTGTATTCTAACATTATTCTTATGGTCAGACTTTTAATGTGAAAGATGAATGTATACAAGAATTTTGAACATTAATTTATTTTATAAGTAGAATATAAGTAGACATTATTATGTAGCCAGTATTGTTTCTAATAATTGTTTACAATTAGTCAATTGTTTTTAAATTGAGATTTTTTGGCGCCAAAAAGGCTTTAAAATGAATGGACTGTAGGAGCTTATTGGTTCTGATGAAATCTGCGATGTGACAGATGAAAGCGCTTAACCCTGCATAAGAGCTTTTAGTGTTTTTCGCTCCCTCTTTGAATACATTTCTTGTTTTTATTGGTATTTGAGTCTCGAGTGTTGGGGAATCTGTATCCTGCTATTGTGGATTTTATCGTTGCTGTTTGCTACATTTTTTATTTCTTGGTTAGCTGAAGTGACAGTAGACAAATGGAAATAGAAAGACTCAGACTGTGTACACATGACTATTGGAAGTTGATATTGTAGTACACAAGTCGGAGAATTTTGTTTTGTTTTTTTTGTCACCTTAGCTGATCTCCCTTTGTCCCTTTTATAAGGTTTTCACCAGTCCGGGATCCTATGTATTCCAGTTAAAATTACTAGACATAGGGACATGTCTGCTGTGTCTTTTTGTCAGTTGTAGCTGCTGCTTCTTCTAGGGGAAACACCTTCTGATATCCTTCACATTTACTTTTGGGATAGGCAGCGGCAAGAGATCCTCCATGGTGGTGGTGTTTGGGGCAGTCTTTCTTGCTAAGGCCATTGCTTTTTTATCACATGGCCTAATTCTCCATGTTGGTGTTCAATTGTGCAGTGAAACCAAGGAAGCATACATGCAGTTCCTATGGGTGTCTACTCCATGGTTCATGGCTAAATATTGTAGAATATGCATTCAGTACCTAAATATGATATTACAAAAAACAACTGTTAACATTGATATTATTAGATGGTGTCAGCATTTCTTATGTCTGCTGTACTTTTTACTGAGGCAACTGCTGATTCAGAAAATAGATGTTCTTCTCCGACTCAGTCCTCCTTTGAGCACCAGAATGGTTAATAAACCAAAACATACATTACTAGAAAATGTATTCCTTATTTTTTTTTTCAGTTTTTATGTTGTGTTTATGCATACAATAATAATGTAATTTAAGGTCATTATAGAAAAATGCTTCTTACAAGTCAAATGTGTATTGCATACAGAGCACTGTTGTACTAAATAATTCTTTACACAGTCTTCTCATTAGGGCACGTATATTCAAAGCAGAAATATGTTCCTCCTTATGCATATGCTCTACTTTTATGTACTATTTCTTTGATACTCTAATATCCACAGTTAACATTCCAGGAATGCTGTGGTGATAAGAAAGCATTCTGTGTTCACTTAATCTGAAATTAAGCCTGTGTAGTATATGTCTTAAGTCCGCCATCTGTGCATATTTATGTCTGAACACAAGTCCTGTTGGAGGGCAGCTGTCCTGAACATGAATTACAGAATAATTTAAACAAATCAAGTACCTGCAACATTCTGGTACAAGAAGACTGCAGTCTGTAATGCTGTAGTGCACTGCAGGAAAAATAGCCTCCAAGCAAAAATACAGCCTACTGTTTCATGTGAAAACAGCCAGCCATTACTCTATTAATGAATGGTATTGTGGGATTGAATGGGTTAATATTTATTGTCCTCTACAGTGTTTTCAGGAATGCTTCCTCGGATTTATGCCTAGAATAGTTCACATGCTTTCCTGGACTCGAGATTTAGTGAGACATTACAGTAAACATGGTGGGACGGCATTGTGATTGTTAGTACTGTAAACCTTTGCCAGTCTGTGCATTACTGGAATCCCTCATGCTGTGAAGGATTGATTAGGTCCCAGTAATTCTATGTACGACTTTAGAATTCCTACATTGTGCACTTCTCTGATAGTATAAAGAAAACACTGCTAGCTTTCCTGTTTGTAGTATTTTGATTTTTGTTATTTGTATCACAGAATTGCAAATATTTATTCAAAATAGTCTAGGGATGCATTTAAACTATGAGTTGTGCTTTATATTTTAGATCAGTCCATTGCAGTGCACTGTTACGTTTTAAGTGATATATACTTCAATGAGCTGATTTAAGTAGACACTTAAGTGTTTTTGTGTAGACTTTTTATGGCCCATTTTGTGCTTAATTGTCTGATACAGTGGTGGAAAAATGCATCAATTACAGGATGTTTACTTATGCCAGGATTTAATTTTCTGTTATGAAAACTAAGGCAGCAACTTTCCATTTAAACAAACTTTTCCCTCTATCTAAATACAAATTTGAAATATTCAGAATACTACAGAACTTAAACATTTTCCACTGTAGCTGACACCTACCATGACAATGCAGAATGCCACAAAAATTCCACCATCTTCATGTTTTGAATTTTTCTGTCGTATCAAAACAGTCTTGGTAGTGGTGGTGGTATTTATTTTAATTTGGTAATGCATTATACATCGGGCAGTTTGCTTTATTGTTATTAAACATAAACCTTTTTTTGATGGATGACCTTACTGTGTGACCTTACATCTCATTATGCGTAGTGCAGGCTGTGTATATCAGAATGTGGTTGCATATTTTCCAAAGAATATCTGCTGTCAGTGTAAGTATATATTATTTACATACACTGGTAAAATTGCGTGGATGTTCTGAATGCCTATTTGGGGAACATGTATTAGCTAAACATAGTCCACAACAAGGCAATCAAGCTACTACGTGTGGCTTATGTACATAATACGGGCTGACACATCTTGCTTGAACCTAGTATTCAAAGTTTTATGTCATGGATTTATAGGTTCATAGGTGTGTACAAGGCCAATGGCCCTGGAGCCTTTACAAGCCTAGCCCATAGAAGTGCCCTGTCACTCAAATGCTCCTTGCATACCGTAGGGCATAAAGTTGACATTCAGGTTTACCACAAGCAGAACATCTTTGCCACCCATCCAAATGCATCTTTTCACCGTCAGTCTGTTTACCTGCATCCATTTTGCCAGTTAAACACATTTTCATTCTCCAGTGATTACCTACGCCTGTTTGCAGTGCAGATAAATGCCCCATTGTTTTTTTTATTTTGACTTGCTTTTTTGTGGTTCTTGGGGTTAATGTCATCCAGGAAGGGTAAATGTCAGTGTGGGAGACAGATTTCCCATAAAGAACACGATAAGTGTCTTTTTTTTTTGTCTAGGAGCATCTCATGACCATATGTCTTGTTCTATTTGCCAGGCGTTCATTCCAAAAACCCTTTGCAGTAGACTTTCTTCCCTTTCCTTGTATCTTGAGAACCAGTGTCTTAAAGCTTATTGCTAAAGATACAATGGATGGAATCTCCCACCGAGGGTCAGAGATTAGGGAAGAAGGAGGTGAAAACGATCGTTCGCTGTTCAGCCTCTGCAAGGTGTTTCTCCTGAGGTTGTTAGAAACCTAGAGGCTTGCCTGGCTGTGTTGTTGGATTCCTCTACCGTGACCATGTTGGAGGCCAGTGAGGTTCAGACTGGCAGCACGTCTGATGAGGCTTTGCAGGCGTCCATCTTGGATGTTCAGGGGGAACCATAGTTAAATTTTTTCCGAGGGGCCTAGGGGAGTTCCTCAGATTTTAGTTGGGGAAGAAGTTCCTGCTATGGTTCTCGAATACTGTCCTGGGTCTAAGTTTTTGTGAGGGGATGTTCCCCTTGAAAACGAAATAAAAACTTAAACATGTTTCTTCTGCTCCTAGTGATCCTCAAAGTGAATGGCAGGCTTTCGCTCAGGGGCTATTTTCTGCTTTAATGTCTTTAAAGCCTCCTCAAGGGGTTTCATTTCCTGCTCCTCCTTGGTCCTCTCCTCCCCTTAAAAGGCCTAGAGAACAGGATTCATCTGAGACTGAGTTGGGTTTTGATGACAAATCCCTGACTTATTCTACTCAAATTCCTTCTCCCTTGGACTATGGGTCAGAGGAGGAGGAATCTATTAGTCCTGATGCTCCTTTTGAGGAAATTTCCTTTGGGGATATGTTCTCTAGCATGATGGATTTTTTTGTTTCAAGTGGAATTGTGCTCAGGTCCCTGATATCCATAGGAGGTACTATGAGTTGCTACAATTAGAGTCTCATAAATCTGCTGCTGTTTCCCCTGTTTTGGCTGCTTTGCTGGATGTTTTTTTCAATGCCTCTCGTAATCCTGATTCTTTACCCCCTGCTCCCAAGAAGCCTGATAGGTTTTATAGGGTGCCTGAGGATTGTTTCTTTTTGTATAAATGCCCTGCTGCTGACTCTTCTGTGATATCTGTGGCCTCTGATAAGAAATCTCAGTTGCTTTCTTCCCCCAAGTTATTGCCTTCTGATAAAGATAGCGGAACTATGAAATGACTGGGTAAGAATATTTAGACTTCTGCTACCCTAGATTTTTGGGATATTAATTATCAGATCCATATTTGTTGGTATGTGTTGGCTCTTCTTTCTCAGCCTGTCAGCTTCTTTCTGATTTTCCTGAGTTTGAGGGTAAAACTTCTGTCCTTTCCTTGCTAGGGACTTCCTCTCAAGTCATTCATTATTCTATTAAATGTAGTTATGATGCAGCAGATGGCTCTTCTAGGCCTGCTGTTTTTGGTTTAGTCATGAGGAGATATTCTTGGCTTAGGCTCCAGCCTCTGCCTGATGATATTAAAGTTAAGTTGATGGATGCTCCCCTAGATTCTAAACTTTTGTTTGGGGAAGCTGCTGCTGGCTTAAGTCCCTTCAGGATAAGGTAGCTTTACAGGAGCTTAAACACGTTTTAATTCTCCTGTTCCTAAATTTCAGAGAAACTATCCCGCCAAGCCTGCCTTTGTTTGCAGACATTCCCGCCCTTCTACTAAAGGCAAGAAGAGTAGCAAACGGGCTCCTTCTGCTAAGGCTACTCAGTTTTCTGGGTTTCCAAAGCCTTCCTTTCCAGACAAACCAGGTGCTGCCTGACTGTCTCTTCCCAGCCACATTCTCCTTTCTCTTCACCTTTCTTTTTCTCTTTCTGTTTGGGTTCCGCTCACTGAAGAGTCTTGGTCTGTCGATCATTCGTCAAGGGTACTTCATGGTGTGGAAATTCCACCCTTTTATGGACATGCCTCAACCTCCTCAGGAACAACTTCCCTTTTTTCCCAGAGGTTGTTCAAACTCTCTTGACTCAGGGTACTATTCAAGAGGTTCCTGTGTCCCAAAGGGGGGAAAGGGTTCTACTCCAGACTGTTTCTAGTGCCAAGAATAGAGGGCACTTGGAGACCTATTCTAGACCTCTGTCATCTAAACATTTTTTTTTAAAGTGCCTTCCTTTCATATGTTGTCTCTTCAGATTCTGTTTCCTCTCCTGCTCCATCAGGCCTATATGGTGTCTCTGGATCTCAAGGATGCTTATCTCCATATTCCAGTCCATCCTCTTTCATTAATAGGCAATCTCGCCCTCCTTCTAAAGGTAAAAAGGGTGGTAAACGGACTCCTCCTGCTAAGGCCAGTCAGACTGCAGGGATTCTAAAGCCTTCCTTTCCTGACAAACCAGGTGCTATCTGACTATCCACCTGTTCCCAGCTGCATTCCTCTTTCTCTTCACCTTTCTCTTTCTGTTTGGCTCTGAATCACCCAGGATTCTTGGGTTCTGTCAATCATCTGGCAGGGATACTTCATAGTCTGGATTTCCCATCCTCCTTTTATGGGCATTCCTCAGCCTCTTTAGGAACAATTTCCTTTTCCCCCAGAGATTCTTTGAGATCTTTTGTCCCAGGGTACTATTCAAGAGGTGCCTGTGTCCCAAAGGGGGAAAGGGTTTTATTCAAGAATGTTTCTAGTGCCCAGAAAAGAAGGTAATTGGAGACCTATTCTGCACCTCTCCCACCTAAATACCTTTCTGAAGGTGCCTTCCTTTCGGAAGTTGTCCCTTCAGTCCCTTTTTCCTTTCTTGCTCCCTCGGGCCTTTCTGTTATCTCTGGATCTCAAGGATGCTTATCTCCATATTCCAATCCATCCTCTTTTCAGGAGATCTTTGCATTTCTCTGTTGCTTCCTGACATTTTCAGTTCTGTGCTTTGCCTTTTGGGCTTTCTACTGCCCCAAGGGTGTTCACCAAATGTGTCACTTCTGTGATTGCTTTTTGCAGGCTTCAATGGATCCAAATCTTTCCTTACTTGGATAACCTGCTGATTCAGGCATCCTCTCCAGAGATCCTTTTGTAAAATCTTTGTTTTAACATTTCTCTTCTTCAGAGCCCGGGGTTCAAGATAAACTTCAAAAAGTCTTCCCTGACTCCTTCTCAAGATTATGTCTTTCTGGGTTGCAGGATTCAGATGGTACCAATGGTAGCATCCCTGCCTCCTCCAATGGCCTTAACTCTCATTTCTTACTTTCAGACTCTTCTTCCCCTGGTGTCTAATATAGCCAGGGAGTTTCTGAGAGCTCTGGGGTTCATGGCTTCCACCACTTCAATGCTCCTCTGGCCAAACTCCACATGAGAAAGTTCCAGTGGTTTCTGAAGTTGGTGTTGCTTCAGCATGTGCCTCCTCTAGACTTTACAGTTCCTCTTCTCCTGTGTCTCAAGAAAGAACTTCTGTGGTGGATTCAGCAGTTGTCTCTGAATCCAGGACTCCCTTTTCAACCTCTTCTTTCCTCTCAAGATATGTTCAAAGATGCTTCAGATGGGAGATGGGAAGCAATGTTTGGCTCCCTGAGGGTTCAGAGAGTGTGGTTGTCTCATCAGCAGAAGGAGCACATCAACATCAAAGAGATGAGAGCTCTTATGCTGGCTCTTCAGGCCTTTCATCCTCTCTTCTGTCCAGGGCCTCTCCAGATATTCACAAACAATATTATTGTTATGTTGTATATCAACAAACTGGGGGAAGAAGATCTTATCTTCTTTGTCAGTTGGCACTGCTGGTATGGGACCTGGCTATCAAGTATCAATTGACTCTCCAGGCAGTTTATATTCCTTCACATCAGAACATTGTGGCAGACACTCTGAGCAGGTCCTTGACTCAATCCAATGAATGGATGCTTCACAGTGATGTGTTTCTGGACATTGTTTACCAGTGGGGTACTCCTCAAGTAGATCTCTTTACCTCCCCTCTGAACAGACAACTTCCTCTGTTTTGTGCCAGAGTCCCAGGTCCTCCAGTATGGAAGGTGGATGCCCTTTCATTTTCTTGGAAGGGGATGTTTCTTTATGCATTCTTTCCCCTTCCTCTCATTCTGTGAGTCTTGTTCAAGATTCAACAGGATGCTCCAAAAATCTTGTTGGTGACTCCCTTTTGGCCGCGACAGCACTGGCTCCCTCTACTTCTCCATCTAGCCAAGGGCAAGCATCACAAATTACCTCACAGGGTGGATCTCCTTACACAAGACAAGGGGTCTCTCATCCATCCCCACCTGTCTATGCTTCAACTGACACTGTGGGTGATAGGGTTTTGATCCTTTATAGACACCTTTTTTTTCTGAGGATGTGCTGCAAGTCCTGCAGGAGGCCAGGAAACCTACTACCAGGAAATCCTACTTGTCTAAATGGAAGAAGTTTTCTATTTGATGTCTTTCTTGTGACTTGGACCCACTTTCTGTGTATGTTCCTTTGGTTCTCTCTTATTTATGTGAGTTGCTCAACAGTGGTTTGGCCTATTCTTCTATTAAGGCCCACTTATCATCTCTTTCTTCTTGTTTGCCTTTAACTCCCTGTTAGCTTCTAGATTTGAGGCTAAGCAAATTCTTAAAGTCGTCCTTAACATTAGACCTCCCAGGAAGCCTGGTCCTCCACCCTGGGATCTTAATTTCATTCTGGAAAAATTGACTTAGGATCCTTTTGAGCTTGCTGTTTCAGTTTCCTTGCAACATTGTACTTGGAAGACAGTTATTTTCTTAGCTCTTACTTCTGCCAGATGGGTGTCTAAGTTGCAAGCTCTTATGGCTTGTCTACCTTTTTTGATATTTTGATATTTCATGAGAACATGGTGTCCTTGCATACTAATCTTTCATGCCCAAGGTGGTTAATGAGTTGTCACTTAATCAGTCTATTAATTTTCCTACTTTTTTTCCCTGTCTGCAATCTGACAGTGAGAAGATGCTGCGTACCTTAGATGTGCATAGACAGTTCAGATTTTGTTTGGATAAAACTAATGCTATCAGAAAATCAGACCAGTTGTTTGTTTCATTTCATCCTGTTTCCAAGGAAACTACTTCTATTTGGATTTCAAAGGTTATTTCCTTTTGTTACACTTTTTATGACGAGAGCCTTCCTTCTTCTGTAAAGGCTCATTCTACTAGGGCTGTGGCTTCTTCTACTGCTTTTTTCAAGGGCTTAGATTCTAATTCTATTCTTGAAGCTGCTACCTGGACTTCTGTGCATACCTTTACCAAACATTACCAGTTTGATGGAATCTCCAGAGCTAGAGCTGGTTTTGCTGATGCCATTCTTCATGGCTTCTTAGAGGGCTCTGCTGCAGCTTTCTCCCTCCAAGTTTCTTCTTTAGCTTTGCAACTCTCCTATTTGTAATGAGTACTGCAGTGGTGAATGTAAGGACATAGTACAGTTGTGTAAAATCTTACCATAATGGTAGGTGTCCTTGCCTTCGCCGCTGCAGTATTAACTCCCTCCCTCCATCCCCCTAGTCTTTTTTTTCCTTCCTGGATGTGCAGATTCTCTTTTGTTTTCCTTGTGCTGCTGTTCCTACTATGGCAATCAGTTCTGAGGATAGTATGCCTGAACATCACCTTTATGTCCTAGCTATGCAAGGAGTGTGTAGGTGACGTTCAGCGTACCTTAAAGCAGCAGTAGACTTTGGTAAAATGGCCGAACGGTGGGCTTCATGGCAGGGGATCCCATTTGTAATGAATACTGCAGCAGTGAAGGCAAGGACATCTACTGTTATGGTAAGATTTTACACAACTGTACTTTCTCTCTTGTTTGTGTGAGTTGCTCAATGCTGGTTTGGCCTATTCTTCTATTAAAGCCCCCCTTATCAGCCATCTCTGCTTGTCTACCTTTATCTCCTTCTTTAGCTTTTAGATGTGAAATTAAACAATTTCTCAAAGCTGTCCTTAATGTTAGACCTCCCAGGAAGCCTGTTCTGCCTCCCTGGAATCTTAATTTTGTTTTGGAGAAGCTGACTCAGGCTCCTTTTTGAACGTGCTTTTTCAGATTCCCTGCAACCTTGTTCTTGGAAGACTGTTCTGTTATTACCCCTTACTTCTGCCAGACAGATGTCTGAGTTGCAGACCCTTATGGCTTGTCCTCTGTTTTTGATTTTTCATGAGGACTGGGCATCTTTACTCACTAATCCCTCTTTTATGCCTAAGATGGTTAATGAGCTTTCACTTAATCAGGCTATTAATCTGCCTACTTTTTCCCCCTTTCCACAGTCTGAAAGTGAGAGTGTGCTGCATACTTTGAATGTGCATAAGCAACTCAGAATTTATTTGAATTAGACTAAGGCTATTCGAAAATATGATCAGTTGTTTCTTTCTTTTCATCCTAGATCTTTGGGTCTAGCTGCATCCACGCAAACCATTTATTCTTGGATTTCTAAGGCTATTTCCTTTTGTTACAACTTTCATGGCAAGAGCCTTCCTTCAGTCAAGGCTCATTCTACTAGAGCGGTGGCTTCTTCTGGTGCTTTTTTTTCAAGAGCTTGGATACGGATTCTGTTCTTGAAGCAGCTACCTGGTCTTCTGTGCATGTTCTTACTAAGCACTACAAGTTGGATGGTATCTCTAGAGATAGGACCACTTTTGCTTGTGCCATTCTTCATGGCTTTTTAGGGGGTGACTCTTCTCCTTCTCCCTCCCAAATTTCCTCTTGAGCTTTGGCACGCTCCTGAATGTTAAGAATACTGCAGCGGTGAATGTAAGGACATAGTACAGTTGTGTAAAATTTTACCATAATAGTAGATGTCCATGTCTTTACTGCTGCAGTATTTGCTCCTTCCCTCCGTTCCCCTAGTCCTTTGCCTTCCTTGGTGTACAGGTTACCTCTTGGGTTCCTTGGACTGGTCTTCCTACTGGGGCAATCAGTTCTGTTTATTGTAAGTCTGAATGTCACCTTTATGTCCTATGGTAGGCAAGGAGCATTTGAGTGATGTTCAGGCATACCTTTAAATGCAACAGGAAGTCTTTGGTATACTGGCTGAATGACAGGCTTCCATGGCAGGGAATCCTGAATGTTAAGAATACTGCAACAGAGAAGGCAAAGACATTTACGGTTGTGGTAAGATTTTACACAACTGTACTTTATGATGTTCTTCTGCAAGGGTAGCTGTACCACAAACCCTGGGAAGTATAAACCCACTAATATGACTAATCTAATTTACAAGGTTATGGAGCATATCATATCTGATGTTTTAAATAATTATATAATCGATCCCCAGCAGTTTGATTTCATCAAGGGTAGAGCATGTTTACTAAATATATTAACCTTATTTGAGAAGGTCAAGACAATAGATAGTGGTCATTCTGTTTATATAGTCTATCTGCATCTGGCCAAGGCATTTGACACCATTCCCCATGCTGCTACTGTAAGTAAACCAAGAGACCTAAATGTAGACCCTTATTTGGTAAGGTGGTTAGCAAACTAGCTGAAAGACAATCCACATTGATAAGATGCCAGGTGCCTCCTCAGAAAGTAAAAGGGTAACTAATGCTACCTCAGGACTCAATGCTGTGACCACTATTTTTTGTCATACATTTCTTTGACCTCCAAACCATAGACCCAGGACTATGACTAACAACTACAACCCTCTGATGCCAATTCATTACAGCAAGAGATGATCCACACTAATCACTGATGTATGGAAAGCGGTGTAAAATTAAATTAAAAAGTGCAGTACTGCCACACTTGGAAAACAGAATTCTCCCTCAACATGCTATATAGTTATTACCCCACTCCACATTCCTAAGATAGTCAGGAATCTTAGTACCTGGGCCAACAGTGCTCTCTCCTTCAACCACCATGTGGCATCAGTGACTTGTATTTTTTTTCCCTTTTTCTTTCATACTTATTTATCTCAAACACATTTATCTTGTATATTTCTACAGATTTGTTTGAGGCTTATATTCTTCCTCCACTCTATATACCACTGTATATTTTATTGTGAATAATATTGATCTACTGCTGCAGTTTGTATTCTCTGGAGCTTTTCTCCCCAGGCTTCTGCTGAAAAAGTGTTCTTGCCCAGCCGGACTTTCCCAATAAACAAATATCAATAAATAAATCAGTACTCAGAAAATTCCTTCTGTTTAGCACAATTAATATCTAAGAGCATATCATCTAGCTCAGACGAAGTTATCCTCCCACTGTGAGCAGCTCTGTTACAGAGTACAATGCCTTTTTTGACATATACTGATCTAAACACCTTGGACAAGTGGAAAGGCCCCAGAAGTTCCTACCAAAGAAGATTAATGGCGCAGACACCATGGACCACCAGGAGAGATGTGAAACCCTATCCCTGCACTTAGTCTCTTACAGCCCCTTATGTAGAAATCTATGCTTGGTTTCTGTGCCATTAGCAACTCAACTTTCTTTGATATCTTGCATCGCCACAAAAACAACAGATTTACAAATACCAGAATTAATTATTTAAATCTCCACTAACAAAAAACAAAACTCATTGAAGGGACAGACTTATTACCCAATATTTACTCCCTCTATGGATTAAATTATTACCCAGTATTTACCCTCTCTATGGATTAAATTACCCCTATATGTAAAAGGAAGGTGACACCTTTGCATTCTTCAAATCAAGTCTTGATGACTGGATGGGTATCTTGATGGCTGGATAGGTATCTTAAAATTCATCCCTGGACAAACCTGATTTGCCCTTCCAAGGGACTGGAGGAAGTACATCTTGAGGGTGGGCATTAAGATCTCTGGACTCAGTTGCCTTGTAATTCCTGTGATCCTAAATGGGGTATGTAAATAGGAATGTAGAACAGAGAGATGCTAAGATTACCTTTCTGTTGGACAAGGCATTGTTAAGGCCATATCCGAAGTGCTTTGTCTGTTTCTGATTACCATACAAATAATCTAGATTAGACCGATAGTGACTGTGCAGTGATGTTTTAACAGAATTTTTAGCAGAATGAAGGACCTGGAGTCTGACATAAAGCTGCCAGTGCTATGCATGCATCTCTTGTGAAAGAAAAGAGAGGCATAATGCAGGTGCAGTGCACTGCCAGTAGGCAAGTGAGAAGGGCTGAGTTAAAAAAGGCAGGGTAGAAGAGAGAAAAGATCACACAGACAGTAATTGGAGAGGAGAATTCAGGATTACCTTAAATATTATTTAATGGAGATGGTATTAGGGCCCTAGAATTTCATTTCTATTTATTAATTAAAATAACAAAGCAAAACAGAAGCACCCCCAGGAAAGAAGTACACTTTTTATTAAAATATGACTAAATAAATAGATTCAATGTTCTGTCATAAAGCTATGCTGGTACAAACTGACAATCTCTTGGAATAAAAAATATCTTCGTATACTATTTTTTTTTTAATCTCTGTGTCCCCCAAGTTGAACCTAAAAATGGTCCACATGGATCAATGTTCTACCCTGGTTAACAAATTAAAAATAAAACATATCTTTACCACTGAATCATAACTCACTGATGAGTCCCAGGTTGGCTTAATAGCCATATATCTGTATTCTATAGCTGTCTATCTGTCAGTAGAAGCTAATTCTGTCTAGCTTCATTTTCTTTCCTTTTGGCCAGTTTAAAGTTTTATGGGCAAATCATTCTCTTTAAAGCAGGCTCTCACTTGAAGCAGTAGTATCTTCCAGATCACCTGGTAGTCATCCTCAAATAGCTTGTTATGTCTTTGTCTCTTTTGTTGAGGTACTCCATGTGATTTCTGGCTATGACTAAACTGTGAACATAAAACCTGCATGCAGAATTGATAGTCAAGGGTCTCTCCAAGTTGTCCCTGGCAGGACTGATTCCTGAGGATCACCATCTCAATTCTGGTTGAATTTCCTTCAGTAAGAGCACCAAAGTTAGTGTGGTACTGTTCTCACTTGATGGAATCCGCTGGAAGATTTAGTGGTAGCACTTGTCTAGGTTTGTTAGGTGATGCCAGTAAGCCAAACATAATGTCATTTTTATCATAGATTTCCATTATTCCTATAAGTGCTTCAGAAATTTATGCTTGATCTTGGTGTCACACCATAGATTATAGTTACTGAAAGCTGTACCTGTCCAGTTTCTTGAAAGATGCAGTAAGGACAAATATACTGACTCATGCTGAATCTTATATGAATGTTTGCTCTTAGAGAGAGGTGCCCACCAGGGTAGAGGAAATCTTGAGGTGTCTACAGAATCTGTATCTTGACAATTAATTATATTTGGCCATTTGCAAGGCAGGGAGAAAGCCGAGAGACTACCTCATTCTTTTTTATGTTGTATGAAAGTACCATTTTTTTATAAGCTTATGCGGTGATATTGAACACAGTGTCAAGAATATCATTGGTGTATGTACAAGAGCAATACAGTCATCTGATTACTGGAAATTAGTGACGGTTATATGGATACACATGTCCTTAATTTCAGAGGACAGTCCTGATTTGGATTGTGTTGTCCTCCAATAAAAGCATTAAAGATATTTTAGCAGAAAAAAAAAATCCAATATTTGTCTAAGGGTAATTCTATATTGATGAGTTTTAATTTTTACCAACATGCTTAGCAGAATGAAAGACCCGAGGGTGTATGTATTGTATAATGCTTTGCTTTAGTAGAAAAGCTACCAATTTAGGAATATATAAAGGTGGTGACCAACCCTCAATGGATGTCTTTGACACTTTTTTTTTCTAGGTGGCTTCTATCTGTACCTGCTGACTGTGCTCCCCCCCCACCTTCTGAGTCCATTCATTCCCCTATCACTTATAGAGTTTCCGTCTTGGAAGGGTCATCATCCAGAGAGCCATGGAAGTGCTTTGCATTCTTACTTCTTTTTTCAGCATTAGACTAATCATGGTGTTTGTATTTTAGCTCCTAAGCCTTCCTCCTGTGGCTGATGTGACTTCTGACATACCACAGGGCCTTGTTTACCTTCCCTGGGTATGTGAATGTTCCCATACACATTCTAATAAGGGATACCTTAACATGCTTGATAAGTCGAGCCCATGTTCTAATGGTTAAGGCCTGCATCTTTGTTGCTTGTAAGTCTCCACTTGCATATGGCAAAATGGCCAACTGGACCATAAGTCCCTTTATAGCTTCTCACTCTTACCCTCACCACCTGGCTTTTTCATCACTTGAAACAATACTTAAGGTCAGCTTATCTGGTTTGTACTCGGGGCATTATTGTGCTACACCACAAAGCTGGTTGGATGACCTGGGCACTCTGAACTTTTAGTGGAGATGGTCAAGACAAAAGACTCTTCTATGCAGTGTCTTTTTTACTTTATTTATGCATTTATCTAAGCAGGTAGTTCAGTTAGACAACCATCTTTCAGCCACAGTTTGAGACATAATGAGAAAACTTCCTTTGAGGACAACAGTGGTGATCAGGAAGATAGAGAATAAGGTTGTGACAAGCAGTCAATCAAACTGATATGCTTTGACAATAAAATAAAAGAATAGGAATGCAAAATAAATTGTTCCTCATATACCTAATATAGAGGACCTAAACCTTCATCGATAGATAAATAAAATACACTGGCATGATAAAATCATATCCCTACCTCTGAAACAAACTTATACTGCATGTCAAGCAGAATACTATCCTTGCCATCTTCAAGGTACACTTGTATGACTGGATTTGTGTTTCTGTCCATAAAGATGAAGGGAACTTTTAAATATGGTTAATTACTAGGCTGGTAATGTTCTGTAGACTGATTGTCCAGAACTTTCATCTATCCATGCATATAAGCTGCATCCGACTCCTAAAGTGACCCTATGAACAGCTGTTGCAATTCATGTACTAGACAGGTAGGGGAATGGATGTAGATTGCCAGACTTTTCCTCTGCATCTCACCCACATAGCCATGTGAAGAATGTAGCCACTAGTCAGCCTAGGACATGTCTTTAGGAGGTGAGAGGAAAGTGGAGTAGCTATAGAAAACCCAGATGAGCACAGGGAGGACATACAGACTATGCAAATAAGGCATCCTATCCAAGAATCTAACCAGAGAACCTATTTTGAGATGGCAGTGTTACCACAGTGCTTACCTATAAATAAATACAGCAGACTTAAAATGTGATATAAACATTAAATAACATTGGTGATCACAAAAACTTCTGAAAGTAAAAAGATTATGATTTCATATATTGGGAGGTGCTAAAATCAGATTACTGAATTAGCAAACATTTATTGTAGCACTGCAGGATGCACAATGTGAGCCAAATATGCAGCATGGTCACATAAGCTAGTGGTGCTACTGCTGACCCGGGGTATAATGGCCATTGTTGCTTTGCATCAACCAACCCAGTCTAAGGTGAAACAGCTGTGCACTGTCAGTGTTGCCATGCTAATGAAGCTATTTGTCCGCAGACTGCTTAGTAGGCTCATTTCCATATCACATCTGAATTCAGCAAACCTTTTTGACAGGTTTAATTATTTGCCTTGAATTTAACTGAATATTTACTTGATTATAATTAATAATTTTGTCTTTGCAAAACTATTTCAAGTGCAGCAGTATTTCTCATTACTTGGGCCGCCATGTCTGATGT
The DNA here is from genome assembly GCF_019279795.1 of Protopterus annectens. Classification (NCBI taxonomy): domain Eukaryota; kingdom Metazoa; phylum Chordata; order Ceratodontiformes; family Protopteridae; genus Protopterus; species Protopterus annectens. The sequence continues at coordinate 191,861,242 of NC_056737.1, forward strand.
CATTTGTAACACTTTTTTTATATCATCTACATTTTGCTATATCTTCATAGCTATCATTATACCTAGACTGATTTTATATTTCTCTTCATGGGTGGCTGACTTGTGTCCTCCAAGTACAGGTCATCACAGGTGGGATGGGAAGGGGCAAGTGGAATCACTCCACTGCAAGGTGGAGTGGAGCTTGAAGCTGGGGATATCATATATGCTGCTGTGCACACTAGGGCCATCCTAACAAAGGTGTGGGGGTGACTCATATGATTGGGTTCCAGCAGAGGCCATTACAGACAGGGTGAGATGGGGAAGGGGAGCCAGTTGATCAGGAGATGGAGTGGCACTTGAAGCTGGCAGCATGGTATATTCAGAGTCTTGTGAATATTTCAAAGAATGCAGATTCCATGTAGACAAACCTCTGTTTATTTAAACTATGCCTCAACAGCAGTTATAAACAAGACCATAAATGTTACGGCAAAATCAATATGGAAACATTGCCATGGCGTTGACTGCCACTTGTTGAAGTAAAAGGATACATGTGATTATGTTGGTTGATGGCTTGCTGGTAACATCTCTGTCTTACAGCATGGTGAGTTAATAGTGAGATCTGTGCCTCACAGCAGCTCAAAGGTATGTCATTCAATCCTGACCTTTGGTCACCATCTGTTTGGAGCTCTGCACATTCTTTCTATGTTTGCATGGGTTTTCTTCAGGTACTCCATGCTCCTCCTGTTTTCTGAAAACAGGATGTTTGATCTATACATCTACTAGATGTTGTATTTACTGTTTCCTTTATGGACTAGGCTGTGTCTGAAAAGGATCTGAAACAGACCAGTTCTTACCAGATTAACAGGCCAACAAACGGAATAAATGATTAATTAATAGTTTGCCCTGTTTAATAATCAATGCAGCATTCTGTCTGGTCTCTAAGTTGTTTGTCAGTTGCTAGGCACCAGACAAATTTACAGATAAGGGACTATTTATTTTCACAGTTCACATGTGTCTTGCACTATAGAATTTTGCTTACACGGAATTACTCTCTGGATCCACACTACAAAGTTCCATAGCATGTAGACAGTTATGGTTTCCTTCCTGTGAATACAGGTTGCACTTTGCTAATGCTCCTTTCTCATCCTTTGACATGCAAGTTATACACCTATAATGTTACAAAATAATTTTGGTTTTCCTTTTGACAGCAGCATGTATTACCTGCAATTGTATTGCTATTGATGTTGTGACATCCCATCACTGTTATCATACTGTCTGAATCCTTTATGCTTAATATTATAGATTTGTGCACTTAGAGTGAACAACATTGCAGGCAGGTTGCAATCGATCAATACCAAGCACTAGTAATATCTAACCAGTGTTTCTCAAAGCTCATATTCTCATAGCCTTTCTAAGACATTCCATAGGTTGTTCAAGTGATATACATACTCTTTTCCCATTATAAGGATATCATCAAGGTAATATATTGCCTTTTACCAGTTAACAGGAGCAGACAGCACCACCATAGATGAGGACATTCTTTTTACAACATTAACCTAGTTACCAAATGATTACTGGGGACCTTTTCAACCACTGCTTGGCTACCTAGTGATTAAGTAATAATAATTGTTGTATCTTATTGGATACTGACAACACATAACATACAGTAATATAACAGATAAATAGAGAGAAGGGTATACAGGAGATGAGGGAAAATAAATTGTAGAATAACCTGTAGGCATAACAATAAGAAAGCATGACATTAAATATAGAAAGCAACTCATTAGGTTCATATAAGGTGCATAATTTTGATAGATAAGAGCTCATAACTCTTGATCTCAGGACAAAAGACATACAGTGCATATAAATTATAAATTACATATATATTTTAGTAGACCAAAACACTATTTTTAGCGATGGTCAGCAATTATTTTTCTTTTAATTATGATATTAACAGCCTTTGGAAATAGCAGAATTTTTTATATTCTGTGAGTTAGAAGTGTTGGCTGGCTTCCAGGTTGTAACAATATTCATTTATCTTATTATAGTCAAATTAAATTCTTTTGCTTGTTGTCATAACAGGCTATTTCTAGCTTGAAAATTTAACAACTAACTGTGAAGCTGCACATAGTTTTACCTGGGCTATTAATTGCATACATACAATATGCTAGTTTTACTGAGCACTATTCTGTCAACCTGAGTAATGTTTCTGCTAAGACACCAGAAGGCAATGTAACTCAATAAGCAAATAATCTACAGGAATAATTTTCTTTCCTAATTCATTGTTAAAGGAAAAAGAATAAAAGGAGAAATGAACACACATTCTTTAAATACTTTTCACTTTCAGATATAGAACTCTTCTACCATACGTCACTGTTACATATAACTGTCGCGAGTCTCTGAAGACTACAACAGACGGTCAGATTGTTTTGGTCAGATGTACATTTTTCAAAGTTTAATAAGTTCAATGTTTAATGAGATTGCTAATGAAAAGCAAATTTATATTGACATTTCATATAATGTTTTGTTGTACTATTCAAGAAATGGTGGGTAATTGTCACAGTACTTATGCAAGTCTTGTTAATTGAAATTGTCGCTATTTTTTTTTTCATGTCCACAAGGATTTAGATGGATTTACAACAGTACAGTTTACAGCTTCTATTTGATTTTGCATTGATATCATCTAAACAGAATTTGGTATATACGTGATAATACTTTCTTGGTTTAAAATATTGGTGATTTTACGTCACCTAGGTTAGATTTTGCTACTAATTTAGACTGTAGAACTATGGAGTGTATATACTTTATCTTGAGTTCTATAGAACATGTTAATGCTCTTTGAATTAACCAGTTATATTATATTTCTTGTGCGGTAATAATTACTTTCATAATTCTGTAATTAGTTGGAGCTTACTGTAAAATCTAAAACCAATATTTTATCATTTGTTTATTGCAATGTTTTATACTAAACAACCTGATATAAATTTTACATACTACATACGGCCTTACGTCTTATGCAAAATGTTTACTTTTCAAACTTAGTCTGAGACTAAAAGCCTGTCCCATATCTGATTATATTATTTTATAATATTAATCTCTTAAACAATTTCCGATCTTTTTGTCATTATTTCTGGTTGAATTAGTGGTAGACGCACTGCTATAACTCTGTTACAATCAAAAGGGTTTTCCCTTTCTATTGTTACCATGTAATGAATGGAGTTGTGTGGATTGGTAGGTTTTTGAGTTAGGACGATCAGTTTTGAGAAACTGATATTGTTGTATATAGTTTTAGTGAGTAGCTTTAGTTTCTTATCAGTAGTATATCCACTTTTTTGTTATATTCCTTCACGTAGGTGGGTTATGTGGGTAGGCACGGGATTAAGGTTGAAGGAGTTTGTTGCTACCATTCTCTTTTATACTTCAAGAAAAACTTTCTTAATTTCATTTGGACCTTCATTAACATTAATAAATAGTTACGCTTAGTTTATTCTGGTTAAACCTTTTCAGAATTCTGATATTTTACCCAAAATTTTCCTTTATTTTTATCTAAACCTTTAACTTGGAATACATGTATTGGATAATTGACTCATGGAATGTAAGGGGTCTAGATAACAAAAAGAAAAAAACTTACAATGCATTTACTGTTTAAATCTCAGGCTAATGTGTGTTTTGTTCAGGAAACCCATATGCTTAAAGAAGATGGGGAAAAGGACTCTACGAGAAAATGGATAAAGGATATAATCACTGCAGGGGACAGCTCAAATTCAAAAGGGGTTATGATTATTATTAAAAAATCATTTCATGAAGACATTCATTGTTATAAGTCAGACAAAAATGGAAGATGGTTTCTCTTCACATCTACAAATCCAAAGTCCAACATTCCGATTCTCTTCCTGAATTTATATGCCCCATGTATGAAACAACATGATTTTATATTTGAAATTTATAATATTTTCTGTTCATTTCCAAATCACCAATATATAATAGGAGGGGATTGGAATGCAGTCATAGACCCAGTATTAGATCGCACCAGCAAGTCAAAGTCTTACAACTATCAAGCCTCTACTGCAATTAGGGAATTAATGCTAGATGCAGATCTAGTGGACCCAATCTCTTGTACTAGTATCTTAACTAAAAATAATTTATATTCCTATTTTTCAAAGTGCTATAATGCATGGTCCCATCTAGACTTCTTTCTTATTTCAGAATCTCTACTCAATCTGGAGATAAAATTCTACACAGAGCCCAGATTCATATCAGATCACTCAAGAATTTCTCTTACTTTGGATTTCACAAGCAGTTCATCATCACATCCCGTTTGTAGTAACTGGACTCTGAATAATAATTTATTACTTAAAAAAGACATTATTCAAGAAATGAATAACAGCTTATTAGAAGTTGTTATGGACTTTGATTTTTGCAACATCTCATTAGATATACAATGGGCCACTTATAAAACAAAACTGAGAGGTTTCTTAATACAGAAGGCTTCCTATTACAAAAAGATAAACAAACTAAAAGAAACCAATCTAACCTCAAAACTATCTGATCTAGAAAACAAACTTAAATTGTGTTCTGACCCAGTTATAGGAAAAAAGATTAGCGATATTCAAAGTGAGCTGTTAGAACTACACTACTATAACTATTCTCTGCAAGAACAGAGACACCTAGCATACTACTCCGAATGGGCACAAATTCCTTCTAAAACCTTAGCTAGAATTATTGAAAATAAACAAGGCCCCACAAAAATCCCACTCTTAGAGTATCAAAATAAAATTTACAATACTGATTCAGATATTGTAGATCTATTTCATACTCTATTCTCCAACATATATAGCCAAAAAACGATTCTGTACATTCATACCAAATAGAGAATGACCTAAACAATCTCACATGTCCAAAACTTAACAAGGAACAAAGAAACTCTCTCTCTGCACCTCTCGAGTTACAAGAAATTGTTGAGACCATCAACAATCTCAATACTGGCAAATCACTCAGTCTAGATGGTTTTATATCTGATTTCTATAAAACATTCAACACTAAATTATCATCCATCCTTTTAAAAGTCTTTAACTTTATTATTTTGAATGGTATTTCTGATCATTACTGGAATAATTCCAAAATGATACTCATTCAAAAAAACAATCAAGACATTACTAACCCCAACAACTACAGACCCATTTCTTTGATTAATGTAGATATTAAAATACTTTCCTCCATCTTGGTGAAGAGACTTAAAAAAGTACCACCATCCTTGATCTCCCCTGACCAGGCAGGCTTTATCCCAAACAGACATACATGGGATAACACTTTAACTCTTGACTCATTAATAAATAGAACAAAAAAAGATAAAAACCTCATATATGCAGTAACCCTAGATGCCTGCAAAGCTTTTGACAGGGGAAACTGGAAATTTCTTTTTTCAACCTTACCCCACTTTAACATACCTAAAGAATTCTCTGACATAATAGAAATCTGATAGAAAGACTCTTCTACCTACCTTTATCTTAATAAAAGATATTCTAACCCAATTAAGATATCCAATGGAACTCGACAGGGCTGCCCGCTCTCACCTTACCTTTTTAATATCTTTATTGAACCTTTCTTCTTACATATATCACAGAAATCATTTCACACTCCCCCACTAGTTCTTAGTAACAGAACCATATTATCAGCTTATGCTGATGATGTTGTTGTTCCTGTTCTTCTTCTTTCGGCTTTTCCTGGTTAGGGGTTGCCACAGCGGAACTCCGGTCCGCTAATGATTGGCAATAGATTTTTTTACGGGTGCCGAGGTGCCAGCTCGACTTCCAACCTTCAGTGAAGGCACACTCCATTCTATGCATGTCTTTCAAACACCACTCGACCGTGGGGAGGACATGCAGACTTCACACAGAAGGCGCTCCAGTCGAGAATCGAACGGGAGAACTTCCTGCTGTGAGGCAACAACACTACCGCTGCACCACCACGGCTTATCTGAATCTTTATTTCCAATGTCCAAACACTGATCTGAATAAATTATTATTAACTATTGAACATTTTTCTACATCATCTGACTATAAAATCAATTACAAGAAATCACACATTTTTCCTATCAACCCAACAAATCACAAGGCAAATTACTTTCCAGAATCCCCCTTTCGAATAACTTACTCTCTTAACTATCTTGGGATCTCTTTTGAACATAATCAGACTTCCTTCTTTCAGAATAATCTTCTTAAACCTTGGGCTAAAATTACTCAAGACCTACATAGATGGCAACAACTGAAAATGTCTCCACTATTCAAAGCTTCTATTGTTAAATTCAATATCTTTCCAAGACTGTTATATCATTTAAATGCTTCCAATCTTATTATTCCAAATAATTTCTTTACCAAAATCTCCAAAGAACTGGCTAAATTTATCTGGTTTCCAAAAGTGGTCAGGATATCATACTATAAAAGAGAAAGGCGGTCTCAGCCTGCCTGATTTCCTAGTATACTACAAGATCATATGTGCTTGACGGTTTCAAACCTGAATTCTGACAAATTTAAGTCATCTCCAACCTGGGTAAGAATTTGGTATAATCACATACTCAGGTGTGACATTAACCCAAAAGCCCTTCCTTTCCTTTTACCATCGAATCTTAAGTCCCTAAAAATACATAGCACCTTGAAACACAAAGTGCAAACTTTCCAAGACCTATTTAAAATGATCAAACTAGATAAGATGTTACCGCTTTTTCAACCATTACACCTAAACCCTAATATTAAAATTAATAATAAAGGAATAAACCTTACAGATTTTCCACTCATCAAAAATTACACACTCTGGGATATATATAAGCATAAGGACAAGAATATACTTGAGTTAAGAACAATCCTTGGACTTAGCTTCAAATACACAGTGATAGTTAGACAGATTAGAGAAGCCGCTCTCTTCCTAACCAATGACATATACTTTCTTAACGGGGAAATAAACAAATTTCAGGAAATCATGAACTCACTTTTGAATAGCAAGAAAATGCTTTCCAAAACATACAAGCTTATTATCTCTCTGATACATAATGCTGGATGTCTATTCTCTAAATACTGGAACGAGCAGGGTAAAATACTAACAGATGAACAAAAGTAAAAGTAAAAAACACTCTAGAATTTATTTCTTTTAAAAATCTCATATATACTCCTTTAATGATCAATAACAATGTATATTATACACCAGTTATCCTTAATAAATTCAATCCCAAAATATTGTCAGCTTGCTCATGTTGCTCATACCCACAAGCTGACCTTATACATGTGCTGTGGTTCTGCAATCGCACCCATAGAGTATGGTGCTCTTTAAAAGCTTGCCTAGAAAAGATGGGCTATCAAAGCTCCACTCTTTGTTGGGAACTGGCCAGCCTCCATATCTCGAACCTGCTACTATCTAAATTCAAACAACATATCTTAATTCTACTTTGTGCACTAACTAAACTTTATATCACTAAAAATTGACTAGATTGTACGAAACTCAGCTGGGATGGTTTTAGGGAAATGGCATTCAAATACATTTCATCACAAAAGTTTATTGTTAGAGGCCCTAAGAAAAGAATATATTATCAGAAGCTCTGGAAATCTTTACTTAACCAGGTTCTACAAGACTAGGCATGATCAAGGTCCTATTACTTTAGATTCATTTACTCTGATCACTCAAAACTAAGTTCATAAATGCAGTTTTACCATGGAGTTTGATACAATGGTAGCTTTCACTGTAGATTTATACTTCTGTTTTGTTTTCTTTATTACTTTATTTATACTTTTCACTTAACTATTTAGTGATATGTCTATAAACTGTTACATATCCTCTCAGCTTGGTACATAATTTTGTTGTACATCTTAATTGTATTTGCATTACTTTATTATTTTTTTATTGCATAAAAGAATAAAAATTATTTGAAAAAAAAAGACATTAAATATAGAAAGCATAGAAATGGAAAACTGATAAAGCAGTCAGTGACCAAAATTAAACTTAATCCCTCCTGTTAGATTTAAATTTAATTTAAGATATATGGTACATTACATATGATACTCTCTCAGGTGTCATTGTTAAAGCCCATCTTCTAGAAAATGCAGAAAAGGTAATGAACCTAAAATAGTTAATTGGGGAACTGCACAAAGGATGCCAAAGTGCTGGGCTAAATGGCCTTTCATCAGTGCATGAAAAGTGCTTTCTACCATGTTGTTGGAAAACCACTTGATTCATAAGAGATCTAGTTAGTGAAGTCTGAAATGCAAAGGAAAGGATCATGACATATCATTGGTGACTTTCATCAAACTGACAAAAGCTACCAATTTAATAGTCACTCTGAAAATATTATCAAATATGTGCATCTCCTCATTTGCCTTTTTTCATCACAGGGACTACGGACGTGGTTCACTCTGTGTTTCACCTTCAGCAGTATTCCAGCATCTGTAACAACTATATGTTAGGCGTTATAAGCATATTTTATAAACCTTTGCAGAATTTTAGGCTGACATTCTGATCCAGGTCTAGCCTGACATAATGCCCTGTTGTGGCAAAAATGTTTCCACTAGTTGCAGCTAGTATTTTGGCTGCTGTAGTAATTTTTTCATGCCAGGTCTAATGACTCATCAATTTTTTTCAACTTTTGTATGCATGCTCAGGTAAATAATGCTTGTCTTCTGCATACGTAAACGTTTAGTGTCTGTGTTTTACTATCATTTGTGAATTTCATGTTTATTTTCCCTTTGGGGTCTACTGCTTTTCTGATAGTTTTATTTCTGACCAAGACCAGTGGCATGCCTCTTTGAAAACATTTTCTTATGGTCCTTCGTAGAAATTACAGATAATGGTGACTCTGTTTCCAGGTGCAGTCTTAGTTTTTACTTGGCCATCTCTGGAGTCACCCGTATGACTTTACAATAATTTTACTCATATTGTACAGTTCCAGACACATCGGGGAGGGACATTCAGAAACAGACTGCATTGTACAACCCTGCTTCTGGCAGGGGGTTGCTTACTTCTGTAGGAATGGCCTATTCTGAGATTGCTGTAGTGCTACAGTGCTATGAAGCATAAGGCTAGTAGCAGGACAATGATCTACTGGATAATGCTGCATGCAAGTTTGGCAGTCCAAGTTTGGCAGTCCAAGGGCATAGCCAATGTACAGTAGCCTTGTGCTCCACCTCAGAGCATTACTACACGATCAAAATAGATTTGTAGAGTAATTCAAAGGCAAATTCTACCACCTCATTTGGAGCAGTGCAATGAGGCTGAATGTGCTATGTGCTATTTTTTTTTTTTTTATGTTCACCCATTGTTGTTTGTGGAAGTAGCAGGTCATTACCACTGCAGCAGGTAAGGAGTCTAAGGCTGTGTATGTATATGCATGTGCAAACATGCATGTTTGTGTCTGCAAGTATATCTAGGTGTTTACACAGCAATAAACTCAAATTATCTTGCAAAACTTGAAACATTCTGCAATAATTAATAGTCTTGGGCTTAAATGGCTTTTCTGAAGCCAGTAAACTGCAAAACAACCACTTCATGTATTTTTGATGCCTATTAAATTAAGCAACACTGTCATTCTTTTTTACTGGTATTGTAATTTACTACACATTGAAGTTTAGCTTTTTCAGTGTAAACTAACTAAACTGTCATCTACATAATATCAAAGTACTTATATGCCCAATTTGCTTGCAACTTTCCATGTTCCTCCTCAGGCATTTGCAGCATAGTAGTCCTCTGTAGCATTTCACAGTTGTTACTGAATTAACTTTCACAAGCAACATTCAGTACTAACAGGATCATGGGATCATAGGAGGTTACTAGGCTAATTAGAGCTACTAGACCCCTTACAAACCTATCCACGTACAACCCGTTTCCAAGAATATCAAGGTATTAAGAGGAACTAAGTCAACAACTACTGCCCCTGTCCAAGAGGGATACAGGTGAAACTCTCGGGGTGAATTTGTGGTTTCCCATCCAATTATCCAAATTATGCTTAAATAGGGCCAGCGAGGGGCTCTGTTTCACCTGAATTGGAAGTTTGCTCCAAAGAAGATGTAACATCTGTGAGACATATCTGTCTCTCCAGCAAGTCCTGTTGATGTCACATACTAGGTTGAGTTCCCTAGAGAGAGTGCATCTTGTACCATTTAAATTACAAATGTGCAGCATTTCCATTAGAGCAGGATCTGAGATTGCTTTATATGCAAGGCAGAGGTTACCTCTGAGTAATTTGTAAGACATAGAGTATAGTGACAGTGATTTTAGCCTGTCAACATATGACATATGCTGAAGACCTTGACTTTTCTTTGTAAGAAACCTTTGAGGTCTTCCCAGTTGCTGCAGGTACCTAGTAAGGTACATTCAAAAGGTAGCATTGTACTTTCTTACTGGCCTGTTGAGTGAGGAGTACAGGGGAGGGTTATAACATTTTGTTCTGGGTGCAATGCCCTTACTTTTGAGGTGGGCAATGTAGACATTCTTTCTTACCACTGTGGAGATGTGGTGGTCAAAAGAAAGGTTGCTGTCAACCTGTGTGCCAAAATCTCTCACCGCTGTTTGCATGCTCAGGGTGTTGTTATTAATGTAGTAATCTGCAGAGATGTTGCTCTTACTGAAGGGGATTGGTGTAAATCCCAGTATAGGTATCCATGCTATCAGTGAGGTCAGGGGATACAAAGCTATTAATACCGCCATGTATTAGGTTGTAATTGGCTTTGGAGAAGTTTTTTAGTTTAGTTGCTGCTAATGGGGGGGGGGGGGGGCAGATGTTATTGTTACTTCTAATGAGACTGATTTATGATCAGACCTCACTAGGGGAGGGCCGCACACATGGGGTAGTGCAGTGATCACCCATGTTAGGGAGCACCAGATCCACAGAGTTTGGGTCCCTTGTGAGGGTGTCAGCCAACTGGTCCAGGGCATTGGAGTTGATGAAGTCCAAGAACCTTTGGTAAAGTGTGTCAGTACATGTATAATTTACCCAGTCTATGGATGGGTAGTTAAAGTCACCTAAAACCAGGGTGTTTGGTTGTATCTTGAGCAATTCAAGTAGATCCAAGTATGCAGTGTGGGTATCCTGGTTCATAACTGGCAATAACTTGGAGAGGGGTCTTGCATACAGTTAGTTGGACCTGGATTAGTTCAAGGGATTTGTTTTGTTTAACCAGTCTACAGGTGTATTTATCTTTGAATATTGATACTCCACCTCCTTTAGTTCTCGCACTTTCAGTTTGTGGTCTGAATGTTTGGAAGGCATTATAACCTGGTATGCCCTGGTTGCTTTCCGTGGCCGTAAAGCAAGCCTCTGTGCTTGCACAGATGTCAGTATCTTCTATGGTGAGGGCTGCTTCCAGTGAATGCAGTTTTAGGTTCAGACTCCTAGCATTTAGCAGAATAACTTTGAGGTTGCTTTTCTTAACATATTTGTACGTCGGGAATTTTGTTGTTGTGACATTGCCTAAAAAAGGCACTATGGGGAAGGCAAGAGCCTTAGCCAGTAACCAAAATCCCAGCGGTGACAGATGAAGACCAGCTTTGGCAAAGCAGTATGGTCTATCTACAATGTCATCCCAGGCTTAGAATGACACCAGAAAATAACCCAATTGTTGAATTCAATCATTTTTTGTTTATATTGTGGTATCATCTTACGTAAGGGTAGTATGCTGCTCAAGGCTAGGGACATACCTGCTTGGGACACACATTCATAGAGCTCAGTCATGTCTCTCTTCATATAGTCCAGTGAGGTGCGTCTCAAGCCATTCACACCAACATGAAGTTTGACAGAGTCATAATGGTACTTGCTGGGAGAGACTTGAGTGCGTGTTTGATCTGGTGGATCCTGGCATCTGACAGACAGCTGACTTTCTTGTCCAGCCTGGTGAGTGGACATCTGTGTGTCTCACTATAGAGTCATTTATGACCAAAACATTTGGTTTAGATGTACTTTGCCTTAGGGTCTTGTTTGGTGAGACACTTGTGCTTGTGGTTTTATGTGTATTGATTGCTGTAGGTACTGTATTAGGTGTAGCGTGTTTGTATTTCTGAGGCCTCTGGTGTTTATGTAAATTTTTGGTGAGTATCCCCATGTATGATAGTTTATGTGTTGAGAGCGTGGTTTATGCAGGAAGTGTAGTGTGTGGGCTGACAACCTGCTCAGTGTCACTGTTCTGTGAATGAGAGAGCGAGGATTCCAAATTCTCTCTGTATATGCATCTCTCACAAATTGAGCTTGAGTGGTTTATTTGTCAGTGTATGTGAAGCAATTGCTACACTGCCTCAGAATACCCATGTCAATCAGGCCGGCAGGCAAAACGTAGGAAAACTGACCATCCATATATGATACTAGGTGTAAATTTGCTTACTTTATTGAGGAAAAATGTGGTTTAATTGGCAACTTAATGCTGGGTCTATACTATTGGGGCTCTCAAGGGGTATGAAACTATTAGGGATTAGCAGATTTTAGTTAAAGTGGCAAATGCTGTAGAAAGCCCAGCTGAGGTGCTCTCTGAGCAGCTAAGTGCAATTTAAGAAACTCCTGTTCAAGCATGGGCAGCTTCTAAGGGAAAATAAATCTGCTTTAGCTTTTGCATCTATAACCACCAATGGTTACCTCCACTGCAAAGTGCTGCATGAAGGTGCACTACATGCAAACAGATGCCTCTGCTTGCTCAGATGAAGATAGTAGAGTAGTGGCTGGTTGCCAAACTCTGTGGAGCTGTGTTAAGACAGGCACAAACCCATGCAAATGTGGGGCTTATGTAGTAACTGTTAGAACCCTTTTTTAAAACAAGTTAAGCAATTTTCAAACAAGCTGGCTAATGGAAATGCTCAATGTTGTTGTGTCTTTTGGCTTTTCCTGGTTAGGGGCTGCCACAGCGAAACCCCGGTCCACTAATGATTGGCAGTAGATTTTTACATGTTGAGTTGCCGGCCCTGACGCACAACCTTCAACGAAGGTACGCCCATTCACGCATGTCTCCACACAGAAGACACTCTTAGCTGAGAATCGAACAGAACAATGTCTTACTGTGAGGCGACAACACTACCGCAGCACCACCACCGCAGTGTAATGGAAATGCTCAGTACTGAGCCTTATTCCAACTATTTTAGTGCTCAGATACTGTCAAACAGTCTAGATTCAGCAAATCTGAATCTAGCCTATGCTACAGAATACACAAGTACTAGAAAACACAGAGTGCAGGAAAAACAGTCTCAAACAGGAAATTGTGAAACAGCAAAATAGTTAAAACGGCTAAAAAACAGTTAAAAGTAGGCAGCAACTCAGTAATACACAGTTTAAAAGTGCAGTACAGTGAATAAAAATACTTATTTTTCTGTAGATTTTAAAGGATGCCTTGGATTTCATTTGGATTCACTCCAGAGATCAGAGAGAGCACGCCAATCCTAGAGCAGCTCCTGTAATAGCTCTATACTCAAGCTTTGTATAAACTACTTACCAAATGGTCCCTTACTTATGCTAATATTCACTCTGTGTTGTCTGTAATGAAATAATTTGTACATTTATACAAAAATCAGCTTGTTTTGTTTTAAAGTAATTGTTGAACAGAAAATGAACTGCACAGTGATTGGATGATGCTGGTTTACCTATCCTGAAAGGAGTGTGGCACTTAATATTGATAAGGGACATGTTTGACTTTGCTAAACTGGAGATGATAGCCTCAGCACAGCATATATAGAGGTGTACTCAAGTTGCAGGAGATGTTACAGGCTTCTGTGATTAGGAAGGTGCTCATGTCAACCCCCAAGATAGGAATTACAGATGATCAGAAGTGCCCCTGGGCTGTGCATCATGAATGATGTGACTCGGGACAGGGGTTTCTTTTGGGTATTTATCCAGACTCGGAATGAGTGGGTCCATCTTTGAACATGAATGACCCCAGTCTGAGGCTGGTTCTGAAGCCATGCCCTCAGGCCACTGGGATGAGGACACTCCTTGTCAAAGGAGAAGGGCAAATTGACAGAGGCATGCAACAGAACAGCCTCTGTTTATAACTACCTGGATGATGTCCCCTCTCTATTAGGCTTTCATCCTGGCCAAAGAATGATCTCCACTTTTTGGGTAATTAATGGACCCAAGTTATATTGTGTGTGTGTGTGTGTGTGTGGGGGGGGGGCTGGTAGGTGGTAAGCAGGGAACTAAAAAAGCATATTTAGAAAAAAAAAAAAACAATAATGATGGCTGCTTCCTCCCTGCCTTGTTAAGTACATTCTGAGCCACTCAGGAAAACTTCACCTCAATGTCCTAGAGACTGAGAGTTGTTCTTACTCTCCAAGCTATACAGAACTGGATTCAACAAAGCCGCATCTCTATTTAGTTGGACTACAGTCTGGCAGTTTAGCATAGAGTATTAAGACTAAATCATTAATGACCTGCTTATTCTCCAGGGTTTAGACCCTCAGCCTCAATATACCTGCTATGTGACATTTAGCAAGTCATTTAACCATGTTGTGCCTTTTGGAATTTAATAAATTGGGCCAGGCTCCTCACTAGTTTTCTGGACCACATGCCTAGTAAGTAGTCTGGCAACTAGCTACTTATAACATAACTGTAGTCCTGTGCATCAAATATTTTGGAGAAATTCACTCCTGCCCCTCTGCAGAGATGCCATAATAGTCTGATATGTGTTGAAAATCAACAGATAATATAACATTCATATTCTGCAAAAATCCAAATGCTTGACAGATAGGTAAATCAGGTGCATCCTCATATCTTGTGAATGGTACAGAAGTCCCCTGATGCCAAAAAAAAAAAAACTATATTTAAAGATAAAGAAATGGGATCAGTCCACCAGGGATATTTTGCACCCTCCCCCCCACCACAACAAATGTCAGAAATGTTTCTCCTTAATTCTTCCACCAGCTGCAAGAGCCAGAGCCCTTTGACTTGGTCTGAAGACCTGCTTTTTTACCTTTCATCTGCTTCTGCTCCTGACCAGGTGTATTCACAAAGCCAAAGAATTAAAGGCAACATTAGTCCTAGTGGTTTCTTGCTGAACCAGAAAAAAATATTTTCTAAGTTTCAGCACTTCTGCTTGACTCTCACTTTCACAAACATTTACTTTTTTCTGGGCGGGAGCATCCATATATCCACTCTCTCAAGTTGATAGCCTGACTTTTCCATTTACACTAGCTGCGAAGTCTGAAAAATTGTCAAGAGTGAGTTCTTTCATTTCCCTCTTTCCAACAGCTATCCATTCAGAAAACTTTTGGGACAAATGGAAAATATTGTTTCTCAAAAAGATCACATTTTTTTCAAGTGGAGAGGATGAATACATAGGAACAAGCAGATTGTATCTAAAAACAAGAAAACTTCAGGGTGCGATGGCTGCATTTACAGTTGGGAAGTTATTGGAAGGCTCAGCTGTGTGGGAACCAAGGACCCTCAATGGATGGTAGCCCATCAGCCCCACATAGTTGAAATCCATCTGATTAAAACTGAGGGAAAGTTTCCACCCACTGAGGAGGTACTGTTTTTCCATGTAGCCATTTTATTGGCTTTCTGTAAACGTTTTACTCAAAAGAAGTGGAACAACCAAAACACCTTCCAATTCTTTGTGAATTGGGTGGGGGTGATACTGCGATGTTTAATGGGGTTATGTATGGTGGCTTGTTAGGAAGAAGAGTGCAAACTGTTAAGGAGGGTGTGTATGGCAGCAAATAGTGGGTCAAGATGCATGCAGTGGAACATGAATTTGGTGCCAAGTCAGAAGGACAGTCTGAAGACTTATTTCTGAGGCATTAGGATGGCACCCCAGCTGTCACAGAGGTGGTGTGCAGCACTGTAAGGAGAATTACAATTATAAACTTTTTAGCAGAATGTGCACTAAATACTTAATTGCATACCTCTCAGCGCCACTTTACTGTTTATTATTCAAGTATAAAAAAGGGAAATTATCTTGGTTAGCTGCTGTTGTGTACCATTCTAAGCATAGCCAGTTTCCTTTTTTGTGCTTGAATGAACCTATCCCATTTGGTTAGAGATTCCCCGTACCCATTCCCATGGTTGATCATTATATATTACCTCTAATGAGAATAAGTGGGATCATACCATAGATAATTTGAGGGGACCCATGCAAGGGATAAAACATTTAGGGGCTGCCTCTGTCCATTAGTAGTACAGATGGCAGTCGGGGTAAATGTTCTGTTTCTTATTCATAGATCCAAGTTGTGCTTGAATATCGACAGGGATGAACTTTGTTTTGTGTGGAGGGAATTCTGTTCCAGAGCAGAAGTATCCTCTACGATATATACCTGTCCCTCCTAACCATTCTGTTGATGTTGCAGAAGAAGTTTAGATCCCTAGACCACACATTTCTGATGTCATTTAGCTTACTGATGTGCAGTAAATCCATCAGTAATAGGCTGGCAGCTGCCTTGTATACCACGTATAGGTCACCACTTAGCAATCTGTAGGATACAGAGTATAGAAACAGGGCTTTGAGTCCATCTGTGTAGGACATATTTTTAGGCTTTGTAAGGTATCTCTGTGGGCGTTCCTGTTGTTCCATGTGTCTGGAATTTTTGAGCAAAGAAGTTGAGAGGTATTGGTGATATACCTAAATTCCACATCTTTGAAGGTGGTGGTGGGGTTACACCACACAACTTTGGTGAACAAATATGAGGCTTCTGTCAGTGCCGTAGCTCTCAACTGTCTGGAATTTTGCAGAATGTCCAGATTTTTTACTCATATTTTTTATCTGTTCCTCATAAAATGTATGGTTTTCTAGCAAATCTTTGAAGACTGAATTCACTAAATAAAGGCAGACATTTGAGTTTCATACATCATATCCATCAGAAAATGCATGCTAACACAAAACCTTTTATTCTATCAGCTTTCTAAGTTTATAAGAGCAATACTTAAAATGTGTCCCTATTTTTGGGCCTTTGTCCCCCCATTATTTTTTACTTTGTTCAGATTTCTTGTGCTAAGAGGTTGAGTGCACCACTCTTGCAATCTAGTTAATTACCAAAAAAAAAATCATCTTTCTTGTCATTAAGTGTCTGTTATTTATATTTTGATTTGCTAAACAGGCTGAATTTCATGTAACTTCTCCCAGTAAGTGATGATATACAGGCTAAACATTACAACTCTGTGTATAAGCACTAGTGATGTCCTTACATTCACTGCTGCAATATTCCTTACAAATGGGATTCCCTGCTGTGAAACCTACAGTCCGGACAGTTTGTCAAAGTTACTGTTGCTTTAAGGTATGCTGAACGTCACCTGCACACTCCTTGCATAGAGTAGGGCATAAAGGTCACATTCAGGTGTACCATCCTCAGAACTTCTTTGCCGACAGTCCGAATGCTGTTTTAACCATCGGTCTGTTATCTTTGTCCATTTTTTTTACCGTTTTTCTGTCTGTTGGCATTCCTGTGCATACTCCTGTTTGCTGAAGTCCTCACAGTTGCAAATAAGATCCCAGTTGGTTTTTGGTTACTTTTTTCTGTTTGTTTTGTGCTGTTTGGGGTTAATATCATCCAGGAAGGGTAAATGCCAGTGTGGGAGACTGATTCCCCATAATTACCGCCACAATAAGTGTCTTTTTTTTGCCTAGGCGCTGCTCACGACCATATGTCTTATTCAATTTGTCAGGTGTTTGTCCCCAAAACTCTTCATAGTAGGCTTTCTTCCCTTTCCTTGTATCTTGAGAACCAGCATCTTAAGCTTGCTGCAGATACTATGGATGGAACTTCCTGCCCTGAGGGTCAGCCGTCAGGGAAGAAGGTGCATAAGGTAAGACTGGAATCTTCCACTGTCAAGCCTTTGCCAGGAGTTTCTCCTGAGATTATTATGAACCCGGAGGCTTACCTGGTTGTTTTGTCAGATTCTTCTACTGCGTCTGGGTTGGAGGCCAGTGAGGATCTGGCGGGCAGCACATCAGACGAGGCTTTGCAGGTGTCCATTTTGGGCATTCAGAGGGAACCACGGTTGACTGTTTCTGAGAGGTCTAGAGGGGGTGCCTTAGTCTCTCTTTAGGGAAGAGGTTCCTACTGCAGTTCTGGAATGCCATCCTGAGTCTGGGCCTTCTCAGGTTTCTAGGAAGGATGTCCCCTTAAAAAAAGAAACAGAAACTAATCCTGTTTCTTCTGCTCCTAGGGATCCACAAAGTGAGTGGCGGGCCTTTACTCAGGGGTTATTTAATGCTTCACTGTCATTGAGGCCTCCTCAAGGGGTTTCAGTTCCTGCTCCTCCTTGGTCCTCTTCTTTCCCTAAAAGGCCCAGAGAATTCAATTCTTCTGAGGTGGATTCTGATAATGACTCCCTTTCTTATTCTACCCAGATTCCTTCTCCTTTAAACTATGGGTCTGAGGAGGAGGATTCTTATACTCTAGATAATCCTTCTGAAGAAATTTCCTTTGGGGATACAATTTCTAGGATGGTGGAATTTTTTAAGTGGGATTGTGCCCAGGTTTTGGATATCCATACGAGGTACTATGAGTTACTGCAGATGGAATCTCCTAAACCTGCAGCCATTCCTTCTGTCTTGCCTGCTTTATTGAATGATTTTTTCCAGTGCTCTAAAGCTCTGTATTCTCTGCCCCCTGCTTCCAAGAAGTCTGGTTTTATAGGGTGAGTGACGATTGTTCCTTTTTGTTTAAAAGTCCTTAGGTTTGTAAACTGCGGTTGAGCTGTGTGTGTAAAAACCAGTTCATTGACAAAAACGGATTTCATTCAGGAGACTCCAGAGCAGCTGTTGACCCCTCTGTGATGTCTGTAGCCTCTGATAAGCCATCTCAATTGCTTCCTTTGTCCAAGTTACTGCCTTCTGACAAGGAACCATGGGTAGGCTGGGTAAGAAGGTTTATACTTTGGCTACCCTACCTTTTAGGGCTATTAATTAACAGACTTGTATCTCTAGGTATGTATTGGCTCTTCTTTCTCAGGCTTGTCAGCTTCTTTCTGATCTTCCAGACTCTGAGAGTAAATCTTCTGCTCTTTCCTTGCTTGGGACTTCCTTTCAGGTAGTTTGTCATTCTATCAAATGTAGTTATGATGCAGCAGATGCCTCTTCTAGGGCTGCTGCTTCTGGCTCAGTTCTGAGGAGATATTAGGCTAAGTTGATGGATGGTCCTCTGGATAATAATGTTTTGTTTAGTGAAGCGGCTGCTTGTTTATGTAAGTCTCTTCAGGACAAGGGCAAGGCTTTACAGGAGCTTAAGCATGTCTTTGTTTCTCCTGTGCCTAAATTTCAGCGACACTACCCTTCTAAGCCAGCCTTTGTTCGTAGGCAGTCTCACTATCCTAAAGGTAAAAAGGGTAGTAAATGGACTCCTCCTGGTAAGGCCACTCAGACTGCAGGGATTGTTGAGCCTTCCTTTCCTGAAAACCAGGTGCTGTCTGACTATCCACCTGTTCCCACCCACATTCCTCTTTCTCTTCCTGTTTGGCTCCGAATCACCCAGGATTCTTGGGTTCTGTCAATCATTTAGCAAGGATTCTTCATGGTTTGAATTTCCCGCCCTCCTTTTATGGGCATTCCTTAGCCTCCTCGGGAACAACTTCCTTTTTTCCTCAGAGATTCTTCGAGTCCTCTTGTCTCAGCGTACTATTTAAGAGGTGCCTGTGTCTCAAAGGGGGAAAGGGTTTTATTCAAGAATGTTTCTAGTGTGCAGAAAAGAAGGTACTCTGAGACCTATTCTAGACCGCTTCTATCTAAACACTTTTCTGAAGGTGCCTTCCTTTCAGATGTTGTCCCTTCAGTCCCCTTTTCCTCTCTTGCTCCCTTAGGTCATTCTGGTGTCTCTGGACCTCAAGGATGGTTATCTCCATATTCCGATCGTTCCTCTTTTCAGGAGATTTTTGCATTTCTTTGTTGCTTCCTGGCATTTTCAGTTCTGTGCTTGCTCCTTGGCCTTTCTACTGCCCCAAGGGTATTCACCAAATGCCTCGATCCTGTGATTGCCTTTTGCAGGCTTCAAGGTATCCAAATCTTTCCTTATTTGGATGAACTGCTGATTTAGGCAACTTCTCCAGAGGTCATTTTGCAAAATCTTCATTTTACAATTTCTCTTCTTCTTTGGAGCCAGGGGTTCACAATAAACTTCAAAAAGTCTTCCCTGACTCCTTCTCAGGATCGTGTTTTTCTGGGTTGCAGGATTCAAATGGTGCTAATACTGGCATCCCTGGCTCCTCCAAAGGCATCAACTCTTATTTCTTTCTTTCAGCCTGTTCTTCCCCTGGCCTCCATTACAACCAGGGAGTTTCTGAAAGTTCTGGAGTTCATGGTTTCCACCATTCCAGTGCTCCCTCTGGCCAAACTCCACATGAGGAAGTTCCAGTGGTTTCTGAAGTGTGTGTGGCTTCAGCATGCACATCCTCTAGACTTTACTTTTCCACTTCTCCCATGTCTCAAGAAAGAACTTCTGTAGTAGTTTCAGCAGTTGTCTCTGAATCCAGGGCTCCCTTTTCAACTTCCTCTTCCATCAAAGGATCTGTTCACAGATGCTTCAGCTGTGGAATGGGGAGCAAAGTTTGGCTCCCTGAAGGTTCAGGGAGTGTGGTTACCTTGTCGGCGGAAAGAGCACATCAACATCAAAGAGATGAGGGCTCTTATGCTGACTCTTCAGGCCTTTTATCCTCTCTTCTCTCCAGGGCCTCTCAAGGTATTCAAGAACAATACCACAGTCATATGGTATATCAGCAGGGGGGTACAAGATCTTACTGTCTTTGCTGGCTGGCACTTCTGGTATGGGATCTGGTTATCCAATATCAAGTGACTCTTCAGGCAGTTTACATTCCTTCAGATCAGAATGTTGTGGCAGAGAATCTGAGCAGGTCCTTCATTCAATGCCATGAATGGATGCTTCACAGGGATGGGTTTTTGGACATTGTTCACCAGTGAGGTACTCCTCAAGTAGACTTCTTTGCTTCCCCTCTGAACAGACAACTTCCTCTGTTTTGTGCCAGAGTCCTGGGTCCTCTGGTATGGAAGGTGGACGCCCTCTCATTTTCTTGGAAGGGGATGTTTCTTTATGCATTCCCTCCCCTTCCTCTCATTCCAAAAATCCTGTTCAAGATTCAACAGGATGCTTCCAAAATCTTTTGGCAGCTCCCTTTTGGCCATGACAGCACTAGTTCCCTCTACTTCTGCATCTAGCCAAGGGCAATCATCACAAGTTACCTCACAGGGTGGATCTCCTCACACAAGACAAGGGATCTCTCATCCATCCCCACCTGTCCACGCTTCAACTAACACTGTGGGTAATATGATTTTGATCCCTCATAGACACATTTTTTCTGAGGGCATGCTACAGGGCCTGCAGGAGGTCAGGGAACCTACTACTAGGAAATTCTACTTGTCTAAATGGAAGAGGTTTTCTACTTGTTGTCTTTCTTGAGACATGGACCCACTTTCTGTGGATGTTCCTTTGGTTCTCTCTTATTTGTGTGAGTTGCTCAATGCTGGTTTGGCCTACTCTTCTATTAAGGCCTACATATCAGTTTTTCTGCTTGTCTGCCTTTAAAGTCCCCCATTAGCTTCTAGATTTGAGGCTAAGCAATTTCTTAAAGGTGTTGTTAATATTAGACCT
This sequence comes from Protopterus annectens, assembly GCF_019279795.1. Lineage (NCBI taxonomy): Eukaryota > Metazoa > Chordata > Ceratodontiformes > Protopteridae > Protopterus > Protopterus annectens. The sequence continues at coordinate 191,882,767 of NC_056737.1, forward strand.
CCCAGGAAGCCTGTTCCTTCTCCCTGGGATCTTAATTTTGTTCTAGAAAAACTGACTCAGGCTCCTTTTGAGCCTGCTTTTTCAGCTTCCTTGCAACATTGTTCTTGGTAGACAGTTCTTTTGTTATCTCTTACTTCTGCCAGATGGGTGTCTGAGTTGCAAGTCCTTATGGCTTGTCCACCTTTTTTGATATTTCATGAGGACACTGTGTCCTTGTGTACTAATCCTTCTTTCATGCCCAAGGTAGTTAATGAGTTGCACTTAATAAGTCTATTAATTTGCCTACTTTTTTCCCCTCTCTGCAATCTGACCATGAGAGGGTGCTGCATACTTTAGATGTGCACAGACAGCTCAAATTTTATTTAGATAAAACTAAAGGTATCAGAAAAATCTGACCAGTTATTGGTTTCCTTTCATCCTAGGTCTTTAGGTTTGGCTATTTCCAAGCAAACTACTTCCACTTGGATTTCAAAGGCTATTTCCACTTGGATTTCAAAGGCTATTTTCTTTTGTTACACTTTTCATGGCAAGAGCCTTCCTTATTCTGTAAATGCTCATTCCACTAGAGCTGTGGCATCTTCTGATGCTTTTTTTCAAAGGCTTAAATGCTAATTTGGTACTTTTCCATTAAATCCCTACCACGCGCCTTGCCGTATTTCTGAAAAGCATAGCTACGTTGTTGTTTCAACTGACCTGTTGCCATTTCCAGCTGTTTTTTTTACCTTTTACTACAAGTGGTTGTTACAGTTTTGCTCCTGAAGTTATAGTTGGAGTCAATGATTACTTCATGCAATGAATACCATGCCAGCGATTGCAGTACATGTGTGTATTTACGTGGGATGCAGCATGCAGTCATGACAGACAGCTTCGGAGAGCATCAGGCATTAATAACTGCAGCAATCACTGTTTTGCAGCTCTACTTACATATGCTCCATCGCTGTCAATTAATCACCCACCATTAAGTAGGAATGTAGCTGCTCGTGTATTTGCAATCCTACCAACCTGTCATCCATCCACATTCTTCACGTCTGTGCACTGTACAGCTGAAAGAGGCATTGCTACAAGTGCAGCAGTTTGGGGAGTGCTACAGACAAGACAGCCATACAAGACGTATAAATTGCATTAGTTTGCCAGATCCTGTGCACATGTAACATTCATGTAGCGGTGATCTATGTACTGTTTTACACACTAGTGTGATAACACACCACAGCAAATGAACTACTAATACCAGGATGATCACCGCGGTACGCAATCTGTCATGCCTAACCATTGGTACTCTTTCTGGTTATTTCTAGTATCAGAAACTTATTTTGGAGAACCTTTTGAAAGGCTACCCATCTTGGTCTGTCATGGACCTTTCAGTCTTCGTTGGGCTCGAAGAAAATGGCGAGATGCATGGTAGGAGTTTAACGGAAAAGTACCGCTAATTCTATTCTTAAGGCTGCTACCTGGACTTCTGTACATAACTTTACCAAACATTACCAGTTCAATGGTATCTCCAGTGCTAGAGCTGGTTTTGCTGATGCCATTCTTCATGGCTTCTTAGAGGGCTCTGCTGCTTCCTCCTCTCAAGTTTCTTCTTGAGCTTTGGCACTCTCCCATTTGTAAGGAATACTGCAGCGGTGAATGTAAGGACATAGTACAGTTGTGTAAAATCTTACCATAACGGTAGATATCATTGCCATAGTATTCACTCCCTCCTTCCATCCCCCTGGTCTTTTTTCCTTCCTGGATGTGCAGGTTCTTCTTGGACTGCTGTTCCTAGTCGGGCAATCAGTTCTGAGGATGGTATGCCTGAATGTCACCTTTATGCCCAACCCTACACAAGGAGTGTGCAGGTGACGTTCAGCATACTTTAAAGCAACGGTAGACTTTGGTAAACTGGCCGGATGGTGGGCTTCATGGCAGGGAATCCCATCTGTAAGGAATACTGCAGCAGTGAAGGCAAGGACATCTACCGTTATAGTAAGATTTTACACAACTGCACTTTCTGTAGAGTCAACTGTCTGTGAGACGCAAATTCAAGATGCACAGTATTGCTTAATATTTGAAAGTAGCCTAAACTAACAACCCCCATCACATACTTCTCAAATGTCCAGATTCTCATAGGTTCATACTAGGCTATCTGCCCTGGGGCAATTATAAGCCTAGCCTGATTCTGTATGGCTTACGCCACCCCTTGATTTGAGTATACTATGCCCTTTTTAAGGTTTAGTTTACTGTGCCTCTGTCTAATAGTGACATGGGAGTAATCCCTGGGACAAACCTACGATCTCCCATCCACCTATTGAGATTCTTCTTGAAGAGATTCAGTGAGGTGCTCTGCCTCACATGAACTGGAATTCTATTCCAGAGCGAAGGGAGCCTCTGGGTTATGAACCTGTCCCTCCAGCAAGTTCTATTTATTTCTGTGCTGAGGTTCAAGTCCCTCGAGCGTGTGGCTCTAAGGGATTTAGATTTACTGAGGTGGAGCATGTCCATTAATTCTGGATTTGACATAGCTTTGTATGTCAGGCATAGATCGCCTCGAAGTAGGCGGTATGCAACTGAGTAGAGCTGGAGTTTTTTTAACCGAGCAGCATATGGCATCTGTTTGAGACCCTTGATCCTCTTGGTGAGATACTTTTGGGGTCTTTCTAATTGCTGCAGGTGTCAGGTAAGGTACATCCCAAAAGGGATATTGTATTCTATGATGGGCCTGATGAGGGATGAATAAAAGGGCACGATTACCTCTCTTGATCTAGATGTGAAACCCTTCGTGATGAGGTGAGCTATGTAGAAGGTCTTTCTAACCACTTTGGCAATGTGGTTTTCAAAGGAGAGATTGCTATCAACTTGGGTCCCCAGGTCCCTAATGACTTTCTCTGTACTTAATGGGTTTCCGCCTATGTGGTAATTTTTGGGCACATTGTTTTTGCCAAAGGGTATGACTATACATTTTTTGGCATTTAGCTTTAAACCATGGCGCTGGCATCAGTTATCTGTCTCTGTGAGACCTTTTTGAAGGATGTTTGTGTCAGCTGGAGAGTCGATTATGGCGCCCAGTTTGCAGTTGTCTGCGAACTTGGTGAGCCATAGTCCTCCCACATTTGCCTGTACCTTGGAAAAGTATATACCGAACAAGAGTGGTCCCAGGACAGAACCCTGTGGGACGCCACTTGTGACCGGTTTTGAGTCTGTCATGGCTCCAGCAACTCTCACTCTGTGGGTTCTGTCTTTGAGCCAGTTTGCGACCCATCTTGTGAGATAGGGGTTTATATTTAAGCTGGATAGCTTATCTATGATGCCCGAGTGGGGTATTGTGTCAAATGCCTTTGCAAGGTCCAGATAGGCTGGACTACCTTCCCTTCATCTATGGCTTTGGTGACCGTTTTGAAGAAGTCAACCAGGTTCAAAAGGCAGGATCTGCCCTTGACAAAGCCAAACTGGGTAGGATCTAGTGTCTGTAGGTCCCCAATGTCTTTGTTTATGAGCTCCATGATGATCCTCTCCATAGCCTTGCAGACTAAGCTAGTCAGGCTTATGGGGCGATAGTTTCCAGGGTCCGTAGAGGCTCCACCTTTGTGGAGTGGGACCACTGTTGCTGTACACCATTCTGTGGGCACATATCCTGTAGTGAGGCTGAGATTGTATAGCTGTTTTATTTGAGGGATTAGTTCCTCTTGGAGTTCATGTAGGACGCAACCTGGGACACCATCTGATCCCATGGAAGCAGTGTTTTTTGCTTTGGAGAGGGCAGCCTTCACCTGAGCATCAGAGATGTTTGGGAGGCAGCCCTCTGCCGGGATAGATACTTGCTCTTTTGGGGGGGAGGGGGGGAGTTTGCACTGAACCTGTCTGCCAGGATATTGGCAATGTCTGTGGGTTCGGTGTATTTTTTGTTGTTTAGAATCAACTCAGAACAAGTCTGGGAGTTGCATCCCAGGTTCCTAACATAACTGAAAAAAGCCTTATGATTGTCTTTGGTGTCCTGTGCAATTTTTCTCTCGAAGCTGGCCTTGGAGGATTTTATGAGGGATCGTAATTTTTTGCTAGTACTGATCAGAGATGCCTTCCCTATTATGGATTTTGCTCTATCATGTAGTAGCTTCCTCCTTCTGTTGTACATTTTATTTATGGCAGGGGTCCACCAGACTGGACGCCTGCCTTTGGATGATTGGGTCTTGGTTTTGTTTGGGATAGCATGATCCATGCATTCCTGGAGATGTCCGTAGAATGCGTTTATATAGGATTCTGCAGTTTGGGCGGTGGTTTTCACTGGCCCTGGGGCCTTGAAGGATTCCACTTCGGTTTTGAGAAGTGAGAAGTTCACTTTTGAGAAGTTTTTCACTGTGGTTTTCTGGGCTGGGGGTGGGGTCGGGATGTGGACATCCAGTGAAATTAATTTATGGTCTGATCTTACCAGTGAGGGATATACTTCTGGTGTGGAGCATAGAGTCCCCATGTTGGTAATGATCAGGTCTAGTATGTTGTCCCCTCTTGTGGGAGTGGTGACTAGTTGTTCCATAGCATTTGAGTTTATAATTTCCAGGAAACTTTGGGCTAAGGTGCTGGGGCTTGAGTAGTGCTCCCAGTCAATGTTTGGGTAGTTGAAGTCGCCCAGTATAATGGTGTTTGGAGAGATCTTCATGTTCTCCAATGTTTTCAGGAAAGCCGAGTGGGATTCCTGACTTTGAGAGGGTGGTCTGTAGGATGCTATAAACTGAAAAGCAGTCTTGCCCACTGTTAGTTGCACATGGATGGTCTCCGATACTTCGTGCAATGCCACTAACCTGGAGGTGTGGATATCCTTGATAAATATGGAATATGTCATATTTCGGTCAATTCCTCATAACATTTGTTATTTTCTGGCAAATCACTAGGATTATCTAAGGATTTAGGTCACCAAATAATGATACACATTTAAGTTTCAGACTTCATATCCTTCAGAAAAATGCATTCCAAGACAAATTTTGTTATTCTAGCAACTTGTCTAAGTTTATAAGAGCAATTTTTAAAATCTGTCCAATTTTTGGGTTTTTGTCCCCCATTATGTCGGGCTTTGTCCAGATTTGTTTGACTAAGATGTTGAGAGGTACAGGATATTAAGTGTATATGTGTGGTGGTGGACTGTTTGTTTAAAAGGAGTTACATAATTATCGAAAAAGTACTAAAATTCACATTTTTCCGTATAAGTGTATATTATTATTGTTTATATACACTAGATCCTTATCATGAGGTTCTTTTTGGTGTGTCTCCGGAGGGAACCTTGACCGAGAGAGCACGCCTCTCGCCTCCAAATAAAAACAAACAGTCTGCAAACAAACGAAATTCGTCTCGAGGCACAAAGTTATTAAAAATAGATACAGGATTCAAGTTCACCAGCTTGGGGCAGTTCCCGTCAGTACCGCCCCCTAAAAACAGGATATATTCCATATAAGTCCATGTACGTCATGGATCCCCCTAGCACCGCACCACCCGGATACTACCATACTCAAGTTAACTATGGGGAGTACGGTGGACAAAAAGAAAACTTATTTCAATTCATTCGCAAGATAAAAGCTTAATATTTAAAATTATGTACATACATTTTCTTGCTTATACAGAGGTGTTGGTTTACGTTAACTGTCTGTGTAATCATGTGCCTTTTTTTTGTAAATGTGACTCTTTCCTTTACCGTCAAAAGTAGTCCCTTCTTATTTATAAAACACGGCTATGACGTTTTCTGGTGAGTCTCCAAGGGAGGAGTCTAGCTACAGTATAAATACTTGTCTCAAGAAAGCTTGAAAGTATAGATTTGACAACCTGAGAAAGTAAGGAGTAATTTTTTACAGAAGGAGTTTGGAGCAAAACCTGAACGCGAATTTGGTGCTAACAGAAACTGATAACATCATTTTGGAAGGAAGTTAAGCTATATTATTGCTTTCTGACGGACTTCATTCGGGATAACCTGCGCGGTTAGCATGATGTATCAAGGCTTCAGCAACAGTACAGACTATGATGCAGCCTCATCCCGCTGTAGTACGGCTTCCCCAACTGGTGGAGACGCATTGTCTACATATTATCCTTCACCTGCTGCTGACTCTTTCTCTAGTATGGGGTCCCCTGTGAATCCACAGGTAAGACAGATGTAAAGTATTACCATGATGAGGTTGTCCAGAGTAGCTGTATGTGAAGATTGCAGTATGTGTATGAGCGATTGTGTGTGTGTATATATATATATATATATATATATATGTATGCCTATATATATATATATATATATATATATATATATATATATATATATATAAATGATTAGCAGTGACTCTGTCTAGAATTGCATTAATATAGTTGTGAAATAGTTTTGTCTTACTCCTGCATTTGAGAATGCTAATTGCATTGGCAGTAGTAACATGACATTCCCAGGCTGCATATATCTGGGTTGATGAGTCTTTTAACTCAAATAAATAGTAGGGGAGCAAGGGTACCACTAGCTGGTATGAGTTCGCAACCTTCTACTGCTGTTGCCTTACTTCAGTTGAATGGAACTGATGTGTTTGTATTATAGACCCCACGTGAACAGGACCCTGATAATGCCCTAGCAATCACGGCACTGTTCATAAAGCTGCCAGGTTACGGATTATGCCCTGGCACCAGCAAGTTTCAGTGGGTATTAACTGATGGAGAGACTGAGGCGTGATTGGCTGCTTGTGAAACTGTTTGACGTCCGCATAGGTTTGTAAACTGCGGTTGAGATGCGTGTGTAAAAACCAGTTCATTGACAAAAACGGATTTCATTCAGGAGACTCCAGAGCAGCGGTCACTACGTCAGCATGAACGTCATGGATATTTATAGTACTCCTCTCGCCAGCCCCGTGGCGGTGTAGCAAATAAATGCAGTCCTAGGCTATGCCAGAAGGAGGATATTAACACTAGGGTTGAATTAGCTTCTGTACGTATTAAGTGTACTACAATATAAATTAATGCCTCACGTAACGAGTGCATGTTACGTAGGATACTGAAGGGCAAGGTTAGCGTATTGAGGATTATATTTAGCTGAATGTGGAGATGAAATAGTTATAAAGTTGGAGTGGTATTTATAACATATGTCCTTCTCTCTCTTTTTAGGATTTTTGCACAGACCTTTCAGTTTCCAGTTCCAACTTCGTGCCCACTGTGACAGCAATTTCCACAAGCCCAGACCTCCAGTGGCTAGTGCAACCTACCCTAGTATCGTCTGTGGCTCCATCCCAGAGCCGGGTGCACCCCTACAGCATCTCTGCTTCCAATAATGTTTATTCTCGCAGTGGTGTTTTGAAAACTCCTGCAGGAAGAGGACAGAGTACTGGAAGAAGGGGCAAGACTGAACAGGTAAATATTTACTGAATTTTGAAAGGCAGTCATTGCTAACCTAGTTGGGACTAGTGGTAGGCCCTATATAAATTATAGCAGTCGCTGCTTTGCACAGATAGACGTTAACGTATTACAGAGCTCACAGCACTCCCTCAATTAATATTATTGTTTTATTAAATAAAATAAGCTGTATGGGGAAACTGTTTCAGACTGTACACTATTTGACTCGTGTTCAGTGGCTGTTCTCATTTACAGCTGAAAGATTTTTTAGAGATCCCATGACAATGCAAATAAATGCACTCAGCATTTGTGGTCAGATTGTCCACTGTACAGCAGTGCAGTTTTTGCCAGAGTGACTAGCAGGAGCTTTATTGTTCTGCTGAGGCTCCTGTTTTATATGCAGATCACAGCCAGTCTGCAATTCTTGTCTAAAAATAGGGCAATTTTGCACTTGGAGGGGGGGGGGGGGGATGTATGTAGTGGTCATGTATGGGGAAGGTACGTGTGAATATGCATTTATTGCTGTGTAGTATACAGTCAACTAACAGACTTTTTCCTTTTATCTTTAATAGCTTACCCCTGAAGAAGAGGAGAAGAGAAGGATTAGGAGAGAAAGGAACAAGATGGCAGCAGCTAAGTGTCGCAACAGGAGACGAGAGCTCACAGATACCTTGCAAGCTGTAAGTATTAACAGAATGTAAGCTTTGTTTTTTTTCCTGCTTAAACTAGACTCTGAACTTTAATCATGAGAGCATTTAAAAATGTTTATGTAGAATGTGGAATACATTCTAAAAATGTATTTCAAAAAAGCTGAGAGCTTTGTAAACACTTGAGTAGTTGGAAAAATGGAGTACATTTAAGAATAACATTTAACAGTAACCTCCTTTTCCAAATAGTAGTACCGTGAGCTACTCTTGGGTAACTTTGGTGAATCATTTTATATTGTATGACCCTGACATAACATTTTATGCTGGTGGCTGTAGAACCTGATACATTTCTCCATGTAATTTTTATTTTACTGCTAGGAAACTATATTTTTCACCATAATATAATTAATAAAAAGCTTTATCTCTTCAGAGGGGATAATTGCAACACTGCAAACTCTTATCCCTTTTGGTATGCATATATATATATATATATATATATATATATATATATATATTTTTTTTTTAACAGTATATTTAGAAAATGAAGAACATGGGGTACCTCTAAAGTAAATGCATGTAGTATTTGGCACCTAGAAATATCATTCTTCCCTTTCAAAGTGTGAAGCATGTTTGGTAGAAGTAGCGTTTAGGCTGTGTCTGGTATATTGAGTTTATTAGCAGCATATTTAATGTACTTTTGTTTTATTACTTGCAGGAAACAGATCAGCTCGAAGATGACAAGTCTGTTCTGCAGGCAGAAATTGCCAGTCTTTTGAAGGAAAAAGAAAAGCTAGAATTCATCTTGGCAGCTCACAGACCTGCCTGTAAAATACCTGAAGAGCAGGACCTGGACATAAGTTTTCATGAAGTCTCTGCTTCCTTGGATCTTGGCAGCTTCACAGATGTGCCAATGACATCTAGTGCTTCCTCACCACAGAGTACTCTGATTTCTGCTTCCAAGGAATCCAACCTAACCCTTGCTTCCATATCTGGTAATGCTAGCATCCCTATAATATCTGTCTTGGATGCGTCTGATCCAGAAACATCAACAGAACTGAAAGAGGAGCCTTTGGATGAACTACTTTTCCCACTGTTGAAGAAGAATCCAGTGGAGACAGCAAGGTCTGTCCCAGACATGGACTTAACAAATTCTCTCTATGCAGCAGACTGGGAGCCCCTTTACACTACAGTGACATCTGACCTGGAACCTCTGTGCACACCAGTGGTCACCTGTACACCAACATGCACCACCTATACATCTTCCTTTGTCTTCACTTACCCTGAGTCTGAGTCATACCCAAACTGCAGTACAGCCCACCGAAGAGGAAGCAGTAGCAATGAGCAGTCTTCCGATTCCCTCAATTCACCAACACTATTGGCTTTGTAAAGACATTACTTTTGGTCTTCTGTGTCTTTCTTGATGTTCCCTTTAGGGAAGTTGCAGATAAAAATGACATAAAGGTTTTATTCCATCAATATAAAATGATATAACCTCAAGAAGAACATCTTCCAAAAATAACATTACCAGGGCATGCAGTCAAGGACTTGTGCTTTGAAATGAGGGGCAAAGTGAGAATGGCCTTTACCTCTTCCACAAATGTAGCAGAAAGCATGGAGTTCCATGGCTCATGGCTAACAGCAAAATCCTCTTTTAAAAAGAGCTGTACTAGCATGTTGAATCGTGCCTGACTTCAGTTTATCAATTTTATTCAATAGAGTTAATATATTATCAGTCTCTTAAGTTCAATTGGTGCTAGATAATATTTCAAAGGTGTATTTTAAGTGCAGCTGACTCATAGCAACTACTGTGTGTTTTAACGGCAATAGTGTGTGCATATATAATTTCTCCTGACAGAAATTATCATCGTTAAACTTGAAAGAAAATCACTTTATTTTCTAGTAGATAGAAATTATATATATATATATATATATATATGTAATAAAATATCCATGTACTGTATTTCTATGGCATTTGATTACTCATCATTCATGGGCCCTTGTCAATATTGGTCTGAATGTATAGGAACATTAACAACAGTTTTCCATGAAAACGTTTTTATTGTGTTTTAATTTATTTATTAAAATGGATTTCCAGATATTTATATTTTTAATTTTTATTTTTTCTACTTTAAGAGTTTTCTGATGTTTTTGAAGTGGATTTGAATGCGAATGTAAGCGTTGTTTGCTTATTGTTCTGAGATATGTGGTCAAATAAACCATTTAAAAGAAACTAAACTTGCTTTGCATTTATTTGTCTGTGTACTAATTAATAAATGTAAGACTTGCCTGCAGGTAGTGAAACTGAAGTTGCTGCAGTACATGCCATTATTCTTAACATTTTATGTACAGGGATAGTCCAAAATGGGCACAAAAGCCCTTTTCAGTGGAGGCTTGGGGATAAAAGCTACATCTAAAGCACATCGTTTGCAAAAGGCTATTTTAAGAAAGAGGAGTAAAGGTAACAATACAAGCGACGGTCAGTTGATGGTTAGAAGACATAGTGCAGGTTATATAAATGAGTAGCAAGTCTTAACTATTAAACCAAAAGAAAAAAACTGAATAAAATATCTTAAACATTTAAGAACAGCTAAGTAGACCTATTGCTGTAGGCCAGGAATTGGCACTTTTTTGAGCTAAGAAAGCGCAGGATAGGTGCATGTGCATAATACTGCATACTTATCCATGAATGTACATGCACAGTGGTGCAAAGGTTAGTGGTGATGCTAGACAGCTCTTGGTTGGCTCTGTGTGGAACTTGTACGTCTTTCCTGTGCACACCTGATTCTTCACCAGGATCTCCATTTTCTTTCTGCATGATTGTAAATGTCAGCTGATGAATTCATGAGCCTGTAAATTCCCTGTAGGAGTCTGTGTGCATGCATATATGTCCTATAGGAAGCTGGTGTCTCATAGGTGATTATTAGGCCCAAGAGCTATTTTAAGCTTAGCCAAGTGTACCCAAACTTAAAATATTGCTAATGTGTCAAAACCCCAAGGAATGTTACGGTTACAATATAGACCTGTACACATCAAATGTTCACAGGCTGACCTTATCCATTATGGACACAGATGCTAAATCCAGGGGTAAATTTCTCATCCATTGGTCCAAGTTACATTTGAATAGGGTTAAGACTGAACTTTGCTTCAGATGGATAGAAAGTGTGTTCTAGAGAAGGAGTAATCCTTGAGGCACATGCCAGTCCCTCAAACATGGCCTGTTAGTCACAGAAGTTTTTTAGGCCCCCCAAACAGATATTTCTAATGCTGTTTGCTTTGCAGATGGGCAATAAATCCACCCCTGTGGGAACAGAGGATGAATCCGTAGGCTATGCATAGATTGCTGTGTGGCAGTCTACAGGAAACTGAGTACAGGAATAGGGCTTTGAAATGGTCCACATAGGACTTGTTTACTCTGTGTATACTATCAAAACTGTTTCATGTGCCAGTACATGCTGAAGGGTACAGTGTACTCGGATTGGTCTGATGTGAGCCAAGTACAGTGGAACAATGACTTCCTTGGACCTAGATGCCAAGCCCTTGTAGACACTTGGTGGTCAAAGGTCGGGTTACTGTCAACATGCGTTCCCATATCCCTGACCATGGATTCTACTTTTAGGTGTGTATTACCACTGTGGTAATTTCCAGGGCTAGACATCTTTCCAAAGGGTAATGTATCTTTCTGCATTGAGTTTTAGTGCACGGCTCTGGCACCAGTTGTTTCTGTGGTCATCTTGAAGACATCCAGGATTAGTTCTAGGCCTACATCTTTCGCTTACTAGGATGAGCTTGAGCACCCCTGTGACTACTAAACAAGATAAAACAGCTAATTATAAAATGGGTCTGCATCTTCCAGGTTCCATATTATGCAATATTCTTCACTGACAGCAGCAGAATTCTTGGAATGGTTGGTACTCCTTGCACTGTCTTGCTTGAGAATAAATAATTTTAGAATCACATGAATTTATGTGCATGAAAGCAAATGTTTTTTTAAACCATAACATATTTTATTAATATAAGAAATACAAATAGAACGAGAGAATTACAATGATTCCTGACATTGAGTTAAGGAATGTGTACATTACTGCAGAGGTACAACTCTAGTCTAAGCATTACTAATAGTAGCATATAGGCAAAATTCCATATTGAACACATTTATGTAAAACAGCTTAAATAGTATCTAATATCCTTATGTAATTTAATCCATGTTTGCTTCCTAATTCTGACTGATTCATAATCTTATAAATATAATTTATAACTGACGGCACTCTGTGCTAGGTACTTTCCTGAGATTCCATTTAAAACTCTGGGATAGACTGATTACAACTTCTGTGTCACTTTTTCTCCATGTGGCATGGTTTCTATTGGTCAGTTTTTAAATCACATATTTGACTATGGAAGACAAGACCACTAGTACCATATGACTGGCTATAAGTAAGGATTCTATTTTTAGATGTGCATGCCAGGCAAAATAACTTTATTCATAGATGAAACTACATACGCAAGTAGTAAAAAAAAATATGCATATTCATTGCACTTGCATAGCAACATTTCCATTCAGTTACAATACAAGGTTATTTTAAATATAGGCCACTTTACCAGCATCACTCATACAACCATGCAGCACCCCCCCCCCCCAACACTCCTTCACAAAGCATGCAGTGTGATAATGTATTTTTTGCCAGGTGATACAGAAGCTGCTTACTGATCATATATGCATTTTAATGGCAATTAAACCAGCTGCTGTATGCTGTGGTTTGACAGGTAATTTGACAGCTGTCAAATCATGGCATATGATATGTAGTTTGTTAGCTGTCTGACCAGAGGCGGGATACTGTACTTTGCATTCTATGATAGGGGACAGCAACAGAGCATTCATTGTACCTGTACTGTTGGTCTATTACCAGAGATGTTGCTTTGGGTGTCTTCTGACTGGAGCTGTGAGAGTTTTCAGTACACTTTAGGGTGATCTGGACTTAATGCATACATATAAAAACACATGGACACGCAGACCCAGTACCACATACACTTACTGACGTATGCCACATCACCATATACAGTACATACAAACTACACTATACAAGAGTACTAATGTAGGTGAGTAGTCCGAGTATGTTAAAGTGGTGCTAATCGTTATTCTGCTTCTGCCCTGCTCAGCATGGATCCTTCCTCAGCAATTCGTACATGTCTATTACAAAGGATCCATGCAGAGCAGCACACCAGGGAGTGCAAGAACCTACTTTGTATAGGCCACACCCACATACTATAGCATTTACATGTGGTGCTGAAAACACTTGCTGTGGTACTAAGCCAGGTGGGCTTGAGTACTATGCAATGCTGGACGACTGGCTTTCTGTGGTATGCAAGGGGACTAAGAACTCCACCCTGTGCTTGTGAGGGTTTAGTTTGTCATCATTGTCACGCGTATGTTATATTTCCACAGATATGTGTGAAAATATAGTGTGCGTTTATATATGCAATATATTTTAAATTGTGTATACATGTACATATAAAGTGTATATGTGTAATCTTTGTATAGTATGTGTACATTAAAAGATCTCTTCAATTCCGCATCTCATTGTTTGTAACAAACTATGACTAGACAGCTTTGGAGTATTAAAATGCAAAACCTGGCTTTCCATGGTCTGCACAAACACACTAACATGGAGGTTTGCTAACACAGCAAGCATACATATCTGTGCTTGCAAAAGTGGCAGTTCTACTTTAAAATCATAGACAATGTTTAATAAGAAACTGTTACAGGTAAAAGTAAAAATAGCCATTGGTTAAATATGATGTTATGGCTCTGCTTCAACAGTTTCCCATACACATGAAGATGAACATGTACTAACTTTTCAGGTAAGTTTTAGCATAAAGCAACAAAACTTACACTAATTTCACTGCTACAACATGTCCTGTCCACCTGCATCAAAGTATTCGCTAATTGTTCCCCACTTCCCAAAATGAAAAGTCCAACTAGTTCACTTCAGAAATGGACACATGTAGAGTTAGCTATCCTATGAGAAATTAATGACATTTGTATATTAGATATAAATACCAAATGCAAACTCATCATCACAGCACTTTGTAATTTCAATTTAACAATCTTATTTTACTAATAGCATATTTCTCAAACTACATTTATTTCCTAAACACATCTCAATAACTGCATGCTTTTGATAAAGGAAAACTTGATCTTGTGTCAAGAAACAGATTTTAAACTGAAGATGTTGATAAAACTCAAGCTATTTCTAAGCTTGCTCCTGTGATGCAGAGGGATGAAACTGCAATTACAACTCAGCTGGGAGAAGGGACATGGCTAGAGAAGATAACAGTAACTAATTGTCACTAGCTTGGCCATTGTAAGTGAGACGTAATTCTGACTTGCCATTTGGGTAATATCTAGAGGGTACGTTGCGTGTTGCACTTGCTATGGATGAGCCCCCAAGCACACACTGACCAGCTGTGTACTGCAATAACTGTAGATAATGTGCGGAAGCATGCTTCCCATGGAAGATAGCACATAGTGGAGCTCAACAGACTGCTACAAGGTGTTAGGTGCTGCACAGATTGAGAGAGACTACTGGGTCTGGTAAACTGTGCCTGTAGGCTGATTAATGCTCTCCACCTTGGTAAAAATTGGCCAAAGTTCTCTAATTCAGGCTGGTGTGTGCCTGGCTTCTGCCCCAAGAGAGGAATGTACAAGTCAATGGTGTGAAGGAAAGGGAGACATTGGGCAATATGCATATGATGGAGGAAGGATCATGTTATTCTGAAGAAAAAGTACAGTTTTGTACCTACCATAAATGTAGATGTTCGAGGATTCCCTTGCTGCAGTCCTGACAATTGGGTATAGTCCGCGTCCCAGTCGGCCCGAATACCAGAGTATAAGGCTGACGTCGGTCATGGCGCCTTAGACTGACGTCAGTACGTCAGGGTACTAATGCGCATGACCGGCGTCATTTCCTCAGTCTTTTCTTGCCCCAGATGTCAGAAGACCCAAAAAGACAAGTCCCAAAACAACCTGCACCAAAAACATGTACAATATATACAGTAATATATACAAAAATATAAGCATGTAAACTCACCTACACAACCACCCTGAAACACAGAGTGGAAGGAGGGAGGGTAAATTGGACTGCATCAAGGGAATCCTCGAACAACTACATTTAAGGTAGGTACAAAACTGTACAGTGTTCTACGACTTCCCTTGCTGCAATCCTGACAATTGGGTAGAATCCCAAAGCAGAGGTAAGGGAGGCTGGCAAATTATAAAGTAGCAGGAGCTGACAACATGCCTTGTAAAACAGGTGTGGGAAAACCAGCTCTAGTCTTAGAGTATATAGGCAGGTGATAATGCCTAGAGAAAGTATGCACTGAACTCCAAGTAGCTGCTTCCAGAATATCCTTAGTTGCCACCCCTTAGAAATGCTGTTGAAGTGGCAGTAGCCCTAGTGGAATGAGGCCTAATCCCAGCTGGAACCTCTTTGCCATGATGGGAATAACAAAATGCAATGCAAAGCCAATCCACCTAGAAATAGTTTGTTTTGACACAGGCTTGCCCTGTGAACTCAAAGCAAAAGAAACAAGTAACTGCTGAGACTGCCTAAAATCTTTAGTCCTGCTCAAATAATAACGCAATTGCCTGTGTACATCTAAAGTGTGCAAAATCTTTTCCCCTTTATTTTGAGGATCTGCAAAAACGTAGGCAAATGAATAGTTTGGTTTAAAGCCACACTAGAAACCACCTTAGGCATAAAGGAAGGATTAGTGCGTAATGATACCCTGTCCTTATGGAAAATCAAAAGGGCTCTACTGCCATAAGGGCCTGCAACTCAGACACCCTTCTTGCAGAAGTAATAGCCAACAGAAAAGCAGTCTTCCATGACAAATATTTCAATTCAGCAGTAGCTGCAGGCTCAAAAGGTTGTAGAGTAAGTTTTTCCAACACAAAATTGAGATCCCAAGCAGGAGTAGGAGCTCTACGTGGGGTCTTATATTCTTTGCCCCTCTAAGAAACTGCTTGAACAAAGGATGCGAAAACAAAGGTGGGTCACAATCATAGTGAGCTGAAATTGCTGCAGCATGAATCTTTATGGAAGAGAAGGACAAACCTTTGTCCAATAATTCAGTAAGATATTGAAGAGCCACACTCAAATTAGGCTCTGAAATCTCCAAATTCTTTGCTGTACTCCAAAATAAAAATCTCTTCCATTTTTCTGTACATCTCTCCTAGTACTAGGCCTCCTAGCTTCCATAATCACATTTAAAACTTGTTGAGGAAGCTGAGACCTACCATGCTTCAACACAGAATATGCCAAGCTGTGAGATGAAGAGATTGAAGCTTGACATTGAGCAGATGACCGTCCTTGAGATAACAGATGAAAAGGCCATGGAGGCTTCTTTACAAGACTCCTTAGAAGTGGGTACCAGTGTTGCTGAGGCCAATCTGGAGCTATCAAAATCATCCTTGTCCTGTCTGACCTTTAGTAATACCTTTGGAAGAAGAGGTAGTGGGTGGAAAGGCATAGACATGAAGGTTTTCCAACTGAACTGAAGACAGATCCACTTTCCAAGCTGTCCAAGCTGTGTGATGAAACCCTTTGTGCAATACTTTGGCAGCTGGTGGTTTAGTGGAGAAGTTTAACAGATCTATGTCTGGAGTTCCCCATGACACTGTCAATTTCTGAAATACATGAAGATCCAGTTTCCACTGTGGGGATCCATGATTTGTCTGCTTAATACATCTGCTAGGGAGTTCTGTGCTCCTGGCAGAAACCTTGCCTGAAGAGTCAGTTGCAGGCTTAACGAGTCCCATAAAATCATTGCTTGCCTGCATAGAGGATAAGAATGTGGTTCCCCCTTGCTTGTTGATGTACCACATGACAGTTGTGTTGTCTGTCAGAATCAACACCTGCCCTGGAAGAAGTAACTCCTTGAAGCGCCATCAATGCAAACTGGACTGCTAACATCTCCTTCATGTTGATATGTAGATGCTGTAGTCTGGCAGGCCACTTGTCTTGTATCCACTTTCCATTTAGATGAGCTCCCCAAGCAGTGTCCGAGGCATCTGTCGTTAAATCTGACTTCTGGCCGGGTCACAGAGAGTCCCTTGTTTAGGTGACATTCCTGAGCCCACCACAAGAATTCCTTTTGAAGGCAAGGTATTATTTGAATGACAGTGTCCAAATCTTGGCAGTGCTGTGTCCATACATTTTGAGATACCATTGCAGGTTCCATATTATGCAATATTCTTCACTGACAGCAGCAGAATTCTTGGAATGGTTGGTACTCCTTGCACTGTCTTGCTTGAGAATAAATAATTTTAGAATCACATGAATTTATGTGCATGAAAGCAAATGTTTTTTTAAACCATAACATATTTTATTAATATAAGAAATACAAATAGAACGAGAGAATTACAATGATTCCTGACATTGAGTTAAGGAATGTGTACATTACTGCAGAGGTACAACTCTAGTCTAAGCATTACTAATAGTAGCATATAGGCAAAATTCCATATTGAACACATTTATGTAAAACAGCTTAAATAGTATCTAATATCCTTATGTAATTTAATCCATGTTTGCTTCCTAATTCTGACTGATTCATAATCTTATAAATATAATTTATAACTGACGGCACTCTGTGCTGGGTACTTTCCTGAGATTCCATTTAAAACTCTGGGATAGACTGATTACAACTTCTGTGTCACTTTTTCTCCATGTGGCATGGTTTCTATTGGTCAGTTTTTAAATCACATATTTGACTATGGAAGACAAGACCACTAGTACCATATGACTGGCTATAAGTAGGATTCTATTTTTAGATGTGCATGCCAGGCAAAATAACTTTATTCATAGATGAAACTACATACATGAAGTAGTAAAAAAATATGCATATTCATTGCACTTGCATTGTAACATTTCCATTCAGTTACAATACAAGGTTATTTTAAATATAGGCCACTTTACCAGCATCACTCATACAACCATGCAGCACCCCCCCCCCCCCAACACTCCTTCACAAAGCATGCAGTGTGATAATGTATTTTTGCCAGGTGATACAGAAGCTGCTTACTGATCATATATGCATTTTAATGGCAATTAAACCAGCTGCTGTATGCTGTGGTTTGACAGGTAATTTGACAGCTGTCAAATCATGGCATATGATATGTAGTTTGTTAGCTGTCTGACCAGAGGCGGGATACTGTACTTTGCATTCTATGATAGGGGACAGCAACAGAGCATTCATTGTACCTGTACTGTTGGTCTATTACCAGAGATGTTGCTTTGGGTGTCTTCTGACTGGAGCTGTGAGAGTTTTCAGTACACTTTAGGGTGATCTGGACTTAATGCATACATATAAAACACATGGACACGCAGACCCAGTACCACATACACTTACTGACGTATGCCACATCACCATATACAGTACATACAAACTACACTATACAAGAGTACTAATGTAGGTGAGTAGTCTGAGTATGTTAAAGTGGTGCTAATCGTTATTCTGCTTCTGCCCTGCTCAGCATGGATCCTTCCTCAGCAATTCGTACATGTCTATTACAAAGGATCCATGCAGAGCAGCACACCAGGGAGTGCAAGAACCTACTTTGTATAGGCCACACCCACATACTATAGCATTTACATGTGGTGCTGAAAACACTTGCTGTGGTACTAAGCCAGGTGGGCTTGAGTACTATGCAATGCTGGACGACTGGCTTTCTGTGGTATGCAAGGGGACTAAGAACTCCACCCTGTGCTTGTGAGGGTTTAGTTTGTCATCATTGTCACGCGTATGTTATATTTCCACAGATATGTGTGAAAATATAGTGTCGTTTATATATGCAATATATTTTAAATTGTGTATACATGTACATATAAAGTGTATATGTGTAATCTTTGTATAGTATGTGTACATTAAAAGATCTCTTCAATTCCGCATCTCATTGTTTGTAACAAACTATGACTAGACAGCTTTGGAGTATTAAAATGCAAAACCTGGCTTTCCATGGTCTGCACAAACACACTAACATGGAGGTTTGCTAACACAGCAAGCATACATATCTGTGCTTGCAAAAGTGGCAGTTCTACTTTAAAATCATAGACAATGTTTAATAAGAAACTGTTACAGGTAAAAGTAAAAATAGCCATTGGTTAAATATGATGTTATGGCTCTGCTTCAGCAGTTTCCCATACACATGAAGATGAACATGTACTAACTTTTCAGGTAAGTTTTAGCATAAAGCAACAAAACTTACACTAATTTCACTGCTACAACATGTCCTGTCCACCTGCATCAAAGTATTAGCTAATTGTTCCCCACTTCCCAAAACGAAAAGTCCAACTAGTTCACTTCAGAAATGGACACATGTAGAGTTAGCTATCCTATGAGAAATTAATGACATTTGTATATTAGATATAAATACCAAATGCAAACTCATCATCACAGCACTTTGTAATTTCAATTTAACAATCTTATTTTACTAATAGCATATTTCTCAAACTACATTTGTTTCCTAAACACATCTCAATAACTGCATGCTTTTGATAAAGGAAAACTTGATCTTGTGTCAAGAAACAGATTTTAAACTGAAGATGTTGATAAAACTCAAGCTATTTCTAAGCTTGCTCCTGTGATGCAGAGGGATGAAACTGCAATTACAACTCAGCTGGGAGAAGGGACATGGCTAGAGAAGATAACAGTAACTAATTGTCACTAGCTTGGCCATTGTAAGTGAGACGTAATTCTGACTTGCCATTTGGGTAATATCTAGAGGGTGCTATGCGTTGCACTTGCTATGGATGAGCCCCCAAGCACACACTGACCAGCTGTGTACTGCAATAACTGTAGATAATGTGCGGAAGCATGCTTCCCATGGAAGATAGCACATAGTGGAGCTCAACAGACTGCTACAAGGTGTTAGGTGCTGCACAGATTGAGAGAGACTACTGGGTCTGGTAAACTGTGCCTGTAGGCTGATTAATGCTCTCCACCTTGGTAAAAATTGGCCAAAGTTCTCTAATTCAGGCTGGTGTGTGCCTGGCTTCTGCCCCAAGAGAGGAATGTACAAGTCAATGGTGTGAAGGAAAGGGAGACATTGGGCAATATGCATATGATGGAGGAAGGATCATGTTATTCTGAAGAAAACTGTTGCAGCATATACTTGAAAGGACAGACTGTGGATATATTCATTTTGTATAGAACACATTTGTAATTGTCATTGTGTTTATTTATTTATTCCTTGTTGACTGGGTTAGTCCCAGTAGGCTAGTGGTCTCTTTTTTGGGGAGACCTGAAGTGATATTTACACTATTAGGGGAATTTGGCCAGGGCGTCAGGGAACTTCCCCTATTCTTTTCAATAGTTGCCATGGGATCTTTTACATCCACCTGAGCTACCACCAACTCAAGCAGATGGAACCTTGGTTTAATATCTCATCTGAAGGACAAATAGCAGAAACTAGTTGCTGTGTTACCCTAAAGTTACCTTTTAGCTGGCTAATTTTGCTTTCAAATGGTACTAGGGATTCCACTCTTTTTTTTTTTATATGTCAACTGACAACCTCATTGGATTAAAATTACATATTTGTTATCGTCTGCAGCTCACTTGAACATACCTGGCAGTTCTAACCTTTGAGCTAAATAATGTGATGTGATAGTACTAACTTTGGTAAGTCCCATGCCTAAGCCAGAAGTTGTGTCAAACTATTTAATTTCTGGCTGAATTAACTACTTCTTCAAAGGTAGAGTCAGAAACTCTTGCAGTTATCCATTCCCATTTTCTAAAATATTTTGCTAGGTTTAAGACCTAGCTATGTTGATTCATCTAAGGTGGTTTGACATAGCATAATTTTGCAAAAGGTATAACCAAAACAGTCACCCAATACTACTATATATATATATATATATATATATATATATATATATATATATATATATACATACATACACGCACACACATATGCACACATATGCAGAGAGAGGTTTTCTTTACATACATGTATGTATAAAATTATTAATACATTTTATATCTGGAAACACATCATCACCTGGTAGTCTTTGAGGCAGCTGAACTTTTAACTCTCCTAAGTAATAATTATTGTTTATGATTTGATCTGCTTTTGCATTTGGGATCTTATAAAGCACATCTGTGTCCTTAACTGAAACTTGAAAAAGGCACAAGATAATTAAGTACTAATCTAACAGCAACAGTGATAGCTATAATAGTTTAGTGATATGTCTTGCCTGGGTGCACGTAATGCAAAATTTACCAATGACTGATGTGCTACAAAGCCAGCTGTGGGTAAATCTGACTTACCCACATTTACCTATCATACTTCAAACATATAATGAGCTACTTAAATACTGTATATAACAAACATATAATGATGTTATTTAATAAAAAGAGATCCCCTATATTTAAAACAATATTGTGTGCTAGACCTTACTTGTATATTTGCAGAACTGAGCTTCAGGAGTTCTAAAGTTGCATGTTTTACATGTATATGTTTTGCATTACATATAGTTTAACAGACAATATTTACTGTATATGTTGTATGTACTTCTTTAGACTTTTTCCATTAGGGGTTGGCACAGTGGAACAACAGTCTGTAGAATGATTGGCTGTGGAGTTTTACAGTGTATATGTTGTATGTACACAAAGGTTAAATACATTTCTTAAGTGTACAGGTGCATTATAATTTAAGGCATAAATGTATTGTTTTTTAAAATAATGCTGTTGTACAAGTACCTTCATTTGTTACTCATCTGTGTTTGCTGACAACTATCTAGAGAAGGATGAATGAATGTATTTTTAGATGACTTACCACAATAAATCTTAGGCTAGTTCTTGGGGCAGCTTGTAAACCCCACATGATTGCTCTGTTATTATGAATACATTACATTTAAAAATAAAGCAGACAGACTTAAGCACTTCAAATAACTGTCATGGCATAACTTCTCCACCTTCACTGAAATAAAGGTACACTGATCCCCACAACAAGAAAAGCAGAGGGGTCTCAAAGTTGTTTACTTCTTCACAAATGGAAGAATACAGTCAGTATGCTAAAGTCACACAGTTATAATTTTATTTCATACAAAAATAAACACTCAGATTACACACTAAAATATGGTAATAGTATGTATGTATGTAGACTGAAGCACAAACTTGGTTCCTGCAAAGAAATGTAACCCATGGCACTGTGACAAAATATAAGCTCATACTTGTAAGAAGAGCTGTTTAGCGTTAAGTAGTCCTACCTTGCAGGTGAAAAAAAGTAAAAAAAAAAAAAAAAAAAAAAAATGAATGCTAGGTAACTCAGCCCATTTTGAAAATGTCATTTCAGACATAGAGCCATGCTGTTCTGTGGATTCCATACAAAATTTACATAATTTCTCATGTCCTATAGTTAAGTGTGTTTAGGAAGGTATTACTGTATCCTGAAATGAAATGCAGTGGGTTAAAGATCTTGATAAGTTATAAAAAGCAGGCTCCATTACAGATTCTTGGGTGTGAGAGAGAGAGACATGTTATAAAAACATCTCATGCTGGTGCAGAACAGAAAGTCACAAATGAAGTTTACTGCCACACAACTATCCTTCATATTATTATGTCCCGATCCAGTGAGTTTGTTTAATTCATATATAAAAAAGGTAAGATTAGAAGGCAGCCCAGGCTAAGTGGTAGTTAAGTGTCAGCAGCTTCTCATTTATATACCATGAAATTTGTTAAGTATGTGAGTTTCTGATAAGTTGCATTCAGGTACACCATTAACATGGTGAATGTAAGTAGAAATAAATGGTTTCTGCTTCACACCACTGTCACAAAGTAACAGACTTAAACATAGTTTTGTCACAACATGGATCTCAGTTTTACCACACAGAGATAAGCTAACTCGAGTTATGACAGACGGTCTTTGAGAAAAAGCAACAAACACAAAAAAGCAGAAGTTGATATCTGGCTTGAGTTTTCAACTATATTGACTGTGCAAAAACCAGGAAACCACAGTCGAGTAGTGAGCAGGTGGAGGATGGGTGTTTTGCTAGGCAGTAGGGGGACACTTCCTTCCAGCAAGTCATTAATCTTTAGGGTTTTAGCTCTTACTGTGATTTCTGTTTGTTAAACAGTTGGGCACTTCAGACCATTTAGAGACAAAACCTAATTCACAGTTCAAATAAACTTACCAGTTTACAGCAGTTACTTCAGCTGAAACATGAACGAGCAGTTGATTAAATTCTATAAGAACTCTAATGTGCAGCTGTGTATGCAGCTCACAAAAATAGTAAATGATTGAATCTTTTTTATTTCCTCTTAGCCGTCCCTAATGTAAGTGTCTCACCCCTTTCAGAGGAGCAGTTCTTCAGCTCCAGAGTTTGAATAGCAATAAATTGCTTCTCCCGACTGGACTGACAGTCACTGCAAAACAGCGAAAAACATCCTAAAGAGGGACACTATAGCTCTGGGGGTTGCAGGTGTGTGAGAAAATTTTTAGGTGCATCACCTGTAAACCAGATTAAAAACATGCTAGAAAGGATAGTTTCTGCTTCTAACTCAGCATGTACTTTAAAAAATACAAATATA
Organism: Protopterus annectens; assembly: GCF_019279795.1. Lineage (NCBI taxonomy): Eukaryota > Metazoa > Chordata > Ceratodontiformes > Protopteridae > Protopterus > Protopterus annectens. The sequence continues at coordinate 191,906,310 of NC_056737.1, forward strand.
TTGTGCATAAAACATGAATGCGCCCCCCCCCCCCCACACACACACAAAAAGGATGGCAATTATAAAAGGCCTTAGCAGTGAACCATACCCCAAACAGCTTCTGAAGGCATTGACAGCACAATAATTCAACTGGCTTTTGCTTTTTTCCCCCCATACACATGCCTTTATGTTGGGCAACAGGCTAGTTGAATATTCTCAACAAAAATCCTGCAGTCCAACAATATCTGTACTACTGCAATGGACAAGACCAAAATATGTCAAACAACAGAAGATAAAAACTTAGATGGGGGTGGTGGTAAGTACTGTGATGACATTTAAAACAAAGTAAATCATGTACTGTTCTAGTAAGTGTTTCACACTAATGTATGATATATGTAAGGACATGAAAGGGGATAATGTAACTGTAAACACCTAGCAATGAATATAATGGTTCCTATTAAATCCACCTGAGCTACCGCCAACTCAAGCAGATGGGACCTTGGTTTAATGTTTCATCTGATGACTTGACATATGCAGGAGTGCAGCACCCCCAATGTTGCACATAGTTTTATTTATTCCCTGACGTAGACTCAGATCTCTTGTTCTAGTGTTGTCTTTACTGCTTGACACATCAAGAAAAAGAAGGTCTTGGGTAATGGGATCCCTGAGGGCACAGAAAGCAAGGTGTAGGTCTCCCCTTAACAGTCTGCAGGACATGAAATACAGGGAGTGTGACTCCAGCCTTTCCCGATAGCTAGGCCCAAATTTCTTTTTGTCACCAGCATCTGTAGTATTTCCATATTTTTTTTATATGTCTAGTGAGATACATGGCAAAGTTGCATTGTATTCTATGATGGGTCTAACCAAGGCAGAGTACAGGGAAATGATAACTTACCTGGTTTTGGAAGAGGTGCCACCAGTAATTAATTGTGATACATGTAGAATTTCCTTACTATTGTCATTCAATGAGGATCAAAGGAAAGGGAGCCATTTAACTAACTGAGCCGACCTTGGATGACAGACTCATTGAAGAATGGGTTATCACTGACAAAGTAGGTGGTAAAAAATTCTTGTTTACTGAAGGAGATGATACTGCATTTCTTAGCATTTAGTTTGAGCCCTTTCTCAGTTCACCATGTTAATATGCAATAGTTCTGCTTGAAGGGAATTTTTACCATTTGTTGATCTTACAGCTACATCCAACTTGCAATCATTGTCAACCTTAGTCATCTAGAGATCATTCATGTAGATGCTGTGAAAGAGAAATAAATGGCAAAAAAGAGGTGGCCCAATACAGACCCCTGGGGAATAGCATTGGTTATCCTCTCCATAACTGACGAGGTATCACTGACTGACAACATACATTCTGTTCTGTCCTTCAGCCAGTCTGTTATCTACCTTGCCACTTCAGGATCTATGTTTAAGCTAGTAGTTTGTTTACAAACTATCATGTGGTATGATAAATGCTTTTTCTAGATGCAGGTAGGCATCATGAATATTGTGACTATTGTGACTATTGTCCACAGCCTGTGTGTTCTTTTTAAAGAACTGAGGGAGCACAACCTGCCCTTAGCCTCAGAAGCAAGCCCATGTTCAAGGGAAGTTTTGCTGGTCTTAACAGCTGCCTTCAGTTTCTTAAATTGCGAGGAGAAGTTCTGGCTTTACAAAGTGATCTAAGCAGTTTCTTCCTTCTGTTGTAAAGTATTTATATCTACTGATCATGGAGATTGGCATTAAATTTGCCAGTGGGTTTGGTCCTGCTGGTGACATAAGTGGCTTTATATCCCAGTTTCATTTTTAAAGAAGATCACAAATGCAACTGAACTTTTTGAGGAATTTGCACTGATGGATCCCTGTAAGTGCTTTCAAAGTCATAACAAAATACAGCATAAACAGTAATGCAGTTTGAAGTGGTGTACATCATTCAAAGGATAATGGAACATGTTAGGTCCTGCTGGTGACATAAGTGGCTTTATATCCCAGTTTCATTTTTAAAGAAGATCACAAATGCACCTGAACTTTTTGAGGAATTTGCACTGATGGATCCCTGTAAGTGCTTTCAAAGTCATAACAAAATACAGCATAAACAGTAATGCAGTTTGAAGTGGTGTACATCATTCAAAGGTCAATGGAACATGTTAGGAACAAGAAACAAATACTTATCCAACCATCATAAAATATTTAATTCTTTTTTTTCTCTTTTTTTTGAGGGGGGGGGTTCCCTGCATCATCCTACGTCCTTTCTATCCAGTGCCCCACAGCCATGGGTTGGCATGGAACCTAAGGGTGTCCCAAGTGTTTTGGCTATCCCTACTGTTTTTTTTTATACTATACCCACCACTCCTCCATCTCAATGCAGTAGCATGGTGATGCTCTAAGCACAGGTATGTGGAGTATTAGCATGCCTCCATAGCAACTCAGCAATGCCTACCTTCCTTACCCCTCTTTGAGCCATGACCCCTCAATGCAGTATCCCCAGCCTCCACCATGGATCACCACAGAGAATGGCCATGTAACTGGCCCCCCTGGGATGGGTACCCCAATCCCTCCTCTGTTGCTCTGTCAGTCACCTGAGTCACCAATCAAACCCTCTGTGCCATCAGAGTGGCATACAAGTTTCAATTCTGATGATGCAGGTAAAATTTGTCTGTTTGGATCTATGAGATAACAAAATGTGTGTATCTAGATTCTGAGGATTAGGGAGAAAAGAAATAAATAAAGAAACCGAATCTTATGGATCAGGACAATATCCAACATAACTTTAGTGATAAAAGAAGGGTTAGTAGATAGGATCATACTTTCTTTATGGAAGACTGTATGGGCTAGGACTGAAACTCAAACTGTTCTGGCTGAAAAACTGCCTTCCAGAAAAGGCACTTTTAAGACAATAGAACAGGTATAATCAAAAGCATTTTAGTTGCAGGAAATGGGCAGTGCCTTCTTGGGAAAAAGACCATATAGCAACTTTTTAGAAAGATCTTGACAGTGGAGCATGATGCTGAAGTGGCCTTCCCAGTGGACAAACAAATAAGGCTGAAAATAGGCTTTAATGGAAGGTTAAGCTAGATCTTGGCTTAGTTAATGAGGCCTGCAATCATGCACATTCAAATATCTACTTGCTGAGACCTGGACTATGGATCATTATGCCACAATGAACATCTTTCCACTTTGATAAAGTAGATTTCCTGGTTGCTGCTTTCCTTACTTTTTTCAGTCTCATAACCCGTTTATAAAAGAGATAGCTGCTCGAATTAGGATTTCAATTTCCATGCTGTAAGTGTGAACACAGGGTAGGATGCAGTGCATGTCCCTCCAACTGTTGAATCCAAACATCTTCTCTGAGAAGGACATAAACAAATCCATTCTGTTATCTAAAGGGCAGGAGTATAAATGCCTCGGCCAGTATGGGGCAATCAGAATTAGGCAGAATCCTTCTTTTCTTTCATAGAAGGTTTAATCTTTCTTTTCTTGCATTACAAAGAACCCTCTGAGCCAGTTATAGAAGAGGAAATGCAGATATCAGGGTCCTCTCCCATTTTTTCTAGAGGGTACTTTGCTGCTTTGTCCACCATTTTCAGAAAGCTGAACTTGAAATGTACAGAGTTCCATTTCTGACATGCTCCACAGATGCAAGGGAGTAAGAAAACATCTAGAATGAGCTTCCAGCTGTGCTCTAAATGGATCCTTCATCAGAGGGGACCTTGTAGAATACTGCCGTCTCTAACCACATTCATGGTTTCTAGGTAAAGTTCCACAGGAGGGGCCTACTCTCACAGCAACAGCATGGCAGCCTATAGTTGGTAAGACCTTGTAATCCTCTGCTTATGAATGACACTTCTCTTTTGTCCAACTCTTGGGTAAAGAGAATTTTTGAAGACTTCAATAGCTAAGAGAATAGCAAACATCTAATTTAGACTAGTGTTTTCTTTTGATATAGTGACAAATATGCTTTTTTGGCCAATGGGAGTTTCCAAAAGACTTACTCCAGTGTAAGTTACTTTATAGTTAGACCTTACACCTGACTAAGTCACTTACACCAAGAACAAATCTTTTAGAATCTGGTCCAAAGATTCCATGTGAACCATGTAGTCACCTCAGAGGCAACCATTATCAAAATCTGAGAAGGAGTGAATGTGGCCTCATCCCAAGAAACTGGCTGCTTAATTCATCAATTCTCTGCCACTATCTGCTGCATTACTGTTACGGATGTTTGCTGTACTGTGATGAACTGTCTATACAAACGTGCTGATGCACCTTATATTCATTACTTGTTTGATTTGTTTTTTTTTGTAGACTTTCAGACATACTTTGTTTTTGTGATGTTTTAAGTCATATATCCTAGATTTGAACTTCTATTGCCTTAAGTTCTATAGACGATAAAGAGTGTAAAAATTGAAAGATGTGTAATAAATTTTAAGTTTTCATGCAACATCAACAACGGATGTGAAATAACTCTGGAAGAGAAATGAAACAAATATTTATTTAAACAAAACTTAGGTGCATTTATAAGAAATGTTGAAAAAATAATTGTGATAGTGAGATAGAACACACTATTGCAAACAGCTGAGGAGTTTTGAGAAATGACCCTACAGTCTCAACTTCTATATTTGTTAGTTGTACATTTATATATGAAAGATACAAGAATATTAAAAATATGGTGAATAGCAATATCATTTAGGTAACAATTATGCAACAGTATTACATATGTAATTTTCTGTTGTGTAGCATGTCATTTACTAAAGTCATATCCCACACATCCATTTTATATCATATAAATTATAAAATATTTTAAAACAGAAAACAATTGTACAATAAAGAATGCCATATATTTAGCTCAACATATAACCTGTGGGAGTTTTCATGCTGAAAAAAACATCAAAATTAAATTCTCTCTTCAGAAAGTTTCTCTTTAGCCATTAAACAAAGAGTAGAGACTCCACAGAAGTTTTAATTTCAACCACGAGTTTAAATTTATGTTTAAGAAGTAGTTTTAAAAAAAAGACTGAGGTTGGAACAATGGGAAATGGGGAGATTTCTGCCTCGTGTACAGAGCTTCATCAGCCCCTATCCTGTCAGACCAACTACACATTCACAAGTTCAACAGGGGCATAAAAATCTGCTCATGGCATCTCAATCTCTTTTGCAAAATAAATACAACACTTTGGAAGGATAGATATGTATTACAGAGTATATCACTTCTTTGGAATGATCTGCCTTTCCACGTAAAGCAAAGTACTTTTACACTATTCACATGTAATCTGGATGAATGGATGGGCGACTGCAAATTCACCCTGGTTTAGTATCCTTGTTCTTTATGGATAGGGACAACTTGTTCTGCTCATCTCTGGGTTATTCATACTTAGCTCATTCACTCCAGTGGAACTCTGGAGGTTTGTACTCAACTCCCAAGGATTGCATCCTGGGCTTTTTGACAAAATCAAGTTATGGGCCCACAAACGTTCATATCTTTGGAGCCATAAGGGTTACTAAAGAAATGTAAATGGCAAATCGTTCAGCACAAATAAATCTTTACAATAGCAGCATTCATTAGATTATAGGTCTTTATAAAAGTCATAAAAAAGACAGTAAACATTCACTATAATATTTTGTAAGCAACTTAAAAATCTCAATAATCATTCAACTGAACACAAACTGTCAGCAGCATTTTATTTGTCCATCTATGGGCTTTCATATGAGGTTATGCAGTTCCATCTGTGAGAAGTCTTACCATGTTAAAGGCCCACATAGAGCTATACTGATTTTGCTACAGCCTTGCCCATCCATGGAGAATTATTACAGAAGGTAAGAAGCCTTGCCATGTTACAGGCCCTAACCGGGCTGCACTTATGCCAGTATAGCTCACCTGTGTTCACACCCATTCACACACACACACGCACACACATATACACATATCTGCTTATTGTTGCATATACTGCTAGTTTATTTAGTTTACAACAAAATAAACAAGTTTATTCAATAAGATTTCAACTGATTTTTTTAAGCAAACAGAAAAAAAAAACTATTTTTGCTTCTTTTTTTTCATTAACAAAAGGAAACAAGCTTCACTTCAGTCTTTACATGCCAAGCAGAAAATCATAGTATCTGATTAAAAGCTGACTTCAGCTCTTGTTAATAGGAAACAAGACAGTTCCTTGTGTGGTTTAGTTCTTTACAGCATTTTTCAGAGTAGTAAACAAAATGGAAATGCAATACCTTGTCAGAAAATGTGTTTAACCAGAAATAAAATCCACATGCAGTCACTTAGTTAATTTACTCCCTCTTGAGATTAGAAGTTAGAAAAGGGGTGAAGAAAACTTCTCAGCAGAGAACAATCTTTCTTGTAATAACAGAATTCCAAAAGTCAGTAGCTCCTCTGCTTTGCATCAGTGCACATTTATTTCAGTAACTTACATAGTCCATTGATTAGTTACTCCTTTGGGCATGCAATAATCCCCAACAGGGTGTGCATTAATGGGAAAATAATACCCACCCAAGGGTTTTTGAAGCTCAATGCTACAGGTGGAGGGCCTCTACAATGTTAGAAGGGTTTTATTTCTCCAATAACACACCCTTCTGGGCATTAATGCACTTAGAGAGTGGGCTGTTAAAAGTTTTTTTAAATTGTTTACTCATATATATATATATATATATATATATATATATATATATATATATATATATATACATACATATATACACACACACACACACACACACACAATTTTATTTAAAATTTAAAGTCCAACTGGGACAGAGGCCATTTTCAGTAGAAGCCCGGGGAGAAACGCCAGACACATGTCTTTGGAATGTGGGAAGAAGCTGAAGCAAGAAAAAAACAGGAATACAGTGGAATAAAATGGAAAGGTTTATGAGTGCATTCGGTACCTCGGCTTATTCCTTCAAAGGAATGACAATTACACAACATGGCTTACTTTTGTATAATCCCTTGATTACATTCAATTAAGATCGTGCCCATTAACAAGACTAATTAAAGTAACACTGCATCCCCCAAAAAACTGACGTATATTTAATACAGAATTGCTCCAAAAACTTCTATAAACAATTTCAAATATTAAATAACATTTAAATTCACTTCTTGATTTAACCCCTGGGGGGCAAATTTCCAAACTTGATTATTAATTTAGTTTCCAGTGCCAATAATTTACCCAAAAATTACTCTCCTTGACAAAAATGGGGCTTGGCCAACACACTAAAGAACAAGCTAGTATCAAAATTACCATGGAAATTGTGAAAATGATGTGCTACTGGGGTCTCTAGTCTCCTGTTCCTAATGTCCCCAAATGCTCCATGATGTGCTTTTTCACCATTCTCTTGGTCTGTCCCACATACCATTTGATAGGTGAACAACTTCATCCAATAATATTAACCACCCCACAGGAATCGCACCAAAACTAGTCTTGGGCTCTATAAATCCTACCATTAATATTGACCCCATCTAAGTTTCTAATCTTTCTGTAGACTTTACATCTGCCACATGGGAAACTGCCCATCCAAGTAACAGCTGCCCGTACTTTTCCCATGTTAAGAAGTTCATTCAAATTCAAAAACCTGTTATACGAGAACGGCAGATGTATGCCTTTTCATTTTATTCCACTGTTTTCCTGTTTTTTTCTAGGAAGCCAAAGCACCAAGAGGAAACCCATGTGAATGTAGGGAAAACATGCAGACTCCACACAGAAGGCACCTCAGCTGAGAACTGAACCAGAGAAGCTCTTGCTGTGAGGCAACAATGCTAACCGCTGCACCACTGTGCCACCACCCACTATACACATGTACTATTTTTATATACATTATATATATATAATATATATATATATATATATATATATATAACATATATATATATATATATATATATATATATATATATATATATATATACACACATATACACACACACACACACACACACGTGTGGGTGTGTGTGATATATATATATATATATATATATATATATATATATATATATATGAGTTCACTTTATAATTTTGAAATACCGAATACCAGTATTTTGAAATCTTAAAGTTGAAAACTCAAAACCGTGAAAGTGCATAATCGTGAATTCGAATATCTTGAATTCCTGGTTATGGCTTATGGTACGTGGCGTGCGGTGTTGGGAGTGTATCGTGTATGGATGTAGGTGCAATTGATGGTAAGTGAGTGTTTTGTAAAGTTTTGTGTGGGAGTTTGTGTGTGTCTGAATGTGTGGAAGAGTTGGATGTGTTGATACATGTGTGATGTTTGTGTGTGTGCAAGGGACTGTGAAATGTGTGGGTGTGTGTTTCCTTTTTGTGTCTGTGCGATCTCGGAGTTGGTGTATATGTGTATATATATATATATATATATATATATATATATATATATATATATATAAAAATATATATATATATATAAAAGTAGGGGGTGTGGGGGCACAGGGGGGCTTGTTTTGTTTGTTGTAGTGTGGGTTGGATGGTGTATGTGTTGTGTGGTGTATGGTGTGCATGTATTCGTGATTGTTTGTTTCGTGGTTGTGTGCTGTTGGGATTATGGACGTTCGACTTTATGATTTCAAAATACTGAAATTCGGTATGTCAGTATTTCGAAATTATAAAGTGAATATATATATGTATACAAAATTTTGAAGTAAAATAGTTCCCCACTTAATGTTTCAAACTTGCTGTTACATATGCAATTATTAGAGGAAGTATTTTATATCCAAAATATAAGTTAAGTATTTAAAATCTACCCACACTCAGAAACATTGACAAACAGACTCACAAACATATACATAGAAACACATGTGCGCGCACGCGCATACACACACGCAAGCACGTGCGCACACACACACACCAGTTACAGCTACTTTGTTGAATGAATGCATCTGAAATGTCTCATTGTGAGCAAATGAATGAAAAAACAGTCATAGGATGCAAGGCATTATAACTCTCCTCTACTTTACTGTCCCTGATTTTGCTGTAAAGTGCTGCTCCGGACCTCAGGAAATGACTGATTTTCTGTTAAATCACTGTGTATTGAAGTCAGTCAATAATGCCAGAAATAAAAGTTTCATATTTCTTATTGTTTAACGCATTCTTGCTGATGGACTGTGTGTTGCAGTCAACGCTCTCTCTCCATTTCTCAAATGCATACAAGCTTTTTTTTTTCTTTTAGTTACTTTTTTAATTTTATACTTGCTAAACAGCAAAGCACTATTTACTGATATAGTCATTTGCTTTTTTTCACTCCAAGCTTCATAATGTGCTGCCTTGACGTGTTGGACTTGGTGTTTAGCAGTACATTAACACCCTGCTGGAGAAAGTGTATTGTCCATTCAGGATAGGATGTACAGATTGTCCACTCTGTACTACACAATAGTGAAGATTCCAAGCTTCATAATGTGCTGCCTTGACGTGTTGGACTTGGTGTTTAGCAGTACATTAACACCCTGCTGGAGAAAGTGTGTTGTCCATTCAGGATAGGATGTACAGATTGTCCACTCTGTACTACACAATAGTGAAGATTCCTTCTGGAACTGAGAACACATAAAATAGCTCTTTTTACCCCCTGCCCCAACAGTTAACTCACAGAGTTACTGTGGGATTGACTGGAGATGCAGTCTGGGGGAAGGTACTGGTCGGGCATATGGTCAACAAAGACTGAATATTCTTGGAATATCTATGAACCTAAGGCTCTGTTACCAGCTAATACAGCCTTTGCTTACAGACACATGACGTATGACTTTCACTATTATCCCCTACTTAACAAAGTTACCTACCACTCACTAGCTCTCATTTAGAAATTAAATGCCTTAACTTGCTTCCAGCAGGTTCCCTGATACATATTTCCTCCTCCTCTAAGCTGAAAAAGAACCAGCACAATGTTTTAAGTCTCTTAAAGGGATCATGCCCATTTTAGGGTGATGTTGGCCACAAATCACTCAAGCAGTTCAGATGATGTGTATATGTGGTTGCAGAACATTTCCTTTTCTCTGTCACAGTCTATGTAATAATGATTGGTGCCTCCAAAGAAGCACAGGGATCCCTTGCGAGTATCTCTCTAAAAGTGCAGTTTCTGTAGACAGCGTTGGTATGCAGTATAGTTTTGTTAGTGATGCTGTGTATTTCCATACACAGTGAGCACCATCAAGATGGCTGACAAAGACATGCGTCTGGAGTGTTTCTTCCCAGGCCTGGACTGAAAATAGTCTCTGCCCTAGTCGTACTTTCCCGTAAACAAATGTTAAATAAAATCTTCTTGCATTGTGTATATCAAGAGTCCTAAAATGGTTATTCCACTGTTATGTTTTTATAACTACTGCCTTTATCTTTTATCTGTTTAGGCCTATTAGTTTTAGTGTAATTTTTCTTATGTCTTATATAGAAATTCTGGAAAGCAGTTGCATTTTTCTGAAGTAATGTAACAGGGAAAGAGAACCATATAGTTTCTGACTGAAAATATTATATTTACGTATTCTACTTATTTTGGTGAAATAGGTACCAGGTCATGTGACCAAGGATATATAGCAAAAACGTTTACCATACAGCAGTTTTTTTTTTTTTGCTTAATATAGTTTTTAGTTTCTCACTTGTACCAACCTTTGTTTCCATTGAATATATTCTACTGTATGTACCTGTAGCATAGTAATAAACGATTAACAGTTTGCTTCTGCAGACTTAGTGACTTTTCTATTTTTTAACATTAAATCTGTTTTTATTTGAAATTTAAGTACCAGTGTTACAGCTTAACTTCTATACACCATAACTTCATTTGAAACAATTTCACATAACCAGCACAAAACTGAAATGTATTTGGAATACAAATAATACAGCACGTTCAAGAAAAAGGAAATTTCCAAAAAATCCCCAAACTGCCCCTGCTTCCCCTCCCTTTCCTGTTAGAAACAAAGGATGCTGTAATATGTACCAGAGCAGAAACAAAATCCTGTTAAAAAGAGAACTGCTTTCCAAAACAGATGATTGCTACACCACTAACAACATATGCATTACTTTCAGTAGATAGTACAAAAATCTGATCTAAAAGCCAAGGTTTCTTTATCTATTTGTGGACAGGGGGTAGCACGACAGAAAAACCTTACCTGTCCTAATTTCTCACTCGGTAAAAGAAATAGTGCACTCTCAATTTTCAATGAATATTCAGCTGGACATTTATACAAAATGCCCAACTCCCATTTCTATTAATCAACTTTTTGCTCAGAATAACCACCTGAACAGAGCAGAAGTACTTTGTAAGGTCAAGCAAATATCTAGGACTGAACAACATGGTATAATAGTACTGAATGGGATGGCTTATTATTTATTAACTTACATATCTGTTGCCTCACCAGCTTGACAGTCTAGATTTCCTGATTCTGTAATGAGCTGTGGCCACTCGCTGACGAGTAAAATAAGGTAAGGGTTATTACCATGTGGCCATCATCAATAGCTGAAGACCATTCAGATTTTTTTTTTGTTTCTTCTTCCCCAAAGCTCTCAAGTCAAGCCCATAACAAAATGGGAATTCTGACCTTACTGTCACCCCACATGCCAAGTTAAAGTGTGTTAACTTCACTCAGGTCTTAGTGTTCCTCGGTCTAGGCTTAGGATGTCAATCTAAGGATGCTTCTGTAGCAGAGGTCCCCAATTCAACTCCTCTGAGATGAAACCACGGGCCATCATCTTCTCCATTTTACCACCCTAGCCATATACATAAATAAAGCTCAAAACAACAGAATTTACCATGCCTGAATACAACTCTGACATACTATTGCAAACATGCAACTATCTCTTCCTTTGTAAAATAAAGGCATATGCCTTTATTCATAATCAAAACTGAACTAAGGCAAACTTGCTTTCATCAGCCACAAAATAAAATTATTTCAGCCTTATATGAAACAGTTATTCATGCCTTTTCCATAACGAACACCTGTGTCTATCTGTAGATTTGTCCATGTTCCACATTGCACAGACTCTCCAGAATCCAACTTCTTACACCAGCCTCTCATCAGGCAGGATTCCATCACAAAGAATCTTCCTGGAATTAACCTTGCAGTTTCTGTTGTCTGTATTTTACGAATTCTCTCTCTCAGAACAAGCAACATATCAACAGCCTTCTTGAAATTTCTTCTTCTTCAGGTTTTCTCTACTCGGGTCAGGAAATCACTCCACAGTGAAGTCAGTGACTTCTTTTCACCTCCAGCTGATTGTCTCATTTATGCCCCAGGTCTCAGTTCGCTGTCTCTATCTGGACTTAATACACTTTGTCTGTCTGTCTGTCTCTCTTGTGAGACTATTAGTGCAAGAATTTTGCACAAAGTCAAAAACCCAAAATCAAGGACAGATTTTAAATATTGATGATATAAACTTAGTAGGCTGATAGCATAAGAGGATTTGCATTATCATGCATTTTCTGAAGGATACAAAGTCTAAATTGCAAACGTCTGGCATTATTTATGATTTCAATCCTCAATGATTTGCTACAAAACCATACATTTTATGAGTAACAGACCACAAATCTGGGCATTCTGTAACATTCTGGATATTTAGGAGGTATGCATCTAACTCCATTAACTGTTCTCTGCTGCTAGTTGTTTCATTTTTTTTTACTTCCTCTAAAACAGTTTTCTTTTGGAAATCAGGGATACCGTAGGGTTTCAGATAAACCCTTTCCCCTGGCTTGGTTTTACTATGTTAGGCTTGCCACGTAGTTCAGAGAATACTTCTTTATTCTGTAACAAGAAGCATTGTGCACCTTTCTGGGGATTGATAAGGTGTCATCTACTTGAACCTTGGGTATGGACAAAAGTCTTTTGTGAGGATCCATAGCCTTGGATGTCACATATACCACAGTTGCCTGTACTTCTTTCCCAGACTTTTAACACATCGACATGATCTATTTGTTCAGAATGTTTTTGCCTAGCTGTCTAACTTCATAATTTACACTTGGTTTCTCTGCAACCTCAGATAGTTGCTGGCACTTTTCTATGAATTTGTTCAGGATTAAGAGTACTTAATATACTTGGTCTTTGACCTGAAGCTCACTCTTCCTTGTATTGCTGTTATTCAGCTCTTGTTGGGAACTTTATGCCCTTTCCATAGCCTCTCAAACAAGTGGCATAACAACCTTTAATCTAGCCTCTAGGCCAGAGTGAAAATTGTTCCTGCATCTCTTTCATGATGTCTAACAACCTATGAGGTGCCTGCCATATAGGGAGTTTGAAAAGACTAAATCCCATTCTTCAGTTAGGAAAGGTAGTTCATTCCAGTATTCAGTATAACATTCTATTGCTTCCATCTCCTTAGAGACCTCACTTTTTGACTAAATCTTAGTGCCCAATACTACCTTCTTTTTCCTTAGAATTTGCATACTGCGGTTCTTCAAAATACATTTCCTCTTCCCTGTCCTTTTCTAACCCTCAGGGCTTTTCTTTGCAAGACTTTCAACTTACAGGCCACTTCGAGCTTGAGCAACGTCCAGTGTCTATATCTTGTTCCACATCCTTACTTAACATCTCTGCCAGCATGGTGGTATAGAGGGATGAAGCCCTGACTACGACCCAGGGGTCCTGACTTCCACTGGTGGCTCTGCTGTCTGACATTACTGGCAGGGAGGATTGGAGTGCCTGTCACTGGGGGGGAGGTAATATGGGCTTTGATGGAGAGCAGAGCTGAGAAATATTATGTGGGGTTGGGGGTGGAGTTGGAAAGATCAAATGTGACTGCCCTATGAGCCTCAGACTGAGCGTGTACTCATACTACTCCTTATTGCTCATCCAGCCTAATGTGGATGTCACCAAGTGAGAGCATGACTTAAGGCAAAAGCAGATCTTTCACCAAGCTGCAGTATGATGGCTCCATGCCTTGCCTGTCCTGGTCTACAGTGCTAGAGGGTGCATATCCATTAGATCTGCACGCAGAGGGATTTCTGTGTGCAGAACGTCTCATGGAGGGGAGGTTCACAGCTTTGGTCAGACACAGGAGCCTGCCAAGGTGTGGGAGCTGTTTGGTGTCTGACAGTAAAGGGGCCTGAAATCACCACTAGATGGGATAAAAAAAAGCCCTATTTGTTATCTCTACCCTTTTCTTGTGGCTCTTGACCCATGTGTGGTCTAATATCACAGCTTTCCATCTGCAGCTGCTCTTTAGCGTCTGGAAGGACTTTTTAGTCTTTCTCTCCCTGTATGCTCCCCATATGCATGTTCCTTTAGGACTTTCTAATACTAGTCCTATGCATTTATTGTACTGAAGTTTGTTGAGGCTCATGACTGTTCGTAGTTCCCTTTCCCCGTTTCACAGGAAGTTAAATGGAGGGCTATGGACTAATTTCCTTGAGGGTACTTTCACTTAAGATGGAGGTACAATTTAACCAAAGCACTGCCTCCCATTCCCATGGTTTCCACAATACTTTAAAACAAGGGAGGTCCTTTTCAATTGTTATGTTATGAGACAGCACTGTACAGGGTGTAGTAAACAGGGTATCATTTTTTGTCCCCATGGAAACATCTCTCTTCCACAACCTTTTTCTTCTGTTTAGAAAATACACTGCCCTTTGCAATGGTGACCTACGAGAATCTAATAGCCTCTGCAGTTATTTTTCATCTGCTACTACAGTACAGTACAGTGCACTTAATTTAACATCATCATGCATATAGAAGCCAAATGACACAATGACAAGCAGCTGCTCAAACACACTGTGTGGAACTTATTGTCATACAGGGTATGCTGTGTCAGGAATGACATCCTCCTGGGACAGGGACAGATTGCCACAGTATGACCGCAGCCTGGGGCAACTCCTATGGCTTATGGTAGTCGGGCTCACACCTTACCATAGCACGGATGGTATGCTATTGCAGGACCATGACCTTGATGGAATCCACAGGCAAAACATCCCACCATTGGGGGTTGGGTGTTATCACCCACAGTGAGGGGGTGGCAGAGTGTTGAAGACTTCCTTAATTTAGATGGTGATAATGTATCCTACAAAGGTCCTTCCCTTGTGACCATGCCAGGTAAAATCTTACCTCTGCCAGGGCCAGCACTAGTGATCTGGGACTGATGATTGCACTTGTGCACCTTTTTCCAGAGGTTAAAAAGGAAGGAGTGGGCACCAGCATAAACCTCAAAATACCAGTTGTGTCATTGCCCCAGGATTCCATGCCCTCACAGGCTGCTGATAATGCTGGTTGGAGTCCTTACAAATGCCACACAATGCAGCAGTCAACAAAGACAGAGTAGCAGCAAACTATACATGAGTGATGGTCTGGCACCTCGAATGATTAATCCCAAGTGCTGCCCACATGTTAGTGGCCAGCTGTAAGATGGAAAGGTGTCTGGCATCCCTGTGAGGCTATACCGAGATGGGTACACCTATGTCACTTGCAGTGTCCTCAATCACTGCTGCAACCACAAAGGTAGCATTGCTGGTGAACGCAGCCATGAATGATCCCTCCCCTGCTAGAGATACTAGCCACTCGGACTGTACAAACTCAAGTTCATCTGTTGGCCTGGCAGCTCCTTCACCCTTTACTGTGGGCGGTTGACCACACAGAATGAAGACAACTACTTCCACTGTATCATCGGACAGTAATTAGGATATTGTCATCTTTGGATTGTCATCAGTCACTCCATGAATGCTGGTTATTAACCTTTTGTCTTGCCTTAGCTTCCACTGATGAAGTGGTCTGACCTGTGAATACATAATACAAGAAACACCAGGGTGAACATAACTACCTGGCAAAATCTGTGGCTGTATGGCAGGCTAGGAGTGTTCATATGACAAGAAACATACAGCCCACACATACCTCCACTTCCATCCTATTAAGGCTGAATACCTGATGTTCCTAAGTGAAAATCTTACCTTTCAATCTTACCTTTAAGCATCCCTGTTACTAGCACTTTCTCTAATACCTAAAAAGATCATCTCTACTTGACTCCAAGTAGACTTTTCTCTATCTGTTAAACCTAGCACTTGCTCCTACAGTACTTATTACCTTGATACGGCACTCTTATAGATAGCACCCCAAAAAGGCAAACCCCCATTTCTCGGTCACCCACGTCCCCCGGAATCTCTTTTAAAGTTTTTGTCTAGTCCTTCTAGCATGTCGAGGGATCAGTTGCTAGTGTCCTCTCCTGCTCAGCTGGTGAACCTGGGAATATTGAGGCAATGTTACAATTGCCTCATGTACACAGACAACCCTCTCCTCCTCCCACAAAACACAAATACATGCGAGAGATGCAACTATACGGCCAAACTGGAGGCTGAGCTCTCTCAACATAGGACTGGCAAGACCAGTCAGGAGGAGAAGGTTACCACACACACTATAGACCCAGTCTCACATAGTACCATCACAACCTCAAATCATACACATAAACACACAAAGACATACTCTGCGGCTCTGATCAAAAATCTACCAAAACAGCAGAGGCCACCAAAGCAGACACCCAAACAACCACCACCTCAGAACACAATACCTGCAACACATAGACCTCACAGTCAGAGTGTCAAACAGTCACAGCCCTTAAGGCCAAACACAATGCCAGACACACTAGTCATTGGTGACTCCATAGTCAGACACACTGACGTCCCACTCACCAGACTGAGTAAGGAGAAGGTCACAGTAAGCTGCCTGTCGGGCGCTAGAATCCGCCACATAACGCAAGCACTCAGGTCTCTCAACAGCAGGTACAAATACGACTCAGTCATTGTCCACGCTGGTGTAAACGACCTGAGACGTACCTCCTTGGACTACATGAAAAGAGACATTGAGGAGCTCTCTGATTATGTAGCCCAGGCAGGTATGACCCTGACCTTGAGCAGTATCCTACCTTCACCAAGAATGATGCCACAATACAGAGATAAGATGATCAGCTTTAACAATTGGCTTAAACTCTGGTGTCATTCAAAGGGGATCCAATGTCTGTCTGCCTGGGATGACATGCTGGACAAGCCACGCTGCTTCGCAAGGGACGGCTTGCACCTGTCACCCTGGGATTCCGGATATTGGCAAAGGCTCTTGCCACCCCATAGTGCCTTTTTTAGGCAAGGCTCAAATTCTAAACCTACCACCCTAGAACACAAAAAAGGGAAAAAACTAAGGGTAATGCTGCTCAATGCCAGAAGTCTAAATCTCAAAATGCACGCACTCGAGGCCCTTCTCAGTATGGAGAACATCGATGTCTGTGCAGTGACAGAAACCTGGTTCAAGGCTCCTGAGAGCACCCCAGCACTATCAGGTTTTACCTCTTATCATGCGTTCCGGCCCCAAAATCCGGACAATACCAAGAAAGGAGGGGGGGTATCCATATTCATCAAGGACACCCACACCTCAAGACTGGTGGCAATGCACGATGCATCGGAGACCATCCAGGTGCAATTAACCATAGGCAAGACTGCTCTGCAAATTGTAGCATGTTACAGGCCACCCTCACAAACTCAGGAACCTCACATGGCCTTCCTGAAAACACTAGAGGGATAAATGTATCACCAAACACCATCATACTAGGGACTTCAATTACCCTAATATAGACTGGGAACACTACTCAAGCCCAAACACCCTAGCCCAAAAGTTCCTGGAATTCATAAACTCAAATGCCATGGAACAACTAGTCACCATCCCCACAAGAGGAGAAAACATACTTGATCTCATCATCACGAACATGGGAGCACAATGTTCAACACCGAAGTATACCCCTCACTGGTGAGATCAGATCACAAACTAATCTCGCTGGAGGTCCTCATTCCACCCCCACCTAAAATATAAAAGACCACAGTAAAGAACTTCTCGAAAGCCGACTTCACACTTCTAAAGACTAGTGTGGTCTCCTTTAAGGCCCCCGAGCCGGCGGAAAACAGTACTCAAGTCGCTGAATCACTTACAAATGCCTTCTACCAGCACCTGCAGGACTGCATGGATAAGGCAATCCCAAGCAAAACAAAGACTCTTTGTACCAAAGGCAAGCGTCCAGTCTGGTGGACCCCAGCCATAAACAAACTCTACAACAAAAGGAGGAAGCTACTACAAGATAGAGCAAAATCCTTAAAAGGTAAGACACCCTTGATCACTATAAGTAAAAAACTGAGCTCTCATAAAATCATCCAAAGCAAATTTTGAGAGAAAAATAGCTAAAGACTCAAAAGACAATCATAAGGCCTTCTTTAGCTATGTTAGAAACCTGGGAGGAAACTCCCAGATATGCTCAGAACTAGTTCAAAATGATGTGAAGATTACTGATCCTACAGACATTGCCAACATACTGGCTGACAGGTTCAGTGCAAACTTCTCCCCAAAAGGAGACATATCTATACCAAGAGATTGCAGCCCCCAAACATCTCCAACGCCCAAGTGAGAACTGCTCTCTCCAAAGCAAAAACACAGCATCCATGGGACCTGATGGTGTCCCCGGCTGTGTGCTCCACGAACTCAACGAGGAATTAAACCCACAGCTAGGACAGCTGTTTAATCATAGTCTTACCTCTGGATACGTGCCAGGAGTGGCGCACTGCAACTGTGGTCCCACTTCACAAAGGCGGTGCCTCCACCGACCCTGGAAATTACTGGCCCATTAGCTTGACAAGCCTTATCTGCAAAGCCATGGAGAGGATCATAATGGACCTCATAAATAAAGACATAGGAAATTTGCAGACTTTGGATCCATCCCAGTTTGGCTTTGTCAAAGGCAGATCATGCCTTCTAAACTTGGTTGACTTTTTGAAACAGTCACCAAAGCCATTGATGAGGAAAGGCAGTCCATACTGCCTACCTCGATCTGGCGAAGGCCTTCGATACAATACCCCACTCGGGTATCATTGAAAAACTCATCAGCTTAAATGTTAACCCATACATCACAAGATGGGTTGCAAACTGGCTGAGTGACAGAACCCACAGGGTCAGAGTTGCTGGCGCCATGTCAGACTCAAAGCCTGTCACAAGTGGTGTACCACAGGGCTCAGTCCTGGGCCCACTCTTGTTTGGCATCTACTTTTCCAGTACAAGCAAACACAGGAGGGTTATGGCTGACAAAGTTTGCAGATGACTGCAAACTGGGCGCCATAGTAGAAAACACATCTGACACAGATATCCTTCAGAAGGGTCTCACAGAAACGGATAACTGGTGCCAGAGCCATGGCCTAAAGTTAAATGCCAAAATGCATAGTCATACCCTTCGGGAAAAACAAGGTTACCCCTAGCTACCAAATAGGTGGCAATCCACTGAGCACAGAAGAAGTTATCAGGGACCTGGGGACCCAGGTTGATAGTAGTCTGTCATTCGACACCCATGTAGCTAAAGTAGTTAGGAAGACCTTCTACATTGCCCACCTTATCATGAAGGGATTCTCATTTAGATCAAGGGAGGTCATAGTCTCCCTATACTCATCACTCATCAGACCAATGATTGAGTACAATGCCCCATTGCGAATGTATCTGACCCGACACTTGCAGCAGCTGGAGAGGCCACAAAAGTTCCTCACCAAAAGGATAAAGGGTCTCAAACATCTGTCCTATGCTGCCCGACTGAAAGAACTCCAGCTCTATTCAGTCGCTTACCACTTGCTCAGAGGTGACCTTTGCCTAACATACAAGGCCATGTCAAACCCAGATTTGATGAATATGCTTCACCTCAAAAAATCTAGATCCATCAGAGCCACAAGGCGAGAGACTTAAACCTCGACACGGCTATTAATAGGACGTGCTGGAGGGATAGATTCATCACCCAAAGACTCCCTATGCTGTGGAATAAAATCCCGGTATATGTGAGGCAGAGCACCTCGCTGGCCTTGTTCAAGAGAAATCTTGACCAATGGATGGGAGATCGCAGATATACCCCAGGGATTACCTCAGTGTCACTGCTCGACAGAGGCACAGCAAAATAATGGGTATAGTTCCCCATACTAAAGGGGTGGCGTAAGCCACAAAACTATGGGCTAGGCTTGTAAATGCCCTCGGGCAGATAGCCTAGTATGAACCTATGAACCTAAAACAAAAGGTGAATGCTGTGGTCAGCCTACAATCTTTATGTACAGTTCTGCTATGAAGATACAGTCTCTGTGTCGTGCTAACTTGATGCATCACTAACTGAGATGTGTGTGGGTTTGTCCATCTTTATGCCAGTGTCCACTCCTCCCAGGTTCATCCCAGTACCACTGTCCCCATGAAGAGACACAAAAATACTCAAACTATGTTAGCATGTTGGTCCCACCTATGGCCATCCTCTGCTCTGCTATGTAATTTAGCTATTCTTTGACATGTCATATCATGTTGGTGATATTACTAATGTTGCTGCAGCATATGATGCTGCCTTCATGTACCACTGTGATGCACTTGGTCTCATAAAGGGTGGACATCACCCACTCTCCCTACAGGGCATTACCCATGAGGTCCTGAATGCCTGCAAGAGGCCTTATTTTTCTGGAAGGCTGAACTTGTTCTGTCTGTGTTGCCTACCAAATCCTCTGGACATACTGATACTTGTGAAAAGAACAGCAGACTGCTGGGGCTAGTGGGATGACCACTATACACACAGGAGTAGCCAAGGTATATTATAGTTGAGTGACAGATATGGTAACATGTACAGCAGTTGCATCTGTCAAATTGTCTCACTTGCACCCGCCTAAGGGTCCAGCCACTTGGCTAGGTAATACATGTATGTATGCGAGGAAAGACAATAATCCCTGCTGACAACAATAGGGTAACACATATGAAAACTTGACTGACACAGCTATAAGTTCTGGAATAGGAGGCATTTAAATGTCTATGCATAGTATATCTATCACCACACACTGTCATATAAGGTTTACCAGGGCATAACCTCTTCTTAAGGACAGAACTGCATGGAATACTGCCAAAAGCAGATTCACTTATCTCAACTCATCACTGGGCAGCCAGAGAACAGAGTGGTTCAAACCACTGACAACCCTAATCCATTTGCTGGAGATGGACCACAGTAGTGTCCTTTCAGGCTGGGATGGTAGCTTTCACACTGCTTCTACCGCATTATCGCCTCAGCCTAGTGTACCCCCTTCCTGTTGTGTTCGGTCACATACATTGTACATTTTCCATCATCATTTACCTCTCCTCTGTGTGTCTCTGTCCACACCATATCTTCATGCCCACCTCTATTTGTCTGTTTGCTCTTGCACAATGATCTAACTCATTTTCTTCCCCTGTTTTCCTATCACACTTTCTCTTCTCTCTCTCTCATATATATATATATATATATATATATATATATATATATAAATAAATAAATAAAAAGGACCATATACCCTCAAAAGATGGTTCCTTCAGACTGTGCTGTCCTATACATTGACCTTCTCTGTGTCCCTCTTCTTGATGCCTTCCTCTTTTTCTCATATTACGTGAACCCCTTTCCTACCCTGTTTTAGTTGCTATTGCTGTATACTTGTACGCCACTGTGCACTGCATTATGCCATCCTGCTGAGGGACACACTACACGTGCAGCATTACTTCCATGTATACTGCTATGCAATGATTCATTCAGCAATGATTCATTCAGATGGGTAGTCATTTATTGATTTATATTTTTGTTGAGCAGGTTAGCCCTGCTGAGCAATGCCCATTCTTAGAGGTAGCTTGGGTTTAAATTTGTGTATTAAAGTTTTTACCTCTCACAATATTTTCACAAGGTGACAGGTGGCTGCTCTGCATATTGTGTTTTGTATTTCAGAGGACATTATCTGCATGGACGTGTCTACAACAACATCTTTGACACCTATCCCTCAGACAGACCAGGAGGCGGTGCTATGCTAAGGTACAAATCTAATAGCATTCATTTCACAGCATGGGCAAACCATTCTTATGGCCACAATCTAAATTTGCTGCTTGTTAAAACTACCCAAAAATCATTCTACCATCTTTACATTGCTATTATTTACCTGGAACCACCTTCTTTGTTACCAAATTTCCAAAACCTAATGCTAAACAATCTAACACACATTCCACAAAATTGTTGATTTCTCATACTAGGTGACTAACTCAAACCTGCTAGGACCCTCCAGCAATGATATCACTTAATTCCTTGCTAACTTGAAAATAATCTAAGTAGTAGATATGCCTTAGCAGACCCAACTCTATCAAATCAGCCTTCTCTCCTTGACCTAATAACTACCATTCACCCAACTAAATACCTCATGCGTAACCACCCATCCTCACACCTGTCCAGTAACCTTATGCTTACAAAACAAAATCTTAAATTTCCCTCAAGCTAGCTTACATCCTTCCCAAAACAACAAGTATTTTCAGACTCCAGTCTCATCTCTGTAACAGACTGGACACCCATCCTTTCCCCTCAGTGATGCCAACACTGTTTCAGATCACCTCACTGAATAGCTCCTACCATCAAGAAGTCCTTCTTCCCCACTATAACTAGACACTCTAGCAGTTGGCACAAAAGGTTTAAGACTGTGAACTATAGTTCCTATGGTACAGAGTTTGATTCCCCTCAACTCTCATTTGCCTACTTTGTGACCTTGAGTAAATCACTTAACCAGACATTGCTTAGGGGCAACCGTGAATTTGGGTTAGACTCTTCAGTGGTCCCCTGGACTGCAAGCCTAGTAACTACCTATGAATCTATGAACTTATGAACACGCAAAAACAATCCAATCCATTACAACAGAAAACAACACATTTCCTTACATAATATCACTAAACAATCAATTTGGAGAAACAAAATCAAGTAGCTGACCTACAAATAAACTACCCTCTACTGCTTTCCTAAAACATTCTAGAAGGAAAATAGCAGCTTATTAAGCCATGATTCATCAACTCATACTTCAGCACAAGGCTCCATTCAGGTCTCAGTTAGCAACTTCTCACCAGCTGACTTTCTCAAGGAATTTACTAATCTCCCATTCCCAGGCTTCACTACTTATTCTAATCACAAGACCACCACACTACCTTCCATCATTTTACTTCAGTAAAATTACTACTGAGTATACAACCTCCCTTGTGGAAGGGAACAGGCTCAGACAACCTCTGTCCATGGTTTCTGTGCTATTGCAGACAATGTATCGCCAGCCCCTTTCTCCACATTTATAATATCTGCTTCACTTCTGACACCATACCTACAATCTGGAAATCAGCACTAATCCAACCAGTGCCAAAAGACCCTAAACCCACCAACCAACCATTCCCATTCAATATTCTCTATGCTGGGAACAATTCTTAAGACAATCATATGCATCCAACTGATTACATACTTACAAAAATATCACATTCTCTCCAGCAAGCAACATGGCGTCTTCTGTTCAGGGGAAGTACCACAATAGCTCTATAGATACTGGCCAATGACATTTTGCTTAGCATGGGCAGAAGCAGTTTAACAAAAGTTATTTTCATTGACCTGGCCTTAATTCAAGGATTTGACCACGTTCATCATCCCATCCTCTTTTCTCTTCAAAGCAGTACTGAATTTAGTCTCCATGCATCACTAAGATTTAAAGCCTGTCTAACAAATGGACCTCCTAAGGGTCAAAACTGACTCAGTCCTATCACAAAAAGCCACCAATCACTCAAATGTCCCTCAAGGTTCAATCTGTGTGCCTCTTTCTTCTCAATATTTGTAAACAAACTGCCTCTGGATTTATCACCTCTACAACTTATTTTATATGCTGAAGACATGGTTCTCTACAGATCCAGTCCAAAACTCAGAGATATCTAAAATTAATTTCAGATTGACCTATTGGAATTAAACAACTGG
The DNA here is from genome assembly GCF_019279795.1 of Protopterus annectens. Classification (NCBI taxonomy): domain Eukaryota; kingdom Metazoa; phylum Chordata; order Ceratodontiformes; family Protopteridae; genus Protopterus; species Protopterus annectens. The sequence continues at coordinate 191,930,006 of NC_056737.1, forward strand.
TTCATCAATAAAAAGCTCAGTCTACCCCCAAAAAAACTAAGCCCATGATTTTTGGAACAGGCAACAGGCTGCTTAAATATCCCAACTTCCTTGAAATCAGATAATAATTCAACAGTCCTACTGAAAGCACCTCACAGTTCTGATGCCTTGGCATATAATGCCAGTCACCTAACTTTCAGACACACATTGACAAGCTCAGAACTAAAATCAATTAACTTCTCTTTTGGGCTTAAAAACAATCACATTTCCTTACTCCTCCTGCCAGAACTGCAAAAGGGAAATGAATACTACTTGCAAAGTTAGCATATAGTTTGGCATTATATGAAGCCGCTTAAAAAAAAAAAAAAAAAAAAAAAGAAGAAGAAGAAGAAACACAGCAGTCCAACTATTTCCAAAAGCTGTTGATTCATAACTTAACTCCTCCCAAAGTGAAGTATCACTGATGCACACTCTCCAAAACTAAATGGCTCCCCAAACATCTTCCTCCTTAGTTCCTTATGTCCCAAACGATTACACCAAGAAACCCATTTTCCACTCCTCATGAAACTCATTGCAGCCACTGCAACCTACAACATCAGAAGGCAGAGCCATAGTTGGCTCATTTAACTCCTGGTGCTGGTCCCGGATCTGGTGCTCCATCCCTTCAGCTCTAGACCACAAAATAAGTAAATAAATAAAGGAAGGAAGGAAGGAACTGCACTTCCCAATCATGGCCAATAATACCGTGTACCCATGGTGGCTGGCCCCCTTGCCCCACCCTTAATGCACTTTTGTCAGAAGCCTATCTAGCTCTGTCCCCACTCTCCCACCACTAGGCTTTGTTGCTCTGACAACAGCTTCTTTGTAGGCGTCTCAAAACTATGGCAGTTTCTCCCAATATATATAACAGAAACTCCCTCCTACAACAAATTTCAACCTTAGCCAAAGCAATTTCTTATAAATCAAAGCAAGTGTAAAGTAACAATACAAGACACATCACTTAATTGACTTAAAACACACACTTACCATACCCAATCCTTCTTTTATATCCTATGTCACACTAAACCATGAATTATCTATACCAAAATGCATACATATATCACACTACACCTATTACAGTTTTCATCCATACAATGTGCCACAACTTCTACCTTTCTGTTGCAAAAAAAAACTCCACCTCCTTTCAAATGTTGTACATGTTATGTTGTATTACTTAATTTCTATAGAACGTTATCCATAATCATAAACATTTATATTATCTGTTATGTTATTATTGTTAAATACAACCCAGGCTGAGCCGCCAATTGGTCATGCTCTGATCAGTACTCTACCCAGGTAAACAAAATTAACTAAATAAATGAGTGAATATTTAAAGTCATTGCACACTATCATACTGTACAGATTTTTGCAGAATGGCCTAATTTTTGGACTGCTTTGTGATTTTCTAGACTTTTTTGTGGCAGATCACGGAGGAGTGAATTCACTAAGGCATCGTTTGAATTTTAGACTTCATATCATTCAGAAAATGTATGGTAACACAAGAACTTTTATTTTAGCATCTTTCTAATTTTTTTTAAGAACAATATTTAAAGCTTGTCTCTATTTATGGGGCTTTGCCCACATTTTTGTGTTAAGAGATTGAGCCAGCTATGGTGAGAAGAAATAGGATTACTGTGCTAGTACGCTATGCAGTCTTTAGCAAGTCAGTTGAATAAAGGTTCTTGATGAATCATGAATGCACATCATCTACAGTCAATCATTTCATTTATCTTGACTTTGTGTGTACTTTTCAGTATACATATATTACAGCATACCTTTCCTTTGCTTAATAATTCTGCACACAGCAAACAACACTGCGGGGATAAGGGCTCAAAATCGCTGATAATTTTTAGATATTAATGCAATTCATTTAAGTTAACAGAACAAACGGTATTGCATTAGCAAGCATTTTTGAGCATTAAGTATGAAAACCTAATCAGAGACAGTTGAGAGGTATTCATGCAGTAATGAGCTGTGAAACGCGTATACACGCACTCTGGTATACATTATATACGTTCTGCAAATAGTACTTTATATTTTTCAATGCGCAACAGTAAAAAAAATATATGTAGTGATTGGTTACAGTATTGTCTTCACATTTACAAGCATAATAAAAATATGAACCGGTTTGCAACTAACGCTTCTTCTGAAATTATCAGAGCCCCTTACAAGTGCAGATGAAAGCAGCGGGCAGTGTTTGACGCGGCTAGGAACTCAGCTATTTACTGTTCTGTGCTAAAAGTTACTAAATATCTAATTTTCCCTTCATTCAGAAAATCTGTTATTACATTTATTTCTCCAGCCACAAAATGCTCAACAAAAATAGACGCATGATTCTCAAGGAAAGAGTTGTGATGATCAAAGTTATCTCAGCGGCTATTTCACCACACTGCTGACCACAGTAACTAGAAAAGTCTGCTCCACTTACAAGTTCTTCAACAAAGTATGTTTGATTCGCTACTTTATTTCCAAGGCACGTTCCTTTACTAACGTCATACTTTGGCCGTTGCCATACGCATGGAAGGACACGTCGTTACGATTTACTTCCGTTACCATATACGGACAAAGCGTGGCTTTTTTTTAAGTGCGTCTCTTCGATTCTTTTACGTCCTCCCAACAGCCTACGTGAACGTCCTCGCAGTGTTGGGGGTGGAGCGGGCGGACACGAGCACGCTGAGTACTTCTGAACAACCAATACGTGCGTCATTTCTATGGTGATGTACTGTTTTGTTTGTTGGAATGGTTGTTGCTAGTGGGATGAAGAAAGTGTCACGCGAGTTTCCAGAAGTAAGAATCAATAATATACCTTTGAACGGCTGTAACACAATGATTTGGAGATGGGGGTTGAAGTGGTGTTTTCTTTGAAGAAAACGTTACGGGAGTTGTTTATTTGCATCGTGCTTTAGGTAAACGTTTGGAAAATAAACGGACATTGACGGCTGAGCAGAGGATGCCTTACCAATATTTAATTTTCAGTTGCTGTTACGCGATGTACGCATAGCTTTACAGTGGGGTCCAAACCTGCTGTGTGTTCAGGATTGTTCTTGGACTCCCCTGTGTGAACGGGGTATTGGTTTTGTATATTACTACTAATTCTGTTTTATTTTGGGGCCAAATTTGTACTGAGAAGTTGAACAGTAAGAACTGATGGATATGAAGCCCGAAACTGAAATGTTGTAATTATTTAGTGACTTGACTTGCCAGAAAACTGCAAATTTTTGAGGAACTGACTAAAAATGCGAACCAAAAATCTGGACAGCTGAGAGGCATAGCGATGGTGGAAATGACTGGACCGCGCATAAGTGCAAACCCAGAATACTTTGTGATATGGTTACGCAAAGGCTAGTATTCTTCGCTATAACCCGAAACAGTTACCACTAGTAGAATGAAAAGAAAATCCATTAACGCTGAACATACCTCCTAGCTGTCTCTGATTTGAGCTCAGACTCGGCGATTTGCTCCGTGGCTCATACTAATACACCTTTAAACGGGCGATTTAGAGGAAAATGAGAGGGGCTCATTTCATAGCATTAAATAAATAAAGACCATTTTTAGACTTGTGCACTACTTTTACTTCTGAAATGGCTGCCATTTTGCATTATCTTATTCTGTCAACATCTTGTAGTAACAGTAAAAAGTGCCCGTGAATATTTCTGGATACGTTCCTTATTATGGTGGTAAGAAAGAGGTATCACATTAAGATCTGACCGTTTGGTTTGTATCTGTCAGATGTCTTAGATTTTTGCCGTGTCCCTCGTAATGTGTTTTTTTTTTGGAAAAAGAAGTGTCGAGTCCAAGCCTGTTGTTCCGTTAACTTTTAATGCGTCTTTAAAATAAAAAAGACCGGGTTTTGTTGATGAACATTAACCCCCGGTCATTTCGCGCAGGAATGGTCGTGGTCTGTGTGATTAACGGCCAGAAGCTGGTAGAACAAATACAAATGTGGCACGATTGGCATTGCGTGCAGATATGCAAGTGACCGCAGCATACGTTATCGTATTTGTGGTGGGGCATTTTGTGAATGCTCCATAAACAGGCCATCTATGCAAGTGAAAAAAATAAATAAATGTAAGGTCTGCAATACGTGATGGTTAATGCACCTCACCAAAGCATTCTTTTAGGTCATTGTAGAAAAAAGGTTATGTTTTATCTTTCTCCGACTCTCTTTCTTTGGCTTGCTTTCCTGATAAAAGTGCACCGACCAGCTGAGCATTAACGATTTATATAGTGGTAGTGTTTAAATCAGTCATCTGTTTATGCAGACTTACGCTGGACGTCCATGAAAGGGAAATGCTGTAATATGAAGGAAGAGTTCGTTTAAAAATTCTGATAATTCAGTTGGGGCCAAAAGAGGAGATGGTGTGTCTTTGTAACTTAAATGACTGGACAATAATGATTGTTAACTGGCACAACTTCAGCCAGGTTGACTATGGACATGATTTATGGTGCAATCCACTGATAGGACTGTAACATTTTAAGTAGCCACCTATGCCATCTAACGGGTCCCCGGGGGTTATTTAAGGTGTCATAGTAGTAGTAGTATCTGCAGATTACATTTCAGTGATTCTCAAAGCATGTAAAGGGGAACACGTGCGCTGACTTTATAAACACCTGCATTATGTTTGCTGTTGGTAACGTTAGACTGCAAATATTCACAGTAAATATTTTTTTTCTTAAATAGAAAATAGCTACGAAGTTGACAGTAGTGGGGGTGCAGATTTTGGGAATCCAGTGCTTCCAGTTCCTGACATGCCTTATTTTGCTTTTAATTTTTTTTTTTTTAGGGAGAGTTAGCTCTTCTCCCTTTTTCGATACAGAAAACATGCCGAAATAGCCAATATCTTGAGATGGAAGTACACTTTAATTTCCATCTAATTGTTGTGCAGAAGTTACAGTTGTGTATAACTGATATCTAAAATAGAAGCAGCTAAAGATGTACATCTCCTCACCCTTTGTTTGGCAATAGACTGTGGGCAATGGTCATAGCCATGGTTTGAACCTCACAGCTTAACCATTCAATATAAATGCCCTGCGGCTATTTGAAATGTCCCTGCTCTGTGTGCAGTTATTTTCATATCCAGCAGACAGTGGCTGCTTTCTGGTACAATCACAGGTAGCAGTGAGCACAGGAGTGAGGTCACATGTATGACAGAAGAGCAGAATACAATCCCCGCATTTCTAAAGGTCTTTGCTTAAGAAGTCTAGACAAAGCAAGACATGGGGAGGCGGTAAAGGTGTAAAAACAGGAACACATTTTAAATATTATACTTAAAATTGCTGGAATAACATGATTTGCATTAGCATGCATTTTCTCAAAGAGATCAACAAATACAAAATAAATAAATATAGTGTGACACTCAAATGTCAGTCATTTGATGATGCCAAAAAATGATTTGCTAGAAAACCACTAACTTTGAGGAGAAGACCAAAATTATGAGACAAAAATTTGGATATTCAGCAAAATTCTGGACAGTTGCCAGGTATTGTATTGTACTGTACTTCAACATTCCCAAAATAACACTGACTTGTAAGAAGTAAGCTGTGTGTTACTAGGGGACTGCTCTGATTTTAATCCTTTAATGTGATGTCCAGGTTTTCCATGACTTAACGAATGTCTCACATTTGTAAGTTAATTTCAGCCATTATCACAGGCACAACATGCCTGCATGTATGTGCTTGCCGACAAATATTCATGCAGACTTGAAACACTAGATAATCATTTTAAATAAATGCTCTGTGACCCACTGTGTTGGGAGGGGTTTGGGCACATTATTTTTAGCTTCATCTCTGCTTCTTGAGCAAATAAGTTGGGGACCATGGCACGGCTGATATGCAGTAGCTCCTAGGTGTTACGTAACTGACGTAACCTTCTGAGATCTACACAAAAACACTAGTGTGGTTGTGGCATTAGCGTAGCTTGGCAACTGCTCCCTGTAACAAACTCAACCTCATCACAGATGGTACTTCATAAAAATTCATGGCAGATAGAACCCCAGGTTAACAATCACTAGCCATGTTAAACGATCCTTCACTTGAATCGTTAACATTTATGTGCCTTGATTTTGCACTGTTTCTCATAAAATATATATATATTTTTTTTGTAAATCGTTGAAAATTACAATTGGTCAATATCTGGCGTTAGAACTTCCTAGTTCAGAAAGTGTGTGTTCATTGCAAAACCTATCCTATTAACATCTGTGATTTTGCCTCCTGTTTTTGCCCTGTGTCTCTAGAAATTTTGTTTTCAGATAGATTACCAATGTTTACAGTCAGTTTGTAATGACAGAAATTAGAGTTTAACACTTCTTAATGTTCATAAAATGCATGCTGATGTTCTCTTACTTCTAATTGGATTAAAAAAAATCTTCAAAACCAAGTCCAGGAGGATGAGGTGCCCAAAACAAAACCAATAGACAGGAAAAAAGCACCAGCAAGCCGTAACCACCTTAAAACATTTAATGTGTTCCACAGCAAGCACAACACAGCACACAATGATAACGCTGAAACTACTACCAGTTCGTTTTCATCTCCAACTTCATCAGAGAAATGCTGACAATCCAAACTCCTCCCCATTTATACCTTTGCTCACTGCCAAAACGTAAAATCATGTGACACTGAATTCAATTTTAACCCTTTCCTAAACATACCTTAAAAACAAGCATAATAAATACAACTTTCCCCTGTTTAAAACACTTTTGAATATCTAAAAACCCACTTTCAAAACCTGTAGTAAATAAGCAGATGGATATAAAAAAATAAATGCATGTTTAAAAATAAATATATAAAAAGGTACTTGCTTATTATCGCAACCAGATTTTTGCGCTAATGCTGGTTGCTTCTGTTTAGGTCAAATGGTAGCACTGCAGTGTTATGAAGGTTAGAGACATGTGTTCTGTAATGTTTTTGTACTTTTAGGAAGCTTTATCATTGAAACAGCTCATAAGATAAGGTTCAAAAACAGGTTTCCCCTTTTGCCGCCAGCATCTCCTGTCAGTTAAGCGAGTCCCATTCTACTGCGAACGTGTTCCTTCCACATGCTGTAGTCGGTGAAGTAGGAAATCTCTGTTTTCAAACCTGTATTATCAGCAGTTTCAATGATGAAGCTACCCAAGTCCACCAAACCTGTTTGTAACCTTCATAATACTGTCGTACATGATCCAAAAAAAACAAAAAGGTAAAGCCGAAGAAGTAGTAGTCCTTCACCAAAAGGAACTTCAGTACAAAGTAATCCATTCCACAGATCGTACGCTAACTCCTGCATTCCTTTCAGCCCCAACACACGTACACACGCGCAACCACTGCGATCGCTGAATTCAGTGCTGGACGTCTTTAAAGGACACTACCCACACACCTCAAAATTATGTCTTGCTAGTTTTTTTAAAACCCCTACCGATATCCCCAGCAGACCTTCTGCCAGTCTACCCTTCGATATCACACTTCAGTGAGGCCATTTCAGTAAAAGTGAAGAAAGTAAAAGAGGTCGCAAAATCTGGTTGCGATAATACGCAAGTATCAAAAAAAATAAGTAAAATCAATCTTGTTGAAAAATATTTCAAACAACATGTGTGTGAAATTCATAACTTTGCTGCTCTTAATTTTAAAACTGGGCTAGGGAGACCATGTCGTTCAAACCCGGCCACCTATTGGCTTCTAATATCAGTTGCCAGTAAACCTCTCTATATTCCAACATGGTCCCCCAAGAACCACCCCTACCATCCATTACCACTTCATCTAATACAAAAAAAGTGTAGCCCCAGTTTTAAAATTAAGAGCAGCGAAGTTATGAATTTCACACACATGAAAATATTGTTCAACAAGATTGATTTTACTTGATTTTCTTTATATTCATTTTTAACATACATTCATTTTTTTATATCCATCTTTTATTTACTACAGGTTTTGAAAGTGTGCTCTTAGATATTCAAAAGTGTTTTAAACAGGACAAAGTTGTATTTATTATGCTTGTTTTTAAGGTATGTTTAGGAAAGGATTAAAATTGAATTCAGTGTCACATGATTTTAAGTTTTGGCAGTGTGCAAAGGTATAAATGGGGAGAGGTTTGGATTGTCAGCATTTTTCTGATGAAGTTGGAGATGAAAACAAACTGGTAGTAGTTTCATCGTTATCATTGTGTGCTGTGTTGTGCTTTGCTTGCTGTGGAGCACATTAAATGTTTTAAGGTGGTTACGGCAAAGTTTCCCAAGTGTTTTTGGTAATGATGTAGGCAGTACTGACATCTTTCTTCTTGAACGCGACTTAAACATGGTCCATTGTTCTCCATTATCGCCAGATGTGGAATACTTAGTAACAACTTCAACTATGAAGCTCACAGGATGGTTAAAATGCTTTACTCTATGCTTATATAAAGTTTACTGAATAACTCAGTATTTTTAACATGGCTATTAGTTACAAAAATATTGACTCAATGTCTGACGGACCCTTTCAATGGGGAACAGTGATGAACGTGGAATTTGACACCACATGAGGAACATTCCTTGTAATGAGGTATTGCTGAGAGGCCTGGTGGGGCCCCTTAACCTTGGGTATTAGTATTCGACTCCATTCTGGAAAAAATCGTGTCTGAATGAGTAACACCTTTTTTTTTTCCAAAAAGTATTCTGACTTTAAAAAAGAAAATTAGGAAGTCTAGGAAGAACGACATTGAACTTGGGTGGCAAAATAACAATTTTATTATGCCTGAATCATAGAAGTTGAGAAGGTTGTATAGACTGATGCGTGGAGAATCGCATGGAGAATCGTGTTTTTTTTTTTTTTTTTTTTTTTTTAGTCAGCCTTAGTCACATAATAATGCAGTAAATAAATGGAGTTAAGACTTTGCTGCAACGCCTCCTCATACAAGATTTTTGACATTGCAGCCTAAGCTCTTATCTGACATTTTTTTGTTTGTTTGTTTATTTCGGCATTGGCCAAGCAGTAAACACATGGGTCATTTTTAGTCATGACCCAGTTACGATTAATCAAAGTAAAACATACCTTCACATAAAGGTAAGCGAAAGTAGTATGAAGTCAAACATGACAAATACTGTTAAGTAAAGCTAACTGTTGTACTATTATGAGCTCAACAACAAGGGTATGAAAGAGGTGATGTATAAAGTTGTTGCATTTATTTATTATTTGTTTATTTATTTATTTATTGATTGCATTTGTTTGCCGGGAAAGTCCACTGGGCCTTGGTGAGCTCATTTTCAGTGGAGGCCCGGGAAGAAAAGCTCCACATAAAAGTCACATTACAGAATTACAAATATCAAAAAATACAAATAAAAAATGTAGCACTATTTACAGTTTTTTAGCAATTCCATTGCAGTTTTATGATAGTCCATCGATGATATTAACATGTACTTTTGGTGATATATATGTCTTAGACATTACTGGTTGGGATGCAGAAAAAAAACAGTAACATAGTATACAATTAGTTACATGCATTTAAATCTGTGAAGGCAGTGTAGTAACAGTCATAGGTATGGCTGCAGACCTGCTAAGAGTGCATACCTGTAGTCCCAGAGAGTGGGAGTAGTGAGAAGAGAAGAAGAGTTCTAAGAGTGCATACCTGTAGTCCCAGAGATTGGTTTGTATAGGTAGTGTAGTAACAGTCATAGGTATGGCTGCAGACCCGCTAAGAGTGCATACCCCGTTATCCCCAGAGAGTGGGAGTAGTGAGAAGAGAAGAAGAGTTATTTTTGGCATGGACATAACCAGCAGGTAGAGAGGTGTTGTCTGAGGGATTTTTTAAAGAGAGCAGAATATGAGATGGAGGTTATTGAGGTTGGGAGGTTATTCCAAAGTTTGGAGGTAGTAAAGGAATAAAGCATTTGGCCAGCTGGAAGTTGAGGTTTATTGACTTTAATTAGAATTTTGTTTTCAGATCTGAGATGTCTGTTTGGATGGTACAGAGTTAATATAGAGGAGAGAGCTGGACAAGCTGTTGGTTTATATATTTTATGTGCAGTAATTAAGTGGAGGTAGTTGAGAGAGAGTGGAAGTTAAAGCCACTTTAGTTGTTGCCGTGAGGAACAGCATTTGTTGCAAATCTAGCAATTTTATTGTAGCATATATCAAGTTTATTTTTTAGTGAAGAGTGTATACTAGTGAGGATGGTGGCACCATATAGGAGGCATGGAAGTAGGAAGGCAGAGGCTAGTGTTCTTCTGGCATTGTTATTTAGGGAATACCGATGTCTGTAGATGGTACCTAGTTTCTGGTGTGTCTTTTTGATGTTATTGAGTATGTGGGGTTCAAAGGTTAGGAGTCACTATTGATGAAACCCTAACAGTTTAGTACTGGGGACAACTTTTATGGAGGTATTGTTTTGGGAGAGGACAGAGAATTCAGCCCTGTTCAGGGGTGTTGTTTTTTGGGAGTGAATAGAATCAGCTTGGTCTTGTTTGGGTTGAGAGCGAGGTGATTATTTGACATCCATTTTTCGGTGGATGTGAAGGCATTTTGGGTTAGTAGTTGAAGCTCAAAAGGGGTTTTGCAGTGCAGATAATTGATTAATTTGATTAATACTGTTAATGTTTTTTGTCAAAAAATAGATCTTGAGTTGATCAGATAACATGGTTAGTCTTCTAAAAGTTGAAGTAGGCGAACACTGAAGGTACTGTTCTGAAAGGACACTCTTTCAGTATTTACTAGCAGAAATGCAGTATTTCTTTAAATAAACAAACATCGTGCTGCTCCTCCTGCTTGAAGATGCAGTAACTGCAGTACCCTAACGAGGAAGTGTTGCAGACTTCGCCATTCAGTTTGTTGGCCTGCTCCATTCGACTTATAGTTTCATAGTTTAGTACTAGGCTATCTGCCCTGGGGCATTTGTAAGCCTAGCCATAGTGATGTGGCTTTTGCCACCCTATGAAATGGTACAAAAATGCACAGGATAGATTTAGAATACTGTGCCTCTGTCTAGTAGTGACACAGTGAAGGCCCCCTTATATAATAGAATTAGTTTACTGTGCCCCTGTCTAGCAGTGACACAGATGTGACCCCTGGGGTAAACTTACGATCTCCCATCCACTCATCAAGATTTCTCTTGAAGAGAGTCAGTGAGGGGCTCTGCCTAACACGAACTGGGATCTTGTTCCAAAGCATGGGAAGCCTCTGGGTTATGAATCTATCCCTCCAGCATGTCCTATTCATACTTGTGCCGAGGTTTAAGTCTCTAGCTCTTGTGGTCCCGATGGATTTGGATTTTTTTGAGGTGGAGCATGTCCATCAGATCCTGATTGGACATGGCCTTGTACGTCAGGCAGAGATCACCTCTGAGCAGGCGGTATGCTACTGAATAGAGCTGGAGTTTCTTTAGTCTGGCAGAATAAGACATATGTTGGAGACCCTTGATCCTCTTGGTGAGGTACTTTTGTGGTCTCTCCAGCTGTTGCAAATGCCGGGTGAGGTACATACCAAATGGGGCATTGTACTCAATCATGGGTCTGATGAGGGAGGAGTATATGGGTACAGTGACATCCTTGGATCCCTTCATGATGGGGTGTGCAAGGTAGAATGTTTTTCTAACCACTTTGGCAACGTGGGTGTCAAATGAGAGGTCGCTGTCGACTTGGGTCCCTAGGTCTCTGATTACTTTTTCCGTACTCAGTGGGTTGCTGTCTGTGATAATTTGTGGGTACTTTGTTTTTCCCAAAGGGGATGACTATACATTTTTTGGCATTTAGTTTAAGGCCGTGACTCTGGCACCAGTTGTCCGTTTCTGTGAGGCCTTTTTGTAGGATGTATGTGTCTGCTGGTGTATCGACTATGGCGCCTAGTTTGCAGTCATCTGCGAACTTTGTCAGCCACAACCCTCCCATGTTTGCTTTAACATCTGAGAAATAAATGCCGAACAAGAGGGGTCCCAGGACAGATCCCTGTGGGACACCACTTGTGAATGGCTTTGAGTCTGACATTGCTCCAGCGATTTTAACTTTATGGGTTCTGTCCTTTAGCCAGTTTGCAATCCATCTAGTGACATAAGGGTTTACGTTTAAGCTGCTGAGCTTATCTATGATGCCTGAGTGGGGTATTGTGTCGAAGGCCTTAGCCAAGTCCAGGTAGGCTGTATGGACTGCTTTGCCCTCATCAATGGCTCAAGTGACTGTTTCAAAAAAGTCAACCAGGTTCAAAAGGCCAAATCTGCCCTTTACAAAGCCGAACTGGGTGGGGTCAAGTGTTTGTAGGTCCCCTATGTCTCTGTTTATGAGTTCCATAATGATTCTTTCCATAGCTTTGCAGACCAGGCTGGTTAAGCTTATGGGGTGGTAGTTCCCAGGGTCTGTAGAGGTACCCCCTTTGTGGAGTGGGACCACTGTTGCTGTACGCCAATGTTCAGGTACATATCCTGTAGTAAGGCTAAGGTTAAATAGCATTTTATGTGCGGGTTTAGCTCCTCTTGGAGTTCACGTAGCACACAACCCGGGGTACCGTCAGGTCCCATTGATGCTGTGTTTTTAGCTTTGTTGAGGGCGGTTCTCACTTGGACATCTGAGATGACAGGGAGATTACATTCAGCTGGGATAAGTATTTCTTTTGGGGGTGAGGGAGGGGAGAAATTTGCACCGAACCTGTCAGCCAGAATGTTGGCAATATCTGTGGGTTCAGTGTATTTTTTGTTGTTGTAAACTAACTCTGGGCATATCTGAGGGTTTCCACCCAGGTTTCTAACATAGCTGAAGAAGGCTTTGTGGTTATCTTTAGTGTCCTTAGCGATTTTTCTCTCAAAGTTGGCCTTGGATGTTTTTATGAGAGAACGTAGTTTTCTGCTAATGCTGATCAGAGATGTCTTCCCTTTATGGGATTTTGCTCTGTCGTGCAGTAGCTTCCTTCTTTTGTTATACAATTTGTTAATGGCTGAGGTCCACCAGATAGGAAGCTTGCCTTTGGTGGAGAGGGACTTGGATTTATTTGGGATTGCATGATCCATGCATTCTTGGAGATGTCCATATAAAGCATTTGTGAAGGATTTGGCATTGTGGGATGTGGTATCCACTGGCCCAGTGGGCTTAAAGGATACCATCTCAGTCTTAAGAAGAGTAAAGTCTGCTTTTGAGAAGTTTTTCACTGTGGTCTTTTGTGCTGGGGGTGGAGGTGGGATATGCATTATATTGTATTATGATTTATCTAGGCAATGAACTGAGAATATCCCGGATGGGACAGAGCAAGAAACCAACAAACTGGAAAGTGCAGAGAATGTCTGTGTTACGAAGAGAAATTTGTGTATTGGCAACAGTATGAGTTTTTTTTTCTTTAATATAGGCAACCAGATATTGTGAATGGATAGCTACCTGTGTTCTTGGCTGTCATTGGTTTTTGCAGAATATCATCTGATATACTTGCTCTGCCCTTTGTCAATTTTTTGATTTCCTGGTAAACTTCTGAGGTCTGCATTCAGTTAAAATGCCAGACTGCACGTTTCAGAAAATGCTTGTTCGTGCAAAGCCTGTTCTGTTAACTAAGTGAATTAGAGTAGTATTTAAAATTGTAGCCTGTTTGTGGGCAAAAGTGAGTAACAGCTGCTCTTTGCGCAATATTCTTTACAGGATTATTATAGCAATAACCCACTGTTGTGGGTAATGCTGGATTTACCCACGGTTGGCGTGGTTTGGTCCCGAGGGCGATGCCCGAAGTACCAAACAAAGCCAACCGTGGTAAATCCAGCATTACCCACACCCATAAGTGGGTTATTGCTATTATACAATGACATTATTTAAGAAAAAAAATAATTACCTTTCTTAAATAATGGCATTGTATAATGCCTCCTTGCTGCCCTTTCCGCAGCTGTCTGGTATTCCACAGAAGTTCTGATGTACTGCGCAAGCCTACGCAGTACATCAGAGCTGTGGGCAAAAGCAACGGAGAAAGCAAGATCTCTGTTGCTTTTTACTGTTTCACTATGTTAAATGGGTTTAACATAGCAAGATAGCTTTAAAATAAGCAATGGATATCTCCGTTGCTTATTTTAACGCTGTCTCGCTATGTTAAACCCATTTAACATAGTGAGACATGTTTAAAAAAGCAACGGAGAAAGCAAGATCTCTGTTGCTTTTTACACTCTGTGTCGCTATGTTAAAGGAGTTTAACATAGCGAGACAGCTTTAAAAAAAGCAACGGAGATCTCCGTTGCTTTTTTTAAACCTGTGTCGCTATGTTAAACTCCTTTAATAACATAGCGAGACAGTGTTTTAAAAAAGACTTATACTAATGGAAAAAGTCCGGGCGACTGGACCTTTTTCCATTAGTATAAGTCGATTTACAACGTGCACGCTGACCAATCAGCGTGCACGTTTTGGAATATTAATGGGGGGGGGTTATGGTATAATGTGATTTGTGTGAAGCTATTTGGAATACTTTAATGGTGACTGCTGTTTCTATGGAGCAAAGCTAAAATACAATATACAGACATCATTTTTTTATTGCAGTTGCATGTCTGAAGTGCACACAGAAGCAGCTATAACTTGGGCCATATTAATAAGAGGGCAGTTTAGTGTGAAATCCTGTGTTATCACCTCAAATAACTAGGCCCATTATAATTTTCATTACAAGTACATGAGGCCCATCCACAAGCCAGCAATGGCTATAACTGCTGAGTTGGGTGGTGGCAGTTTTTTTCTGTGGGGGTGAACTTTTGTCTTTCTGATAAATCATTGAGTATTGCACTCAGTAATACCAAACATCAGATATAAGAGTTTCATCATCTTATTGTTCAAAAAAATGTATGTTGATGCAAAACCTGTGAGTTTTCGTAACTTTTTAAATGAAATAGAGTAATATTTAAAAATTATCCCGTTTTGGTATTCTGCTCCTCTCTTACATTGCATTCCCACATTAGAAACGAATGTGTTTATTATATGTTACACTCTCCATGATTGTACATTGCACTGTGCTTGTTCACTTGAACTTATATACACTGTGTTTTCTCTGGAATTAGTCTGAGCTGCTTTGTTAATGCTTAGAATATCCATAGGTTTTGTTTGTGAAATGTTTTGTATTTCACCTAGGCTAAGTCTGTAATTAGTCAGTGTTGATTAGTGCACTAAGCTGGTAAACAAATATAAATGAATTACTTATGGTTTTGTCCAGAATTCTTGAGGAAAAAAAACTGAGAGAGATGCTGTCTATCTTTGCAGGACTGGAGTGCAGTTGCAACGTTAAAGTGACTTGTGTGAAGCATGTTGGGATACTTTTAATGTATAGCAAATGTTTATAGGGACCAAAGCTGAAATACGGTAATGACCATTGGTTAATATTACTGAGTTTTCCCCAAAGGGAATGACTATGCATTTTTTTGGCATTAAGCTTAAGGCCGTGGTTTCGACACCAGTTGTCGGTCTCAGTGCGGCCTTTCTGTAGGATGTCTACATCACTTGGGGAGTTAATAATGGCTCCCAGCTTGCAATAGTCAGCAAACTTGGTCAGCCAGAGTCCCTCCATTTTGGCCTGGACTTCTGAGAAGTAGATGCCAAACAGGAGAATACCCAGGACCGATCCCTGTGGGACTCTGCTCGTGACTGGTCGGTAGTCTGACTTGGAGTCTGCTACTTTCACACTGTGGGCTCTATCTGTAAGCCAGTTTGCAACCCACCTAGTGATATAGGGGTTGATCCCTAGTTTGGTGAGTCTATCAATAATTTCTGAGTGGGGAATGGTATCGAAGTTCTTGGCCAGATCGAGGTAGGCTGTATGAACTGCCTTGCCCTCATTCACAACTCTGGTGACCTGACTCAAAGAAGTCAACCAGGTTGAGTAGGCATGATCTACCCTTCACAAAACCAAATTGCGTGGGGTCCAGAGTTTGGAGATTCCTTATCCTTGTTAATTAGGTCCATGATGATGCGCTCCATAGCTTTACATATCAGGCTAATGGGGTGATAATTCCCAGGGTCTGTAGTCGCTTCCTCTTTATGGAGAGAGATGACTGTAACATTGCACCATTCTGTAGGGACAAAGCCTGGGGTGAGGCTGTGATTGAACAGGGCACACAGGTGTGTTGCCAGTTCACTTTGTAGTTCATGTAAAACACAGCCAGGGATATTGTCTGGTCACCATGGAAGCTGTATTCTTGGCCTTGGACAATGCAGCTTTAACCTGTGCTGCAGTAATGCTGGGTGCCTGGTATTCTTCCAGTATTGTGATTGGTCCTTTGGGGGGAGAGAAGAGTAAAGTTGGCACTGAATCTGTCAGCCAGTATGTTGGCAATATCTGTTGGCTCAGTATAGGAGGTATCATTGTGCAGTAACTCCGAGCAAATCTGGGTATTGCCGTGGAGATTCTTGATATAATTGTCTTCATAGCTAGCTTTAGAGGTTTTGATGCAGGATCTTAACTTTTTGTTGGGGCTAATAAGGGAGTTTTTCCAGTCTTGGGACTTCACCTTTTTCTGCAATAGTTTTTTCCTTCTGTTGTAGAGTTTGTTAATGGCAGGGGCCACTAGATTGGTTTCCTTTTTTTGGAGGAGAGCGTCTAGGTTCTGTTGGGTATGGCTAATTCCGTGCATTCATGTACATGTTCGTACAGTGAATTGGTGTATGATTCGGCGGTCATGCACCTATTTTCCATTTGCATGGGTGCAGTGAGTTAGCCACCTCTGTTTTTAGGAGCCCAAAGTCGGCTTTGGAGAAGTTTTGTTACCTTTGCTGATGATGTGGGTGAAATGTGGATTTCCATGGTAATTAGTTTGTAATTGGATCTAACCAGGGAGGAATTGACTATTGGTGTTGAGCAACGGTTGCCCAGTAATAACCAGATCAAGGATGTTGCTTCCTCTTGTGGGGGTAAGAATGAGCTGGGTCAGTGCATTGGAATTGATGAATTCCAGGAAGCGTTGGGCAAGTGTATTGTTGCATGTGTAGTTTTCCCAATTGATGGAGGGGTAGCTGAAGTCACCCAGTATGATAGTGTTGGGTTGGACCCTAATAGTTTCCAGGGTGCTTAGGAATGTGGAGTGAGAGTCTTGGGACATGGTTGGGGACCTATAGCAGGCTATGACCTGAATTGCTGTCTTACCCACTGTTAGTTGTACCTGAAGTATCTCTGATGTGTTATGCTGTGGTACTAGTCTGGAGGTGTGCATAGCCTTTATGAATCTGGAGATGCATCCGCCTTTGGAGCTTCGATCCATGTTCTGTGGCCGAAAGGTGTCGAGTGAGTTATAGCCTGGTAGCCTAGGGGTGCTTTCTGTTGCTTTAAACCAGGTCTCCATTACATCACAAATGTCTATGTTCTCCATTTTGAGGAGTGCTTTGAGCAAGTGCATCTTGAGATTTAGACTTCTAGTGTTGAGCAGCATGATCCTCAGATGGCATTTTATAGCTATTACGGTGGTAATTTGGTGTTTGGAACACCGCCCAAAAAGGCACTATATGGATGGCAAGAGCCTTGGCCAGTATCCAGAAACCTAGGGGTGACGGATGCAGGCCATCTCTGGCAAAGCATCGAAGTCTGTCAATCATGTCAAACCAAGCAGACGGATACTGGATCCCCTTAGAATGACACCAGAAACTTAGCCTATTGTTGGTCAGTCATTTTCTTGTACTGCGGTAATTCTGGGCGATGGTAGGATGCTGCTTAGGGCTAGGGTCATACTTGCCTGGGCCACATAATCTGAAAGCTCCTCCGTGTCTCTTTTCATGTAGTCCAGCGAGGTGTGTCTCAGGTCATTTACACCCACATGGACAGAGACAGAGTCATACTTGTTGTGGAGTGACCGGAGTGTGTGTGTTGTGTCAGATCCAGGCACCCGACAGGCAGCTGACTGTCACCTTTTCCTTATTCAACCCGGTGAGTGGGACATCTCTGTGCCTCACTATCGAGTCACCTATGATTAGTGTATTGAGCAAGCTGTTTTGCCTTAGGGGCTTAGGTTGAGGGGCACACTGTGTAGGTGAGCTATTTGTTTTGTGATTTGTGCTGTTTTGTGGTGGTCAAGTGTGTTTCTGACTTGGAGGTCTCTGCTGTTTGGGTAGAGTTCTATTGAAAGCCTCTGTGAAGGTGGGTGTATGGTTTGTGTTTTTATGTGAGAGCTGTGATGGTGGGTGTTCTGGAGGGCTATGTTTTCATGTTGTATGGTGCAGGTGTTGACCTTCTCCTCTTGACCAGCTATTCCGGTCTTGGCATGAGAGTGTGTGTCTTCCAGTTTGGATATATAAGTGCATCTCTCACAAGTCTGAGTGTTGGGAGGTAAGAGATGAGGGTTGTCTGTGTACGAGGCAGTTGCTACACTGTCTCAGAATGCCCAAGTTCACCAGGTTAATAGGAGAAAGCGCAGAGAACTGACCTTTAGACATGCCAGGAGGGATGGTCATTAATAAGTACTGGAGCTGTTTCTTTATAGGACATTTAGTGCTGTTAGCACTTGTGTGCTACAATAATTGCTACAAGAAGCCAGATGAAGTTCTAGGCAAATAAGTTAGTTAAATGCAAGAGAGAAGAAAAGAGAACTGAGAAGATTTAAGGGAAAAAATGAAGAGCCGACTTTCTGGCACCGGTGATAGTTTACCCTAGCTTAGTGCCTAGCTGCACGTTGCACAAACCCATGCAAACACTGGCTTTTAAAGCAGAAAGTTGAAAGGGAGCTAGAAACCACTCTTCTTGTGGTAGATAGGCTACCTAGTGCTTACCACTCCCACTGATAAGCTGAGAGGCTTCCCTGTAACACACAAAGTTCTGGGGAACTTGGAAACAATACAGTCCTGAATACAGCAAATCTGTATCCGGACTACTCTAGTAATAGGAAAGGCAGGAAAACAAGCTAGAATTTTTTTTTTAATATAACAGTAGCAAACGAGCAAACTGATTTAAACAAATAAAAAAGCTCAAAACTGAGCCCTGTTCCAGCAGTCTTCAATCAGACGAGTTCTAGCTGCACACTCCTACCACTAGGGTGCAGGGGGAACCATCTCCAAAAAATGATGGCCTGGATTAGTGCTAAAGTTATACAATCAAAGCTAGATTCAGCAGGTCTGAATCTAGTCTATGCTACAGCAAACAAGGAGCACCAATTTCAGAAAGAAGCAGTTCAAATAAACAGGCACAATAAGCCTTTAACCAAAAATTCTCAGCTCAGAAGGGCAGAATCTACCCTCCCACGAGAGTGCAGACCACAAACCTTCTTAATGTAAAATAACTGGCCTGACGCCCAAGTGCTTAAACCAGAACTAAGACACTTTTAGAATAACAGACACTAAGCCTTCAGTCAGCAACTCCCAACTTAGAAGGATGTAAGCTGTCTGTCCTGCCACAAGAGTGCAGACCACAAACCTGGTTAATGTAAAACAACTGGCCTGCCATTTCACACTTCGCTCAGGCTTGTTTTTGGCTGTAGCTTTTTCTTTGTGTAGTCTGAATGCCTTTCTGTCTGTCTGTGGGTTTATCTGTGTGCACTGATTTCCTCTACCACCCCAAGACATGCTGTAGGTGGATTGGCATTACTCTAGTTTATCTTGGGAAAATGGTGAATTGTGTGTGTGTGTGTGTGTGTAAAAGCTGATTTTTTTACGTATGATGTTGCTAGGTACGTACATAACTTGCATAACTTAAAAGCTAATAGTACCCAGAAGAGTTATCTTTCAAAAGGGTGGTGTAAAGTCTCTCCCAATAGGTGAACAAAATTCCCACTACACACACAACACCATCAACATGTTAAAATCACTGAGTTACAACAGAATGCATTTAAACACAAAAGGAGTGTGAAAATTCCACTCCACACAATATACCACCAATGAAGTGAATTCATGAAGCCTTTATTGGAACACAGTTTAGCACTTTCATCCTGCTTTCGTTCAGGACATCATCAGAACTAAAGTGGACAGTAAAACTTCCATTTAAATACTTCAAGCAATAATTGATTGAATTAACTATTAAAATTACAAATCTGTTAACCTCTTAAAGGCACTCAAACCTCAAACACCAGCATTTACAGCAAAGCTCTCATCAAAACATTGTTCCCCAAAATTACAGCCAAAATTGGAAAATAAAAGTATACGAATACATCATAGTTAAAATTCTTTACATAAAATATCTTTTGCATGCAATTAAATTATAAATTGTAATATAGTTGCCTTTAGTTTTAAAGTGGGTGCAATTGAAATATTGGCGGTCTATGTACCTTAGACTACCGTGGAAGCAGCTTGTATGTGTGTAGTGTTCTCAGTTGTCTTTTCAGAGCTGCAGAACTCTTGATGGTGTTTTTTTTTGTTGTTTTTGTTGTTTCAGAAATGTATTTTTCAAAATGTTAGAAATAGAATGCATCACAGAACATGCAGACTCTCAGATTTCTGCCCCAAAGACTTCAGGCTGTATAAGTGGGTGTTGATATGGGCTTAGTATTGAACCTCACCTATTCTAAAACTGCTCCCATTCAGAGATGTGCGCATACATTTGTTGTAGCTTATATAGGAGCAGATTATTGTGTAGGAGTAACATGTTGGAGACATTACTGTGATCATTGTTTTTTTTCCTCATAATCAAGCATCCGGCACTGTTATTTTTTTAGGTAGGGTAAAAAAGGCATACTCAAATGCACAGGACCCGAAGCCAAAGTTAGGAACACAAATTTTAATGAACCATGATACACCAATAAATCCAAGCGCTTTCACCCTGCTCCTGCCAGGCTTTTTCAAGGAATGAGTAAAAACCATAGTGTCATTTCTCGTTTATATAACAAGTTAATTAATCACTTGACTAATAAATTGAATTCAATTTAATAAAATTCAAATGTTTAAATTAAAACCATGAAACTGTCAAAATGCAATGTATGCATGGGTAAACATTAATACATCAGAAATTTCAAGTACTATAACAAAACATAAGTTAAAATCAATACTATAATATCAGGTAATAATGTGATATAATAAATATGTAAACACCATAATGCTCATTCAAAGCTTTGCTTTCCTGATCTTCAAAACACATCCTATGTTAATACTATCATTTAACCCAGGAGAGCTAGTGGCATCTAATCTCAACTGCCAAAAAAGTTCAGAAAACTCTGTCTTCCTAACTTTGGCTTCGGGTCCTTTGCCTTTGGATATAACTTGGACTTGCTGTGTGAGCTGTTTGGTTTTGTTTAAATTATTTTCTTGGTAAAAAAGGCATACTGTTTATATATGTTTGACAGCAACAGATTGAAATATGTTATGTTCACTTGTGTTTTTGTGTTTTTTCAGTTTTGTACCAGTCTGATTGCAGAAGGGTATGGGCTGTGGCTGTCTTTTGGAGCAGGGATGAGAAGGAGGCATGTTGTATATGTGTGTATATAATAAATAAATATATATATATATATATAATCTATATATATGTTGTTGCCTTTCAGCTTTTCCTGGTTAGGGGTCGCCACAGCGGAACTCCGGTCTGCTAATGATTGGCAGTAGATTTTCTCGAACGCTGAGGTGCCAGCTCGACGTCCAATCTTCAACCAAGGCACGCCCATTTACGCATGTCTTTTGACCGCCCACCCAACCGTGGGGAGGACATGCAGACTCACACAGAAGGCACTCCCCACACTCCAGCCGAGAATCGAACAGGAGAACCTCTTGCGTTTATATATATATATATATATATATATTTATATATATATATATATATATATATATATATATATATATATATATATATATAGCAGCAACTTTAAAAATATGACTGTAGCCACTTGTGCTTTCACTTTCATAGAGGGTTATAAAGAAAGTGATTTTCTTTTGAAGGGGTAGGGAGGCAAGTACTTTTCCCAAATGTGATTTGTGTATCCTCTCAAGCATCTGTCTTCTCAGTTTCTTGTAAAGTGCGATTCTGTCAACTTTGAACATTAAACCTTGAATACAGCTTTATTTCTAACCTGATTTTAAAAAAAGTTTCTTCCCTTACTGTTTTTTTGTTCATACCATCATTGGGTAGAAAGGTTGGACAAAAACTTGAAAGTGCACATTGGATAATGCAGTGTTGGTCAGTTAGGACATGTTGAACACATGCAGGAATAAGCGAAGGTGAAGTGCAAGAATTTTCTTTTTTCCTTAATTATGTTTTTTATTTAAGCCATCATATGATAACAAGGGCTTAAATGTTAAAATACACCACTAATCATACAGAACCCCACAGATCTTGGGCTTATTTCAGTATTTTGTCTGCAGTTATTGCAATGCAGTTTTATTCAGTAAAAAAAAAAAAACAAAACAAAAAAAAGTCCACCTCAGAACATCTAGAGCTTTCATGGCTTCTGGGGAGTTTGCAGCCCTAGACCCCCCCCCAGCTTTCTTTTCTTTCCTTTAGTGTGGGGAGGCTAGAATTGAAGGAATTTGGGGGGGGGGTGCATGGCCTTGTGTGCATGATAGGGCAGTGAGCAGCAGTGGAGGGAAGCCTGGAGCTCTTCGCCTAAGGCTTAAGTTGCTAGTGTGCAGGAGACACCATTTTTTTTGGAATTGATAAGATGATGTAATGACATGCTTTGCTGGAGATGATAGGATCACACTTTAGGTCTGGGTTGTTGCTCGAGTAGTTGGCTCTTCACAGTAAAATGGTGGTTAATCTTCAGAGACTCCAGTTTGTGTTGCCTCTCCTTGCCTACGTCATGTCACAGATGAAGTGACAAATATCAGAATGAAGTAGTGAATGATTTCAGAAAAATCAAGTGTGTATAGAGAACCTATTTAAGCAGAAACCAGTGAGACTAACATTTTAAATTTATATTTTTTCTTTATGTGACATTGTTAGTTTGAATTAGCAGGAAAGAAAGGCACAA
>NC_056737.1:192272758-192352758 GCF_019279795.1 Protopterus annectens
GGATTAGTGTGGCACGTCAACTAAGACCTGCCCATGTAGGGTCACCCTGCTGGTAGGTTAAGTATTAATGGTACAGCTGACAGCATCACTGATGCATATAAGCACTCATAAAATGATACACCACATACCAATGTACTGGGTCAGCACAGACACTTAGTGGCATCAGCCCTTTGAAGTTACATAAAGCCAAAGTGTTGGACATTGTACCTATGGGGAACTTGGGAGTAATAAATATGAAATACCTTGCATGCAGGTACATAAGATGGCCAGGTACTAGAAAGAAAATATAAGACATGGCAAGAAGTTATACTGAATGCTGGATGGTCAAAAATGCACCACCAAATCACCCTTGTTCCCATGGGAATGGTCATCAGCAACTTGGGAATGGATCCAAATTAATTCTGACCATTCACATAGGTAAGTAGTAGGCAATCAGTATACAAACAATTACAAGAGTAGCCAACAAACTATATTCAGAAGTTCCCTCCACCCTGAGGAATGACAACACAAAACAGATTTTTGGAGAATTTGAGGTTAACGATCCAATTATTTTGGTCTACCTTGAAGGTAACAAGGGAGCCATTCAGCTTGACATGTAGTGGAAGTTTGTTCCAGATATGGGAGATACATTAGGATGTGAATCTGTCACACAGCATGTCTTACATATCTCTTGATGAAAGTTTATTTCTTTTACTTGGGTATTTGAATAACTATTTGTTTTGTAAATGAATAGATGATCAAGGAAGGTCAGGTCTTTCATGACTTGAAAGGTTAGGTACAGATCAATACATGAGTCTATAAGAGATGGAGTAGACAGAGACATTCCTCTCAACTGTTCAGATTTTGGGGAGACAAATACTAATTTTTTAAAGTTTTACTCCATCCTTCCTAAAATTGGAAATTATTTTTAGCTGTTCTAAGTTACTAGTGCCAGCATTTAATAACTGCTCCTAATTTTGAGCCTTTTGTTTATTTATTTATTTATTTTTTGCTTTGCCTGTAACTCTGTAGGCATAATTTGAGAAATGAAGGAGGGAGCTGCTATTCTGTCTGATAAACTGAGGGTTTCAAGGCCATCAATCTGTTTTAGTCTTGTATCTCTGAGGTATGTCAAGTTTTGAGATATGTTTTGACAAATAAATGCCAAAAGGGCATTATATGCAACATAGGGTCTGATACAAGGTAAGTAAAGGGGGATTAGAACTTCTTTGAATCTGGAGGAGATATTTCTAGAAATTTGCTGAGACAGGTAGAAGGCTTTCCAAATGGCAAGGCAGACAAGACAGTCAAAATATAAGTAATTGTCAGGAAGAGTACCTAGATCCCTTTTAATAGTGTCTAAGTGGAGGGATGTGTTGCCTGTATGGTATGAATTGGAAATGTTTTGTTTACCAAAATAAACTATACCACATTTTTCTCAGATATAGCTTGTGACTATTGTCCTTAGACCAATTGAGTCTAACCCATGTTGGAGCAATTGTGAATCAATGAAGGAATAAATAACAACTTTCAATTTACAGTTGTCTGGAAATTTAGAGAATCATAGGCCATATGTAAACCAAGTAAAATAAGACAAGTCAGCCGTATAAGTACCAAAACCGAGAAAAAGGCTGCTTGACAAATCCACACATCAGAAACAATTTACTTTATATTAAAAACTTTAATCCACAGTAACAATTAAGTGCTTTTGTCCCTAAGAATTTCCTCAGAATTGTTATAAAAATAAAAAACACCAATTTATATGCAAGTCATTTGACAAATCCTGTCCAACCACAACACAGCAATTAAACAATTAATTCAATTAAACAATACATAACTGTCTAATCTAAAAAGTCACTTTTTGAAAATGTAAAATATGCATTTATGAAATGCTCGAGAACTCATTAAAAACAAGTACTGTATTAGTTATCTAAAAATCCCATCCTTATAACTTAGCAGCACGTAACTTTAATGCACTATTAAGGGAAACATTATCATTTAAACCTGGATATTCATTAGCATTCAGTCTCAATTGCCCCAGTAATTCTCAATATTCAAGTATATATCCCCAGGGGCCTCCTCTGGGACTTTGTAACACCTGATCCATTACTATGAAATAATACATTTTATTACTACCACCGGCTACTTTGTGTTAAAAAGAGCATCTGAATCTTTTTTTTTATTTTTATATCATAGTAATGTTCCTGTGCTCTTTTCCTAAACTGACGTTCAGTTTTTCCTATATAGAAACAGAAATATGAATCACAATATGCTAGATATACTGTTTCTTTATTGTTACAGTTGTATTGCGATGTAAAATTAAACTTGTAATTAATGTCCCCTCAGAAAAAAATAATTTCCCTCTAAGATGTATTTACACTGCCCACATGTTTCACATGTTTTGGTACCTATGGATAATTTCTTGTTAACTTGGCCAGTTTTGAAAATGTATTACCCCTTCTGAGTTTCTCTTTGATGTTAGTGTGCCTGGAATAAGAAAACAGGGGTCTGGAACCTAATTTGTTACCAAAGGTCCTGTCGTGCAAAATAATATTCAAATTTTTGTTAATGAGTAACAGAATGTGATGAGTGTCCCTAGTATATTTAATACACAGACTGCTTTCATAGCCCAACTTAATATCTTTGTTTACTTCACTACTGTGGCTATAAATAAAATCTGTTCCCAAAATCTGCTCGAACTTATGATTCCTACCCTCCAAGTAGTACTGCAAAGTAATTCTGATGGATATCTTCTTTCAAAGAACATGTTACAAAGAAGTTCCATCTCACTATTCAAGTCAGCATCATTAGAAATAATCCTTGATAGCCTAACCATTTGGCCTTTGGCCAAACTTTTCTTTTGTTTGAGGGGGTGATACCTGCCAAAATGCAAATAAACATTGGAAAAGATGGGTTTCGTATATCAAGCAGAATTAAATCTAACATTCTCAAAATCTTTAATAGGATATCTAAAAACAAATGTCTTTTGGCTTTTCCCGGTTAGGAGTCGCCACAGTGGAACTCTGGTCTGCTAATGATTGGCAGTGTTTTTTTATGGTGCCAAGGTGCCAGCCTGATGCCCAAACTTCAAATAAAGCACACCCATTCATGCACGCACCTACCTGCATGTCTTTTTAAATGTCACTCAACCGCAGGGAGGACATGCAGACTCCACACAGAAGACAGTCCAGCCGAGAATAGAACCAGAGAACCTCTTGCTGTGAGGCGTCAACGCTAACCGCTGCACCACTGCAGCCTCTTTAATAGGATATCTAAATAATTATTTACATTGGACCAATGATAAATAAACTTTAATAAACTAGTACCAGAACTGATATATGCAATAAAGTTGATCAATTGTTCGGAGTCAACCTTCCAAATAATAAATATATCATCCAAAATGTAAAATGTTAACAATGTGCTGGGAAAAATCAGAACTAAAAATAATTTTCTGTTTCCCAAAAGCACATGACAACATCAGCAAACAAGGGGGTGCATGCAGCTCCCATAACTACCCCACTAATTTATTTAAAATACCCCCCTCAAAATAAAAATAATTGTTATTTATGATGATTTCCATAAATGAGACCACAAGATTAATGTCTGTATTAGACAATTCACAGCCACAAAGGATATCATTGAACCATTCAAGTCCAATATTATTGGGAATGCAAGAAAAAAGATCAACTGCATCAACTGTGTCTAACTACCAACTAAGATGAAAGAATTCTGGTTTTGTCTGCCCTAAAAAGTCCCATGAGTCCTTAAGTATATAGGGACATTTAATCATAAATGCTTTAACTGTTTTATCTACATATAAGGCTAGTGGATGTGTTTTGATCCATTAGCTGTATCCTGTAGGTCTGAAAGGAGGTACATCAATAGCTTTGTAAATTTTAGGAATACCGAAAAAACTAGGAATAATATGTTGTTATACTGATAAAAGCTTGTATGTTTTATTGTCAATTATCCATTGATTGACTAAAATCATCAAGAAAAAGCTCAATTTTGTAATAAGCTATATTGATTTCATTCTTAGAAGTTCTAGTATACCGGGAATAGTTATTCAATAAAGAAAAAAAATCTTACTGATATAGTCAAAAGTATTCAAGATCACAAATCCCCCCTCCCTTGTCAGGTTTCATGATCCTTATATATTTATTTTGGCTGAGTTCCTTCAAAAACTTGTACTCTTCTTTAGTCAAATTATGACCTTGAAACTTATTACGTTTAGAAAAACAACTTCCTAATATCTTGAATACAAACTTTTTCAAAAGAACATAACAAGGGATGTAGGGGTGGATTTATAGTACTCTTCCTAATTAGAATATTACCTAGTATAGACCCATAACTTTCTCTTATGCTAGGTCTCTCAGAGGAAAACAAAAGAGACCAATTTAATTTTCTAATATAAAGTTTGAAATTCACAATAAATTCTCCTATACTGGTGACAGTACTTGATAGAAAGGTAAATCCTTTAATAAATAAATAAAAAAACTCTCATCCATCCTAAGGTTAGTATAATTAAAAATCTTAAACCCCTTATGAATAATTAATATAGTTGTAATAACATTACTAGTATCCTTTGGAACATCTCCTGGATTATAATCATTAAAACTGACATCCAGTAAAAAAGATATCACTTATGGGTGGTGTGTTGGTAAAACATGTTTCAAAATCTAAGATATCATAAAATGAGACATTAGAAAAACTTAATTCCAAACTTTCTTCTTTCTGCCTCTCCCCTCATGGATAGAATTGGCTTTCTTCAAACTTACTCAGCAAAGAAGATGAAACTGTCATCAGTACCATAACTGCAAGATTTACAATACCTGGACTATAGGTCATTTCAGTTTTGATAACCCAGTCCAGTTTATTCATCAGTTTTCTTGCAATGGGATTTCAATTTCCATCCATTTCAGCAAAAGTAATTTATAAACATGTCTTTTTGAATCATCCAAAGAGAAAAGCCTTTTTAGTTTTGGTAATCTTTTCAAAGCATTCAGTACTACTGCTAGAAGCATAAACACCATACTGTGCCTTGTGACATATTTCAAACAAGGCTCTTTTCATTTGCATCAGTACTGAATATCACAATATCCCAACTTATCATTTTATCAGCCCTTGCATTCATACCTCCCAACCTCTCACAATGTGGAATAAAAAGCACAATGTGGAATACATACAATGTCAACTAGGAAGCTCATGGCATGGTTATAAACTATTTCTTCAAACTAAAAATAAGTTATTTTGATGAATTAATATGATTTACTTTATTCATCATTATTTAGCATGCATAACAATAACAGTGTTTGTGAAGCCCCTTCAATGTGGAACACTTTGTAACTTAGAATTTTTAAGACACATCATGAGGAATGCTTCTCTTAATCAGTCACATTTGAGAGATATTTTTGTATTATATCAACAGCACAATTTTCTTATAATTTTAGACAAATATTTGTCAGGTGTCTGCCACACTGTAAGATTTACATTTTTTCACTACAGGAAGAATTTACAAAAGAAAAATGATTTCTGGTTCACTTTGGTAAAGCAGTACCTTCCACTTCTTTTGCATGCTGCAGTATCAGTGATACAGCAACATACTTGTTTTACTGCAGAAGGCTGTGGGTTATATTCTCATGGCAGGTAGATCGATTTCTGACACTGCAGTGCAGCATAAAGGTGGTGATGCACTCCTGAGTGTGCTGTCTGTTGGATGAGGAGCTAAACTGAGACCCCTTCTACTTCAGCTGATAGCTCATGTATATATGAAAGATCCCATGGCAACTATCAAAAAGAGTAAGGGAAGTTCCCTGATGCCTGGCCAAATTTTCCTTAGTAGTATAAATATCATCCAGGGACTCTCCTGAAATGAGGCTACTAGCCTAGTGAGACTGACCTTGGCTTCAAAAGATAAATAACAATTAACATTTTTTCCAGTTTGTTAAGGTTCAGGTCAGAATATATTGTTCATTTACCAGCTTTGCATTCAGTTTTATCTGCTTTTTTTTACTCATGTAGTTTTCATTTTCAAATAATATTGTTAAACCATTTATGATATATTATGCATAACATTTTAAACAATTATATACAATATTTACAAACAGCCTGACATCAAATGAAATCAAATGAATCATAAAGACTGAACAAATGAAATAATATATAGTTATCAGAGTGAATCTGGTGGCAGTTGCAAAGTATCAGTCAATGATAAAACTTTTTTTCCGAGGGTTATTTACCAATGGCTTAGGGTAAATCCTTAGTTCTTTAATTTTAATTTCCATCAATGATGAACCTTTTCAATAAAGTTAAAAAGTCATTCAAGGTAGGCTTTGTATTTGAATTCAATTTTCTGGTTACGCATTTCCTGGAAATTGCTAAAATTGCCCATAATAAGTACAAGTTTGTTTTGTTCAGACAAAAACCTTTATTTACATTCAGTAGAATTAAAGATTTAGATAAAACAAAATGATTCATTAAATAAGGCCTGAAGGAAATTATTAATAACATTCCAATAAGGTTTGATATTAACACAATCATATAAAATATTATTCCAGTCAGGTTTAGACACCTGTTCACATTTCCAACATAATCCATTTCAGGTAGAGCTATTTTTAGCAACTTTATCCAGTGTGATAAAAATGCTCTAAGTAAAACTTTCCAATTGAACATTTTCCAATATTGTGAACTAGATGTGTGTTTTACTGATAGTAAAATGTTTGATTTGATTTCTGAAGATAAGTGCATTGAATGACTTTGAGTGATATGTTGCCAGAAGGATAATTTAGCTGTCATTTTATAAGTTAGTAAATTTTTATATAAGTTTGAGACAGCATTCTCCATGTTAAGATTGTTGCATATAATTCAATATAAGTAGTTTATGAGTTTTGGAGTATCTTTAAAGGAAGAATTATTAATTACCCTGCATAAATCCTGAGAATACATTAAAATACTCTTCAGAGTTAACCAATCTTGGGATGGTATTTCATACAGTGTCCTTATCATTAGCATATCTAAAACATTTAATTCTTTGATACACTGTATCCAACAAATAAAGTTCTTATGTTCCCAAGAAGTGACTATTTCTCTATATATTTTATGAGGATAATTTTTGTAATGATAAATGGGATTAAAAGTTCAAACCAGAGTTTTAATTTCATATTTACATTAACAAAGACATTAAAAAGAAAATGAATCAAGTTTAATTTTGTAGGTCTAGTTATGTTATATTGCATATTAATACTTAGTAAATACCATAATTTATTAACTTTGATATTGAAATTTTCTTTTTTAATGAAGTAGTTTTATTTGTTAGTATAACAGTGTGTAACATCTTCCAGTTGGCAGAGTAGTTAGGATTTATCCACTCCATGACAGTTTTAAATATGGATGCTTTTATATATATGATTCATTGTCTGGAAAGTTTAGTCCTCCCTGTTCCCATGGCCTAATGTGATGCGTGAACGCCACTCTATTTCTTTTAGGAAACCATATAAACTTTAATAAAATTGTGTTTATTTCTTTAAGGAGACATTTCTCAGAATACAATTGAATAGCTAGTGTTACATATAAGAGTTTGGGGAGTAGAACCATTTTTTTTAATTGTAGTCTATCTTTAAAAGTCAAAAATATTTTATTCCACTTTTCCACAGATGTTTTGATTATATTAATGATATTACTATAATTTACTGATATTAACTCATTCAAATCTTTGCATAAAACAATTCCTAGATAATTTAAAGTAAGAACTTGTTTGGCTATGATATGGTTCTCATTTACTTGTATTTCTTTTTTTGTTCAGTAACAAAGATTTAGATTTTGATTTATTAAAGTGAAGACTCGAGATCATATAATATTTCCCAATTAATAAATACAATTCTTCTAGAGTTTCTTTGGAATTAGATAATGTAAGCAGTATATCATCAGCAAATAGCATTATTTTAGAGTTATATTGATCATATATATCCACACCTCTTATTTTTGGATTGTTACATATTAAAACTGCAAAGATTTCAATAGCCAGTGCAAACAAAATAGGTGATAAGGGGCAGTCTTGTTTAGTGCATTTAGTTAGAGAAATGAATTGCAAGGTGAAAAGACCTAATTTAACATAAGCTAAATTATTTTTCTATATATTCTTTATAAGATGGACAAAGGAAGGGGGAAAGTGAAATAAAACTAGAATTTTAAATAGATATTTCCAACTTAAGGAATCAGAAGCCTTCTCTACATATGTCCAATTTAACTAAAAGTGCTTCTTGATTTTTCCCTATTTAAGTAATCAGTCTTTATATGAAATGGGTCTTTGTAGTTCTTACTTTAGTACTTCAGGATTTTTTTAGATTAGTAGAAATTGCTTCCAGATTCAGTCGGTCAACAGACAATTTTCCAATTTTTGAAGTGTTCAGTATAATGATGTCTGAATGCATCAAAAATATCTCCTATATCCGAAACTCTCTTTCCCATCCCTTCATGTCAAAAATTTGCAATATTATTAGTTTTAGATTGTATTTTAAACCTTGTAGATAGATTATGTAAGTACCTAGGTGAGGTAGCCAAAGAATTTACTTTTAATCTCTCTAATGCTAAATTAGTTTTGTGAGTTAAGATATTGGTATACTTCTTATTTAATTCTTCCATTTTCTTTTTAGTTTCTGAAGAATTTGGGTTTTTTCAGACTTTAGTAACAAAAGTTGAGATTGCAAATCTTGTCATTTGGAATCCCATTCTCTAACTTTATTTTTATATCAATTAAGGGTTTTGCCAAATATATATGCTTTTAGTGAATCCCATATCATGACTATACTAATTTCTGTGGTATAATTAATATCAAGGAAAAACTGTAGCTCTGACAATAACCAATGTTTAAATTCTTTGATTTTTGTAATATATGATGGAATTCTAGAAGAAAAAGTTATTGGTTTGAACTCAATTTGAAATTTGAAAACCAGAGATTTATGATCTGAGACTGGACAAGGGATTATTGAGAAAGTAGAAATGTTTTAATGTAAATCATGAGCAACAAATAATTTATCCATTCTAGTTTGAGTGTTAAATATATAGTCTTGATGTGAGAACAATAATGAATTGACTTCTTTTAATTTAAATGTATCTATTAAATGGAATGATTCAATCCATTTTTTAAAGATTTTGCTGTGGAGGATAAATGAAAAGGTATCTTATTAGTAGTTTCAGAAGTATCTAAGATACAATTAAAATCTCCTATTAGTAAGTTATCTTTATAGTTATTAGTAATGAGATCTAAGTGTTTTTTAACAGTTCCTGTTCCAATGCCGGATAACCAATATAGGTTTACTAATGTCCATATTCTGTTGTTAAATATTACTTTAATAAGAGCTATAAGACTATCTGTATATGCATATTTGTAAATAACTTCAGGATTAATAGTATTTTTGTCCATAAAATTGTTATACCTCTTCTCGTCTTTGACTTATAAGAAGATTGAGCTATGATTATGTATCTGTTAGGGTTCCATGTACAGGTATCATTTGTTTTGAAGTGAGTTTCTTGATGAAAAACTACTTGTGCTTTATTTAATCTTAGATATTTCATTTAAGTAGGTTAGATCTTTTACTTGGATTATTTAAGCTATTAGTATTTAAAGATAACAATGTTAGGTCCATATCAAATTACTTCTAAAGGTTTTGGTTCTCTGATGTTTATTACTACTAAATAGTTCCCCTCTGATAACAATAATGATATATTAATTTATAGTTTTTTTTAGACATTGAGGTCCAGCTTATTTCATTTGTGAATTCAAGTAAAATAAGGATTACGTCAGGCTTAAAAGAAAGAAATTTAAATAATAATATAATTAAAAGAACAGCAATAAAATGAACAATGACCCACTCAAAAAATGGAATGCACATCATTTATGATCCAACAAATAAACATAAATCTGATAAATCTGTTAGATTATCCCTCATGACTTGTGCAGTCTGGATTATCTGAGCTCCATAAATGCAAACTGTTATATGGAGAGTAGTTTTTAAAGTAAGAAATATAAAAATCTGAGTATTTAATATACCAGGAAATATCTAGTAATGCAAAATCTAATTCAACAATTCTTATTAAGTTAAGGAATGCCTGATATGGGATATAGTTATATGGAATTCTCAAGTTATAACAAAGTAAGTTTGTGAAGTGATGATTTATAAGGACAGGAGTCAGACTAAATTACAAATATTTTTAAATTCATATTAATAATAACTATATTACAATTAGTTATTATTAATATGAATTTAAAAATATTTGTAAATTGGGTGGCCACGGTGGTGCAGTGGTTAGCATTGTCACCTCACAGCAAGAGGTTCTCCGGTTTGATCCTTGGCTGGGGTGCCTTCTGTGCGGAGTCTGCATGTCCTCCTTGTGGTCGCGTGGGTTTCCTCAGGGTGCTTCGGTTTCCTCCCACATCTCAAAGACATGCAGTAGGTGGATTGGACACTCTAAATTGGCCCTAGGTATGAGTGTGTGTGTGTGTGTGTGTGTGTGTGTGTGTGTGTGTGTGTGTGTGTGTGTGTGTGTGTGCCTTCTGTGGAAGGTTGGGCGCCGGGCTGGCAACTCGACACTGTAAAACTCCACTGCCAATCATGAGTGGACAGGTGATCCGCTGTGGCGACCCCTAACCGGGAAAAGCCAAAAGAAGAAGAATAACTATATTACAATAAGGAATGTGCCTATCTATTTTGTACTTTTTTAAGTCACATTCATTGTTGTGTGGTCCCTATCTTTCCTTTATGGCTGGCTTAATAATGTTTACATATAATCACATCTGTTTAACAGTTAACCCATTCAAATACTGTGAAAGAAACAAGACAATAGTGATATACACTAAATACAAACAGGTTTCTAAGTCAATAAACGTCAAAGAGAGAAAAGTATATATATATATATATATATATATATATATATATATATATATATATAAACACTTCTTAGTCTTACATTTTGAATATCTATCTATCTAAGGTCTATATAATGAATTACCATGTACTACATCATATCATAAAAACAAATACATTTAAGATATTGGATAATATGAAGGAAAAATGAAATCTTATTGTTATCTTATGTTATTTTGAGCATTGAGCATATAAAAAAATACATATATGATATATATTGGCATAATTAATCAGATGAAGTTGAGTGACTTATTGCAGTCTTACCAGTGTTCAGAGACTGATATAAATGTGCATAAGCAAAGACGATGTAAAAGTTACATGTATACTCAATCAAGACCTTCTTTCTCTAAAATAACGTACTGATCAACACTAAGTGTGCATATATATATATATATATATATATATATATATATATATATATATATATATATATATACATAAAAACAAATGTATCTTAAACACCAAAACTGCATATAGTTTATTCCAATTAAAATATAGACATACCTAGGAAGTTTATATATGCAAGATACAGGCTTGAATACTTTAAACTAATGAAACTCGTTTTCAATTTTATAGCATTTCAAATTCTACATATTATTACACTGCCTCTATTTCATACCATATAGTATGGCCGTTGTATGTTTAAATAAAGTAATATACATAGTGACTAGAAGATGTTATGTCAAATTTGATAGATTTTGCCCCTGAGTAAGTAGAAAGTGTCAAATATTAAACGGAGATGAATTTACCTCAAGACAGTTACTCAAATGGCAATATGTCAAATAATTTGAACAATTTACAGTACTGCACAGTTCAGCAGTTTCTTAGTTATGTAATTTATAATACTGCATAGTATACATCTGTCTCCATGGATAAATGTTATTTCCTTGCCCTTTCTAGAGCACAATTTTTCTTGTCGGATTTGTGTAAATTTTGCATTGATGAATCATTTGTGTTGAATTCAGGTTCCTTAAATCAGTAATCCATAAAATAACATACAACCAAAAAGGAGATTATAAAGCTTGACATAGTATCATTAGAATAGTAGTATATATACTAAATTCCAAATTGGCTAATAGGAAATTACCATTTGATTGTGAAAATTAAATTGAAATAATCATCATATATCAGATATTTATGCCATTTATATGATCACTAGTAAACCACAGGTAAATATTTTCAGTGAGAATGCCTCAAATGAGTTCATAAAGAACTATATGACTCACTCTGAGTCTCCTATATGGAAATAAAGACTGATTAAAACTGAAAGCCTCCAAAGAAGCATATGTCTTGCTTTTTTTCTCTCCTTTTTACTGGTGTATTGCATTATTCTGATGTCATAGCGAGAATACTCAGATAAAGAACACCTTATAAGCTATAGAAAGAGAAATTAAAGCACTCATCTTTCCAGAACTGATGCCTTTGAGAATCCTGGAGTGTAAATAAGCTAGTAAGCATGCATAAAAAGTTTTTGTATGAAAGTGACCATGTTGACAAACAAGTTAATATGATATATTTCCCCCTTTTTATTCCTCCTTTCTTTTTTTTTTCTTTTTTCCTTTCCTTCCCTCTGTCTCCCCTTTCCTCCTCTTTCTCCTTTTCCCCTTTTTAAACCATGTATGGCAGTAGTGACCTATCTTATAGATATTACACCAATTCAAAAAACGTATTTTAATTACTCAGGATATGATTGTTTATACTTACAGTTAGAAAACACACAATCTTCGGAAACACTGTGCTAAGAGCAAACGCCAACCAATAAACAAAGTTCAAGCACAGTAGGGGGTAAGTAGTAAACACCATATTCTCAAATCAATAAAAAGTCCACATATTTATTCAAAGACCTGCATAGCAATACAGTTTAAAATCCAGCATAAAATGCATTTACTTCTTGACCGCATTTTTCATCCATGTAACACTGGGGCTACTTCAGAGCATTAACGCAGTGAAGGTGCTTATCCACTTAAGTGTCCTCTATTATGCAAATTAATTAAGCATATCAGAAGTTAATATAGTAAAAAGACTCTATTCGGCTATGGCATGTTAATATCTAAAATATAACATCATACAGCTCACAGAAACTAATCTAATACTATTAAACAGTTTATCAATTCTTTTTTATAGAACCACTGACGCTGGCACTTTAATTTAAACTGGGATGGTGTTAAACTAACTGAAAATTTATTAACCATTATTTTGCTTTGCTCACCTATTGTAAACCATCGTACCTCACAAAATGCAAGAAAATCCGAATCATATGAGCAGTATAGGAATCGAGTGTGAATAGATCGAGATCACAAAGCAGATATTATACAAAATTAACTGCTAACAAGTTAGACTTCTTACTTTCACTTAAAGGAAGTTTTGCAAAGCTGTAAAACCTAACTTCCTGTTGTCACAGTAAGCCATTACACTAGTTATGTCTTGCACACGAAGAGAAATAGAAAAACAAATCAATATGCTCGTGTGGGATTCTAAATACTGAAAGCTTCACATTGCACATTTATTAACGCTCATTGTTCCCTCCATTTTAATAAAATAGGCTGAAGAGAGAACAAAAATATGACTGAATTTTCGGCTCGCGCAAACTCAGACAGACCTATCTCAAATAATCTACGATAGCCCAATGAGCAACCATACAATATAGAAACAACCAGACAAGTCTAGTAACTCAACGATCATCCAAACAACAAAGAAATATCCAAACAAAAAAATTAAATTAATAAACTGAACCAGTTCAATGCCAGCTATCCTAACGGCATATTTAGTAACTGATATAAACATGCATAATCAAACCATGCATGCTTAATTTACTATCAAATATGAATTTTGCTAAATGACACTAGACCACAAATACAGCTTCAGGCAAGAATTCATTACCTCAATGTTACTTATTACAATACAGTAACAGGTTAGCAATTTTAGTCCTGAATCAATAGAACCCCCCAAAAACTCCCAACAAAAAGTAATAATTACCTGTATTAGTATATGATGATCATTCGAGACTTCAGTTTGTTAAAAAAAAAAAACGAACAATAAGTACTTCTAATAATTAATTTAGTGACTCTTTAGTTTGAAAGCTCACATAAAAGGAGGTAAGTTTTCATATCACACATTTACCAGTAACAAATCATATTATAGTAGAAACTTTCAGAGATTTAGCTGGTACAGCTATTTTGGATTCAGTCTTTTGTTTTTTTCTTTTTAACATCTGTCCAGGATTTTTTTTTTTCATTTGTTCTCTTCAGGGGAGGGGATGACCAGTCCATATCCTCAGGAATTGAAACAACTTTGTTGGTTTTAATGAATGAAGAAGCCTCTTCTAAATTGTTAAAGGTTCTCATTTCATTTGAATAAATGATTTTGATTCTGACAGCAAGCTGTGCCTTGATATTGTTTTGTTTAAGCAGCTTTATTACTGGCCAAACTTTTTTCCTTTGTTCCAAAACCCTCATGGAATAATCATTGTCAAATCTTATTAGGTTCTGATTGTATTTTAAACGTGATTTTCTTCAGGCAGTTTTTAGAACTAATGCTTGTTCAGATATGACAAAAATTTTATTACTATTGGTCTACGAGGTATATTAGATTAGATTGAGGCAGGTTTCCCTTGAGTTTATGTGCCCTTTCGATGTCATATGAAAAACCTTTTTTAGATCTAAAAACTCAGGGATCCATGAAGTTAAAAATGAAATAATGTCCTCAACTTCAGTATTCTCAGAAAGTCCGAAGATTCTAATGTTAGTCATTCTTTCTCTGCTTTCTAAATCATCCACCTTATTAAGGAGCCAGGTGTTCTGTTTGATAAGGAATTCTTTTTGGGTTTCTTCTTCTCTAAGCCTGCCTTCAATATCATTTAGAGAGGTTTCTATATTTGTTATTTTTGTTTGATGTTGCTGAAGTAGTTCCTTAAAAACATCAGTTTGCTTTTGGCAATTAAGATTAAGATTTTCCAGGTTTTCTTCAAAGACAGTTCTTGTAAGGTAGTAGATACCAGTTGTAATTCTTTCTTTAAAGCCATATCAGAGTGCAAATTCCTTGGGTTACTCATTTCCAGTAGGTGAAAAAATCTCCAAGTATTTCTGATAGGAAAATATTTATAAAATCCACCAAAATTTCTACTTATATATTTTAAGCTTTTATCTATATGTTTTTGATGTTTTTGTTTGAAAAAAAAAATATTTCCTGTGTATTTTAATAGTTTTATGGAACTTTGAAATTAAGCTGCTTTCAGCTAGCCATTCAGGCTCCGTCCCCAGTTTTGTCTGCTTTGTAATGCTCAATCTTTCTTAAATTGAGAAGGCCCACAATTGCTTCAGTTACTTCTCTTACACCTTAGGTCATGTGATTTGTGTTGCAACAGGACTTTTCAACACCTTCTTTTCATGGGGACATCTTAGTATATTCAATATGGAATTTCGACATGCAATTTCAATACATAAAGCTTTGCTAATTTAACACTTCAGGTATTCCAACAGTAAACGACTTGCCAAAATTCAACAGTATCTGCCTGAATGCAACCATTTCACATGCAACACTTGATCATTTGTTACTGCAGCATTACTTTAGGTGCACTTTTTGAAAATTTGATTTTCCTTCCTTCCGTTCTATCAAATATCTGTAGTTTCACCAGTTGTATTTTGCAGGAGATATAATTCAAGCACTGCTTTCTTTCCTAAAGTACAACTGCTTACCACACAATACCAAGCCTGTGGTAAAACTTTCCTCTCTCTCTCATGCTCTTTCTTTCACTGTTTCTAAAGGTGTAACACTGCCCACTCCCAGTTCAACACATTCGGTAACCTATAAGTATTTCCATATATTTTCATTGTGGTTATCAGTAGCACAGATCAAATTTTGCCCAAATTCTTTACCAGGTGTGGTATGCTGAGGTCATTCGATCAAACTGTAGATGCATTTTGATGACAGTTTTTATTGTTTTCCATGCTTCACTTGTAAACCACTCCAGTTTTCCTTTAACGTACTCTCCATTTCTTACAGACTTTTACATAATGCACAGAACCAGCTTTCTTCTATCTTATTCAGCAAATGAAAACAAAACATTCACCAATAATATAATTTTAAGATTCATATTAGCTGGACTATAGATCAAGGCAGTCGTGATGACAACACTGTCCCATTTAATGGTCAGTTTTCTTGTAGTGAGATT
Source organism: Protopterus annectens (assembly GCF_019279795.1). Lineage (NCBI taxonomy): Eukaryota > Metazoa > Chordata > Ceratodontiformes > Protopteridae > Protopterus > Protopterus annectens. The sequence continues at coordinate 192,288,830 of NC_056737.1, forward strand.
ACCTTCCCCATCCACTTCCATACTCTGCTTTTTCCCAGCTCGGGCTCTCCTTCCACTGTATGCCAATAGCGTTCTGTACTTCAGATCTCCAGCAGCTACCCTGCCAGGATCCCTCCTTGCACAATGCTTTAACTCAGATAGAGGATTTCCATTCCACTCTAGGATATTTGCTTTCTGTTAAAATGCACTGTGGGCTTTTCCAGATAGCAACCATATAATGAACTATCCTCGGATACCACATATGACATTCCTGCACTCTCCCTGTACTGCAGGGCAGTAACAAACTGCTTCCGTTCTCTCTCTCTCTCTGAATATTTTGGAATGCAGATCAGGCTCTGCCATGACTCTGCCAAATTCTGCCTAACTCTGCTGTCTTGGGATTTCCTCCTAGCAGCTTTTACCCCTTTTCTAGCTCCTGTACCACAACGTGAACTTTTTGCAGGCAGTATCCAGATGTTACGGGAGCTTGTCAAGTAACTGAATGTCATTTACGTTAATGCCAATACACTGAAGAAAACTAGACAGAAACCACTTTGAGTTTGAGCAGGGATGTCTCTTTTCTCTACTACTGTAGTTGTATATAAGCCTAGGAAGTATGGAGTGCAGTGGGACTTAACTGAAGTTCACTGAAGTACTGGCATTCAGGCAATTAATTATCAAACTACCAGCATGATCGCACTGTTAATAATTGCATTAACTAATTAGTTCCTTTGCTATATATTAAAATGTGAGAAAGTTAAACATGTCTGTATGCTACTTTATGCATGCATGCATATGTGTTTGCATGATTGTGTAGGTGCAGTTTTTAATTGATGTTGTTTGCAACCATTTTACAAAAAAATAGATTATCTCTTTTATTCTCAGTATACATGTTACTGTTAAAAATATTACCGGCTGTTGTAGCATTAACAATTCCCCTTCAAACATTGCTCTATATTTCACTTGTTCTCTGTCCTCTTAGTTGTATTGTTCTCTGTTAGAAAGGGACATTGTTATTCAAAAGCATAAACAATGATTCTTTGATCACAAGTATGTGCAAATTAAGAACCATCCCTGTACAGATGTGTGGCTGCAAAACAAAAGCAAGCAAAGATAAACTTCTGCGACTTTAGCCACTAAAAGTAAAAGATACACCTGCCATTTTCTTTGCACTGCAAAGAAAAGAAATGAAACCAAAGCAATTACATATTTTAGCAGGAGTTCAATCTTCCCACACACAACATTTATGCTTCACAATAAAACATTATATAAAATTAGATAAAATTGACTAAAAACCTAACAAATATGTTAGAAGTATGCAAGCTTCCTAACATATACCACTGCATGCATATGCAAACTTGTGATTGTCTTAAAACAAGTTGGGGTAATAGCTTCAGATCTGACATATTATGCAAGAGTAATACATTAATAAATAGTTTTCCAGATATTGTAGTTGTTGAGAAGAGAAACAACTGAAATAAAGTTCCACAATACAATGTCTTTATTTAAAAAGGCAATTTATATTTTTTATTTATTAAATAATGACATTGTCTTACAGCAATATATCTTATTTGCATGTGGATAATAGACATTTGTTTTATCTGTGTCTCCCTTTGTTTCGTCACTCAGGCATTGCCTTATAACTAGAGAGCACCAGTGGGTAGATCTTGTATTATCAACACCAGAATATGGTATCTTGCTTAAATACACTTTCCTCCTCTGTGCACATTCCTGTCTCTTGCTCATTTCTCTCCATATAATTCGGCCAAAGCTCCTAAATCTTTTCTGCCTTCTTCGTAGATCACTGCCTTTTTATACCCTTCATTGGTCTCCTGTATTAACTTACACCTTTTACCTCATCTACAACTGTACAACTATATTCTGCACTTCTTCTTTCTGCCATTCTCTGTTTTCATTTTTACCAACCCTTCCAACACAACGTCTGCCCTCTACACAACCATTGCTCTTTTCACCCCCTAAAATAACCACATTCTCTAGTCCATCTCAATGTTGGTCTTGCTTAACCCTTGCCAAACACTGATAGCTGTCTCCCACAATTTCTCAAGTCCTGTACATTGCCACTTCCTTCTTTTTAAGTGGGCTGTGAGCTATAGTTTTTGTGGTACAGGGTTCAATTCCCTCAGCCCCTGTTTGCATACTCTTTGACCTTGAGCAAGTCACTTAACCAGACATTGCTCCATGGTCAACCTTGAAAATGGCCTACCTAATTAACAAATATTATTATTATTATTATTATTATTATTATTATTATTATTATTATTATTATTATTATTATTATTATATGCATGATTCTTTGCTTGCTCTTTATCAGAATCTTGCTTACTTGCTAAGTTTCATAGAGTTCTGGTATCTCTTATAAATCTTTATGGCATTCTTTTCTTAGACATGAAGGGAGGATCAATAAAGAACCCCACTAGATACCTTAAGGGCCACAGTAAGAATACCATGTATCCATGATGTGGTATTTTGCAATTCATAGACACATTGGCTTCAATGAGGAAAGACCTCATTATCAGCTAATTTGCATACCTGTAAATCTCAGTTAACTACCAAGGAGTGCAGATCAGCATTTCTTTTGGTAATTAACCGTGGCAGCTGCATCATGTAAGCAGAGGCACCCCTCCCTCCTCAGTAACTCTGTCACATGCAAACAAAATAAAATATGAGTACACACAAAAAACACATACCCTGTTGCCAGTATATCATAATTTCTCCTTTTCCCCTGCCCTGATTATTCACAGATGATTAGAGTTCATCCTTAATGCTAGACATTTGAGTTTCACAATTCATATTCTTCAGTGAATGCATGCTAGGGAAAAAGCTGCTATCCTACAAGGCTGAGAGTAATACCTAATGTTTCCTGTTCTCATATATATCAAGAAACCTCTGCCGCACTAACTGGTTAATACAGGAGTTTCTTGTGTTAAGGGTACATGGAACAAATCCCTTTTCATCCCTCTGTACTTTCCCCCCTTTCTTACACTTTTTATTATCAATCCCTGGTATCTAGTGGTGGCTCACAAGATTTATATCCTGTGTGGGAGTGTACAGTCTTTGAAATCTTTTCAGTGCCTTTTAAGGTATACTACTTATCCCAGGTGTTTAGTGGTTATCTAAAATTTGTTTTTTTTTTAAATATGTGCCATTAAGGTATGCCATATTTAGTAACTCCGGTGTTTAGTGTTCCCCCTGCCACCCCCTAATCCCCATACTGTTTAAGTGCCACTCAGGCATGAGTATATAGTTTTTCCTAGTGTCTAGCGTCCCCTCCCCCTGATCCCAGTACTGTTTAAGTGTTAGTTAGGCAGTATAGAGTTGTCCCTGGTGGCTATTGGCTCTGCCCCACCCCCATCCTCAAATTGTTTAACTACCACTTTGGCATGCCTATGAAGAATTTGCCTCATTGACAAGTGGTTCCACCCATCCAATGTTGCAAACTCTGTTCTTTCATCTAGGGGTGTGTGGAGTATGACAGCCTCAGCAACACACATAAAAAACAACCCCCTCCCCATGCTGTTATACTCATAGACACCCATCCATTCATTTGCACACACAGACATGCACAGACATACATACCTGCTTAACTTAACTTTAACTCCCATAATGTTATCTGACAGGCAGACACGCACTCACACATATAGTCACCCATTCAGAGTCTAGCATACACTCATGCACAAACCTCCTAACTCGTCCTTACAACCAGACTCCCCAATGCTTATCTGTACCATGATGGATGAGTATCATGACATGTAAGGAATGGCTGTGTTACTCTACACTGCTGGAAGATTCTCAGAATCACTCAGCATTTACATGCTTTCCCAGAGACAGTTCTGGGGGAATGAACATGGCTAATTAGCTTATGCCTCTCACGGGAGTCTCTCATTAGCTTTTAACACAGCTTTGGAGGCAGCACACCATGGTATTGCATATCTACATGCAAAAGCACTGTAGTAGAATTGTGTATGAATTAAAATAGGTTACCTTGAGGTGTATACATTGTGCATACTTCACAGTAACCTTTATGAGTTTGGCCCTTAAATTTCTTAGTTGTTTTATTTACTAGCAAGCTTTAAATTTTTTTTTTTTTTTTTTTTTTTTACAAAATTATTCTAAACTCCTTTTTATGTGCCTCTGTATTATACAATGTCAACTATTTTATTTATGATGTTTATGTGCTATGTTTGCACCTACATGCTCTTTCTAAGAAAAAAAAAATAAGATTTTTGATCTTAGCTTCAGACAAGGCTAAAATGGTCTGTGACTAGTTCACTTATCTGGTTATCAGATAGACAGATGAGTAAATATGTCGTTTATCAAACAAAATGCCTGGTTGACTAAAGTATGGAAAATGTTTAAGAAAGGAACTAATAATCAAAACAATTTAAATATACAGTATATCACTATTATCTACTCAGTTTATTAAAACGTTAAGTACTTTCATCCCTATTTTAAAAAAAGGACTTCATCAGATGAAATCATTTTTTAAATAGGGACACAAATGCTTAACTTTTTAAATAAATCAATTGCATGATATTGCTATGCATTTAAATATGCAGTTAAGATTGAAAGGACAAAGCATATGTATCAAATCACTGATTTTATTGTACTCTTTTGTCCTAACTTCATTTTTAGTTTTACTTTTGTGTACTAAATGTGTTTCCTTGTCAGTAACTATAATTATACTGTACTTTGTTTTAGGTAAGTGGGAGTAGGGTTGCCAACTTTACATGTAAAAAATTCTGGATATGTACATGAAAGCAAAATGCGTGCAATTTTGGTACCCCCGTCCACTCCCATGAAGCCATTCCATTGTCCCATTACTTGGCCTTTCCTCCATTTCTTCAAAGTTTCCATAAGCACTGTTCAAAACTCTCAGTGTGCACACTGTTTCCTGCTTGACTTCTACGGTGATTACAGAGATTTGGATTTAATTTAAAACTTTTATGTCAAATTGTATAGCACAACCACTGATATAAATTTGCTAAACAAAGTAATACAGTTTCACAATGAAAACATACTTGGCATTAGAACTTTTCTGCCTTAACTCACATTCTCTGAAACAGCATTGAAACCCACATTCAAAGAAAATGCGTCTGGCCCGTGGTGGATTACGTCTACCTTTGGGCTGTTTTCAAATCATAGGCCCCTTGCACACATTTTTAGGACCATGAAAAAGTTATTTGATTCACCTTCCTGATTGTTGTAAATTATAATATATATTATAAAATTATATCCCTTGCATAATACAGCAGCACTTGTTAGAACATGTTTTAAATGTATAGTTTTGAACATTTTCCAGTAAGCAATGAAACAAAACATATGAACCAATAATGACAAAACTGCCCAACTGAGAACATTTCAACCATAAAGGTCCACTCAAACTTTTGTCATTACAATCCACCAATATCAGTCAATATGCACAAACTCTGCAGAAGTAAAAGTCATCTGAATAATTCCACATTAAAGAGATCTGTAGCTAATGGAAAGGTTGCTGCTAGCAAACAACTTTATATTTTAGTGTTTCATCTACAAATTCAGTGCCTGCTGCCCTTGAATAATAAGTTGCCTATGTTACTTTAAAAATGGTAAGCTGGTAATATTGCAATAAGGAATGGATGGCAAACTGAAAACAGGTTCATTAAGCCCATAAGAAATATTGAAGTCTACAGAAGAGGTGCTTGATGGTTTAGATAAAAGATAATCCACCACCCTGGAGAAAATCTTGTTTAGCTACACTCTGAAATTCAGGATTGAGAACAGTACTTGCATGATTTAGTTTATTTCAAACAAAACAAAGCAAACAAAATAATTAAGTACAACCTAGCAGGTTTCAGCACAATACATATAATGCAATTCTTCTTTCATTCAGTTTGCATTAGTTTCCATAAAAAGCTCCAAATACCAAGAGTCTTTGGCAGCTGTTGTCACAAAGTAATTCAGTCTCTGGTAGAGAGGAACATTTTTCAGTGCTGAGTATTTACAATACAACACAGTTTCTGGTTCAGTAGCAGTGATGAAAGATAACTTATTTTGGTGTGCTCTGCTTCCGTCCTAATGCAGGAAAGTATATATTTCTAGATTTCTTAATAAGCATCCAGAAAGGGAGATATCTAATGTAAACAATGTGCCAACTGAGATCTTAACACAATAATCCCTTCATCTTGAAAAATAAATAACACACTGAAGGCAAATGTATGTATTAGCTCCCTAAATGCTAAAAATCTGTGTAATGATGAAGCTGTCTGCCAGGCAATTAGTTAGCTTTTAGCAGTTCACATAGGAATGAACAGAAGTTACAAAAATTTGACCAGGTAAAGAAATATGTTGAACTCTAGTTTAATGAAGTCTAGTCAATGACAGCATAATTGAAAAAAACTTAATAGAGGAATACTTTGCTTGGGTACTGCTTCATATTTACAGAACAATGCCACAGTTTACAGTTCTGCACTTTTCATCTTAACCTGCCCATGAAAAAAAAATAGCTATCTGTATAATAGATGTTAGCACAGGTATGAAGGGGTTAAGGGTTGAACATCTGCCTTCAAGGTTAAAATTATATATATATATATATATATATATATATATATATATATATATACACATATACATATACATATATACACACACACACACACACACACACACACACACACACACACACACACACACACACATATATATATATATATATATATATATATATAGACAGAGAGAGAGACATAGAGAAACAGAGAGAGGCAGAATCAGAGCACTAACTAATAAGTCTGATATTTAATGATGAATTGCTGGTGTTTTGACCAACATATAAATTCTGTTAGACCACAGAAAGATCAGAGCTGCAGCAATGACTTCTTAGTATAGTTAGACCATATTTTTCACCTCATTGTGTCTAATCTGGAACATCGGGCCTACTCAATATGAATATCAAGAAAGTGACATGAAGGGGAACAACCTGGGTGGCCACATAGAAAAGCACACAAATACAGACATGTTAACCACAGTATATATCTGCATGTGAATTAGTCTGCTGAGTTAACAAGTTACACAGGTCAGTAAACTGGTCTAAGGATCCTTTTAGCCATGCTCCAGGCTAAATAAGCAGATACAAAAGAATGCTGACAGCGATATTACATATAGTGCATTCATACCGCTCAACCTCCTAGAGCAAGAAATCTGGATAAAGCCACAAATAATGGGGAAAGGATCAAAAATAGGGACACTTTTTAAATGTTGCTCTTGCAAACTTAGAAAGTTGATAGAATAACGGGTTTTGCATTAACATGGATTTTCTGAATAATATGAAGTTTGAAACTTATATGTCTGCCATATTTTTTTTACTTAAATTGTCAATAATTTGTCAGAGATTTGCCAGAAAACCACAGTTTTATGAGAAACAGATGAAAAATTTGAGGCCAAAATATGGACATTCTGTAAAAATCTGTGCAGTTGAGAGGTATGAGCGTATTTATAACTGGTTTAACATGCACAGAAATAAACCTTATATCTAGAGTACAGAGTTATATAAACAGCAATATACAATAACTAAATTATGGAAATTTATGGAAAAACTATTTACAATGTCATATGATAGCATAGGAATCACAAGTGAGGTATGTAGTCAGCTTTGCCCCCCTTGTACCACTTTAGTAATGGGTGCTAATCCTATAATGCTGCCCCTTTCCTCAACCTTAACCTTACACCTTACCTTCATTAAATCCATCCCGTAACACTGCCACTACACAAGACACACTTGGACACACAAACAATGCTATATCTTATCCCCTAAACTAAACCTGACGCTAACCCTAAAATACACAAACTCACACACAAATATATAACACCTATCCTTTACTCATCCCGATCCTAACCCTACCTCACATACACATGCAGAAACACTCTCACCCCTCCATCCTCACCTACCTGTACTGGCATTACACAGTATCAACATTTACACTGCGTGGCTATCAGTACCATTGACATTAAATCACACCCCCTGTGTTTGTTGAAGAAACGGCATTCAACAAAAATAAGGTGGACCCATATATATGTGTATATAATTGTCTGTCAGTATTTGATGCAACTATTTATTTATCAGTTATTTACTAGGAAAGTCTGACAGAATGAAGCCAATTTTCAAGCGGAGGCCCAGAAAGAAGAAACATTCCAGATACATGTCTTTGTAGTGGGAGGAAACCCACGCAAACACAGGGAGGACATGCAGACTCCACAGAAAAGGCACCCCAGCTGAGAATCAAACCAGAGAAGCTCTTGCTGTGAAGTAACAACACTACCACTGCACCATAAAAACTAAGAACTTATGCATACCTTATCACACTGAGCTACTGGGCCACTGCTAGATTTGATTAGTACAACAGCATCCTCAGGCTTGTCACACACATACTTTTAGATACATTACATTTGTATAGCACCAGTTGCTAATATTTGTCAGAAGTCTGTGACTACATCTGTCACGAGAAATGAATTCACCCACAACAGGAAACATTTAAAAGACTTCTTTGATCACATTAAATGATTACGTCCCCACCAATAATACTGAAATGCATAATCAAGTGCAACAAAAATATTCTACTTAATCACTTAGTGAAAACATGAGTAAATCAGCATCATAAATAAAAACAGCGTAATAATTTAGTAGCCTAGTTTCAAAATACATTTAATATTCATGGAGTCATTCAAACCTAATATCTTTATTGCTTGCAGCTTTAGCCACCAACATAGCTACTTAATATTCAGTAACAGTACTTTGAAATATTACTGTATAGCTAGGAATTCCATATTCTATTTCCTCTAGATATATATATGCAAACAGACTTTGAAACGAGTAGGTAAAACTGCAACATTTCATAAGTACCTGAACCATATTTGGAACATGTCCATTCGTGGTCCGCTGCACAGTTCAAATGTCTTCAAGAACTGAAATCCATGTGGGCGAAAGACAAAGATGTAAACAACCAGTCACACAGACGCAGAAGACTGTTTTTGCCTTCTGCATCTTTGTGCGACTGGACGCAAAGGGTGTTCTTAAAAAAGAACACCCTTAAATTTTTTTTTAAATTAAAAGAAAATTTATCTGATGGCATTTTTTCAGGACAATATGCTGTCTTTTTTCCATTTTCAGGACAGTGTCCCTTAATTCTGGACAGTCCAGAAAAATTCTGGACAGTTGGCAACCCTGTCTCATTCTAAGTCCGAGTCATCAACTTTGTGACACCCCTGCACTGGCCCAGTAATCAAGGAGCCTCAATCCTTACCACTAGCAACAGTGGGAAATGTACACACTGGGAGGATGACATATACATACACAATAAAGTGTAATTTCCCTTAAGAGCACACAGAGATCACAGTCAGTCTGGGGCTGGTTTCTCCCTCTTTCCCCAGATCCCCAATAAGACTCCCCACTAGCACAGCTATAGGGTTGAGATCTAAGCTGAGTGGCCAAGCCAAAACCTCCAGTACCCTCTCTGTCCAACCAGTGCTTCGTATCCCTGCCCAAGCAGCTGACACACACATAGTTTGAGATTTGATTTATGTACACACACACAATCACACACACACACACACACACACACACACACACACACACACACACACACACACACACACACACACACACACACACACACACACACACACACACACACACACACACACACACACACCTGGGAAATGCTGACATAGGTTTACTGGCTATGCCCAATTCTGCCCAGACTGTAAGGTAGTTCTAGCTGCCACCAGCCAACTGTTTATCAGCTACACTAAGACCCTTAACAAAGGGTGTCCAATCCTACTGTGTAATGTTACTAATAATTCAAATGGTAGTCTGACCAAGAGCAAGGCTGTTTGAGTGGCCTGTACAGTGTCACCAAATAGATATTCAAGTACTCTAAGAGCTTAAATATGTCTCACAGATATCCACCACAATGACAGGTTTAAATATATTTAATAATAAATAATAAAAGAACAAGACAATACTCAGTAAGTAATGAGTTATATCAGAGTTCAAAATCACAGGAAATATTTAAAACAACATTGCAGGACAGTCTCAAATAAATAAAGAAAACATCTAAGCTATACTTTACTATATTCCTAGCTGAATATAAAAGAGTTACTGTGCCCTAAAAACTTGCTTACAGCAAGGCAAGTGCAGAAGGTGGTGATGAGTGGATGTTCTTGTTAGGTCAAAAGACATATACAAAATGCCCAGTCCCTCTCTGAGAGATTTCTTAAATTAATATCAAATATTACTGCTGGGTTAGCTTGGATGACATCACTTTTTGTCACCTGACTTTCAGTTCCCAAGCTAAACCCCCATTGTCAGAAACTAACAAAATTTAACATCTCTGTGTGAAAAATACATAGCCTTCAGATGTTTGCTCAGAGCTGTGTAGCTGCTAGGAAGTCATAAAGCAATAAAATACTTCTGCATCTCAAACCTAGTAATTACGTCTCTTCCAAGACAATACAAAAACTTCTAGCTGTAAATATTGTGTCTGCTACTAAACTGAAACTGAGAGATAACTTTTATAGCACAATCACAAAACAATTTGATTTCAACTTATTTTCTTGAAGTTTTGCAAGTTAACCCTCTATGTTTTTGCTGTTAAAGCATATACATTTACACAATTACAATAGTTTATATACATTTCTATTCTAAGCCAGCTGGGCATGCTGTGATTACATTTTAGCTTAGTAATTTACATCTTTGCACACACTGCTGTATGAATCATATCAATATTCACTGCGTGCGTGCGTGCGTCTTTCGGCTTTTCCCGGTTAGGGGTCGCCACAGCGGAACTCCGGTCCGCTAATGATTGGCAGTAAAGTTTTACATGCTGGATTGCCGGGCCTAACGCACAACCTTCAACGAAGGAACGCCCATTCACGCATGTCGCCACACAGTAGACGCTTTAACTGAGAATTGACCGGGCAATGTCTAACTGTGAGGCGACAACGCTACCGCAGCACCACCACCGCAGTTGTCATATCAATATTCACTAATGACATAAAATTATTTACAAAATTCCAGATAGCTGGACTGGCAGTATCTCCTTCTGTTACATTTCTGTATAAATCATATTAATATTTATAGATGGCATATAATTATTTACAAAATTCCAGCTAGCTGGGCTGGCAGTATTTCCCTTTTGTCACAAACTTAACCACACTTCTGTAAAAGTGATGTATCCCCAAAAGATGTTTAGATTAGTTGTAATGGTGGGGAGTTGAAGTCTTCCTAATAAAGATAAGTTTGAGCCTGCAGAAACCTCTGGGATGTGCCACTTTTGCACTGGTAGACTCCACGAGCCCGACACTTGATGAGTTTGCCCTCAACAGAAAGGACATAATTTCTATTTTGTCAATGACATAAATATGTTTCAGAATTGTATCTATGTAATTCTGAGTTTGCTTCTCCCTCATAGTCCAAACAAGAATTTTGTAGCTGGCCTATGCCTGCCTTAGCAAAAAATCAGCATCCTATGCTGATAAATGAACTGTGGTTATAGAGTCTGCCCAGGGAGGGAAGCTTGAGTGGTCTATAAATTCTAGAACAAATGGTCATAAACAATATGTGTTGGGCAGTAATAAAGAATATTAGTATATCTTCTTTTAAACAGAATAAAGACAGTAGAAAAACAAACTGAAAAAATATTACAAATCAGAAAATAAACAAAAAACATGGTCCACAGGGATTTGAAACAAGCAACATGTGTTTATTTTACCTAGTATAACATTCAAATGCTCTTTCCCTAATTTTTGGAAATCCACATATCACTTTTATTATTTTAATTTCAAGTACTAGATATATCTTGTAGTTACAAACAAATGTTGCCTTTCCACAAAGGACAAACTGTCATTTATTAAAGGCTCATTACCTGTGGTTGGTTGAGGGATGGATACCTTTACACCTGCTAATTGTTCACTACTTGGACTTTTTTCAGTTTAAAGATATCAAGCTCTACTTAACATATAATGCAGATTTAATTCTGGTTAATGAAGTTGTAAGATTTTTCAGTTACTTAAAATGCATCCATTAAATCTGAAGCTGTTTCCTCTGTACATTGTTTCTTATTTGGGATATTGCAAATTGCAGACATTATGCCTGTCTTTATGCATTCTAGGAATCATTTATGTGAAACCATCATTGTGACTAATCTGAAAAAATGTGTATCTTACAACCTAAGTAGGTTGTTTTTGCTTTAATCCACACGTGAGCTTTGGACTGTCATAAAAAGGAACTTGTTTTATTGCAGACTGCAGGGCAAGCAAATAAATTGTTGTGCGTGTGAATCTCTAGTGCGTCATTTGGCATGCAGTAAAAAGAAAATAAAATGTGCCACTCAATAAAGGGATTAACGTTTTACCAAATAAACAGGTTCAACGAAGAAAGATAGCAGCAGATTTTGGAAGGGAGACAAAAAATGAAAGGAATGTGACCATGTAATAACAGTCATGCCTTTCAGATAAAGGGTCCAGCCCTTCCTTTCTTGAAGCTTATGAAAAATTAGCATAATGAAGTAGGAGGGAATCACAATAAAGAAATTCTCATGAACACAAAGTGCAGAGCTTGAAATATTGCACTGTGTCAGAATAACATATGTCCACTAAGCTTATTAAGAAGGAATTTGTGTTAGAGTTTGTTTATGATAGTCTAGAGTGCATTCACCGTGCTGAACTCCCTTCTGAAGCCAATGAAGTACATAGGAATTTATGTGATTGAAACTTTTTCTGACCAGCTGGACAATATTGTTAAAAAAAAAAAAAAAAAAATGAACAGGTGATCCAGAAGTACCTACGCTTCCAGCTGGGAGCCAGTCAGTACTGCCCTTTGGACTCACCATAGCCCTCAGGGTGTTTACCAAATGTATGGCAGAAGTAGCAGCTTAACTGAAACTGTAGGGATTCCAGGTGTTTCCCTACCTGGATGACTGGCTCATTACTGCTCCAACCAGGCATCATCTCATACATGCAAAGGATCAGGTTCTCCACACCTGTATTCTTCTAGGAATAACCATAAACTACAGCAAATTACAACTTCAGTCAAATCAAACACTGGAATTTATTGGAGCACTTCTCAATACAAAGGCTGCCATTGCTTTCCTTCCACCACACCGAGTTCAAACAATAAGGTCACAGGTCAAGAAGGTTGTAGATAACACCTCACTTTCAGCATGTACTGCTCTCCAAATTCTATGCCTCATGACAGCAATGATAACCTTAGTTCCGTTGGCCAGGTTTTACATGTGGATCCTTCAATGGATGATGGCTACTCAATGGTCAGTCTTTCATCAGTCATTGTCGTACCAGATAAGAATTACCAAGACTTGCAAAAGAGATCTGTACTGGTGGAGCCAATCTGACCAACTGGTCCATGGCTGTCCCTTCATCCCCCAATAGCCCAAGGCCATAGTGCCCACAGATGCTTCCCAGATAGGGTGGGGGGCATTATCTACAGAAGATAGTCCAGGGTACTTGGTCCATTGAAGAGGCCAAACTGCTTATAAACATCCTAGAGATGACAGCAGTGCTCTTGGTGTTGCAAGCATTTCAGGATGTTCTTCCCACTGGGATGATTGCAATTCAAATGAACAACATGTTAGTTGTCTGATACATCAACAAATGGGGGGGACCAAATCTTACCCTTTGTGTGGAGAAGCTGTCAGGGTCTGGCAGTGTGCAATCTCTTCTGACCATTTTCTTTTAGCGGCACACATTCTAGGGAATTCCAACATGATGTGCGGACAAACTGAGCAGGTGCAGTCTTCCTCCACATGAGTGGTCCCTCAACAAGAAAGTGGCAGACAAGATTTTCCATCAATGGGGCCAACCATGCTGCAATCTTTTTGCCTCTCCCCTGAACAACAAGTGTAGCAACTACTTTGTGCTAATTCCCCCACAGGGGCAGTTACTGAGGTATGCTCTAATTCACGATTGAGCCCCTGGTCTCCTTTATGCCTTCCGACCAACCCCATTGATTCCAAAAGTTCTGCAGAAAGCTGCCAGGTTGAAGAGCATAGTAATCCGCATTAGCCCCATTGGCCTCGGCCAATTTGGTTTCTGTTACTATGGCCTCACCTGGTTCAACCACCATTGAACCTAGATCTGACTCAGGACTTCCTGTCTCACCCAATGGGTATGTCATACCCAGATATACTAAACCTCAAGCTGACTGCCTGGCTTCTCCAGTTCCCTTAGTAGCCAGAAAATCTATGCTCTCATCACCTATCCAGCATATAATTTTACCTTCCCATAAACCCTTGACAAGAAAAACATATTCCAGTAAATGGAAAGGATGTGCCCTGTGGTCTCACCAACACAATCTTGACCCCTTGTCAGCTCCTATCAATCATGTTTTAGATTTCCTTGCACACCTATTTCAAAATGGTGCTAGTTCTTCAGCCATTAAAGTGCAACTAGCAGCAATTTTCAAATTACCATACAGGTTTTAATGGTGCATCCATAGCTTGTCATAAATTGAGCAAGGCCTTCTTAAAAGGGCCCCTTCTTCTAAGGCCTAAGACCCTACTCCAACATGGAATTTAAATTTGATGCTTCAATCTCTCACACAACCTTCCTTTGAACCAGCAGCTACATGTGACCTTAAATATCTTACATGGAAGACAGTTTTCTTGGTTGCCATTACTTCCGCAAGAAGAATTTCTGAGATCCAAGCATTATCTTCTTAACCTCCATACTTGGTTTCCACAAAGATAGACTGACCATACTTACCAATTTGTCTTTTGTTCGAATGGGGGTGTCAGAATCCAATATTAATAGAGCAATCAATCTACCACTGTTTTTTCCATGTTTACCAACAAAGGAGAGTATATTTTACATTTACTGGATGTTCATAGGCAACTGTGATTCTATTTGCATAGGGCAGACAAAAAATCAGGAAAGCTGACCAACTGTTCATTTTTTTCTCTGAACCAACATTGGGAAACCAGTTTCCAAAGTTACCCTATCAAAGTGGTTGACAAATTGCATTTTCTTTATGTATGCCAAATTGGGCATTTCTCTTACACATCCCTTGAAAGTGCACTCCACTAGACCCATGGTTACTTCTTCAGTTTTTCAATCAAAAATGTAAATACCTGATATTTGTGCAGCAGCAACTTGGGCTATTCCCCATATCTTTGTCACTCATTACAAGTTGGATCTGGTCTCCAGAGGTAGAGCGTCATTTGGCTCTGTGGTGCTCAGGAATATCTTTCCTTGAATCCATCCTGGACACAGATAGCTAGGGATGCTGTCCCACTTATTGAGAATAGAATGAAAATTGGCAACATCAGATAAAGAAGTTATGTACTTACCATAATGTTCCATCTGTATTGTCGATCTTCATTGTGCGTCAACTTCCCTCCCACCAACCCCCATCCTATGGTTTCTGGATTAACGAGTATTTACATAGGTTCATAGGTTGGTACTAGGCTATCGGCCCTAGGGCCTATACAAGCCTAGCCATAACAATTCCCTGGATATTTCCTCCCACAATATTTACTTCCCTGGACCCCTGTCTAGCAGGACGACTAACATGATTTCCGGGGTGAATTTCCTATCTCCCATCCAGTCGTCAAGGTTCCTTTTGAAGAGAGCCAAAGAGGCGCTCTGCTTGACATGTATAGGCAGTCTATTCCAGAGAATGGGGAGTCTCTGGGACAGGAACCTATCCCTCCAGCATGTTTTGTTCATTGTGATGACAAGGTTTAGATCCCTGGAGCATGTGGCTCTGTGGGATTGGGATTTCTTTAAGTGGAGCATGTCCAACAGTTCAGGGTTTGACATGGCCTTGTATGTTAAGCACAGATCACCTCTGAGTAGACGATATGCCACAGAGTATAGCTGGAGTTTTTTTAGATGGTCAGCGTAGGACATCTGCTTTAGGCTTGTGATTCTTTTAGTGAGGTACTGCTGCGGCCTTTCCAGCTGTTGCAGATGTCTTGTGAGGTACATACCAAATGGGGCATTGTACTCTATAATGGGTCTAATGAGGAATGCGTACAGTGGGACAATAACCTCTTTTTTTCTGGATGAAAAGCCCTTAGTGATGAGGTGTGCCACATAGAAGGATTTCCTGACTGTTGTGGCGATGTGGTTATTGAAGGTGAGACCACTGTCCACCTGTGTCCCTAAGTCTCTCATCGCACTTTCGGTGTTTAGTGTACTGCCACCTATGTGGTAATTTGTGGGTACATGGTTTTTCCCAAAGGGGATAACTATACATTTCTTGGCATTAAGCTTGAGCCCATGGCTCTGGCACCAAGCATCTGTTTCTGTAAGGCACTTTTGTAGAATATCCACATAATTTGGGGATTCAATAATGTCTCCCAGTTTGCAGTCATCTGCAAACTTTGTTAGCCAGAGTCCTTTAGTGTTGGCCTGTACTTCAGAGAAGTAGATGCCAAACAACAGCGGTCCTAGGACTGAACCATGAGGTACTCCACTTGTCACTTGTCTGGAGCTGGATTTGGAGTTGGCTACTTTTACAGTCTGGGTTCTGTCAGTAAGCCAGTTGGCACCCCATCGAGTGACATAGGGATTTATGCCCAGCTCAGTAAGTTTATCTATGATTCCAGAGTGGGGGATGGTGTCAAAGGCCTTGGCAAGGTCCAGATAGGCTGTGTGGACCACCTTACCCTCATCCACAGCTCTGGAGACTGTTTTGAAGAAGTCAATCAGGTTCAGGAGAAAAGATTGGCCCTTCATGGACCCAAACTGGGTGGGGTCCAGTGTTTGAAGGTTGCTAATGTCTGTTTATAAGTTCCATGATAATGCGTTCCATGCCCTTGCAGATCAGGCTCGTCAGACTGATAGGACGGTATTTCCTGGGATCCAAGGTGGATCCCCCCTTTGTGGAGTTGGATAACTGTAACTGTGCACCACTCAGTGGGCATAAAGCCTGAGGTGAGGCTATGATTAAACATAACACTTAGGTGAGGTGCCAGTTAATTTTGTAGTTCATGTAGTACACAGCCTGGGATGTCATCTGGTCCCATGGATGCTGTATTCTTAGCTTTGGAGAGTGCAGTTTTTACCTGTGTGGCTGTGATTACTGGAATTTGGCAATCTTTTGGTATTGAGATGGGCCTTTTAGGGGGTGAGAGGAGGGTGAAGTTGGCACTAAATTGATCTGCCAGGATATTGGCAATATCCTTGGGATCAGTATATTTAATGCCATTCTGCTGTAGCTCAGAGCAGATCTGAGCATTGCCATTTAGATTCCTCACATAACTATAGAATGCCTTGTGGTTGTCTTTGGAATCTTTGGCAATTTTATTGTCGTAACTAGCTTTGAAGGATTTTATGATGGACATGGTGTGTGTGTGTGTGTGTGTGTGTGTGTGTGTGTGTGTGTGTGTGTGTGTGTGTGTGTGTGTGTGTGTATATATATATATATATATATACATATATATATATATGTGTGTGTGTGTGTGTGTGTGTGTGTGTGTGTATATATATATATATATATATATATATATATATATATATATATATATATATATATATATATATATATAAAATCTCTTATATCGAAAGTACACCTCTTCAAATTCTAAACTACTGAACTCACATCAGCGAAAGTGCAGGTTACCAAAAACACACCTTAGTGAAACTTGCTTTAGCAAAAACTAAAAATAAACTAAAATTAACACTAAAACAAACTTTTGAATTGGAGGTAAGCCCCCTGCGTCCTATGTGGGGGGGCTGCACCCCCATATCCCTGCTAATTATATATACCAACTCCGAGATCACAGTATAGTGGGGAAAGGGTACACATTCTTATCCTCACTGTACCGCGACCTATATATAAAAGCCCCAACTGCCCTGAACCTTACAGTCCCATTACACCTGTAATAAAGAAGCTAAAACACCTCAGCTGTACTTCCAAAGGATCCCAGAATGGCCAAAAGGAATTTGCTTAAGTAAGTTTTGCGAAAGTGCGTTTTCGGTAACCCGCACTTTTGCTGATGTGAGTTCGGCATTTATAATACAAAGAGGTGTACTTTTGATAAAAGAAAGTAGACCCATATAGATTATATTTGACCTCTGGATATGTCATTTCCATAATTCTCTTAATCTTCCTACGCTAATGTAGTAGCAAACAAGATATGAGGTAATTTGGTAGGTGCACTCTGGGTAAGGGAGAAGCTCAAGAGATTTGGTGACTTTGAGCTTTAGCAATGGCCGAGTTGGATCTGATGGATCGGACCCAAACCAATTGTTGAGGAAGAATGAAGATGGACAACACAGATGGAACCTTATGTTAAGTACATAACTTCTTTTTCTTGCAGCACTTTCTGTTACTTTATAAATATAATATTCTGTGTAGTTGTTATTCTGTTTAAATCCTACTCTCCCTTACTTCTTGAACTCATCCCCTGTTTCATTATCATGCCTTTTCACTTTGATTGGTAATGTTCTGCTTGTGTAACATTTATGAGCCTTAACTGTGTCGCTGTAAAGTACCATTCAAATCAGGTAGCCCTAAACCACCTAGGGGGAGAAGCAACTTATCTCAAAACCTTTTCCCCTTCCAAATAAGCTCTTTATTAATTATGGCTACAACTTCTCATCTTATTGATTAAAACATGTCTGCCATGTATAAAAAACTAAAGAGATTAGAAACATGTCCACTGCATGTATCTTACTACTCACAGTATATTCAAAAGCTTCCGACATCTCAACCTTCATATTATCTTTTGTTTAGTCTCTTCCTTAGCTGCCATAACAGAATCCTTTTTAGTCCGTATACCTAAATACTTCATCTTATCATGTCCCAAATGATTTGTATATTGCTGAAACACTTTATGTGTAGGTACATAGTTTGCTGCTATAGCTTTTCTTTTATCTTCATTTTACTTCAAACTTCTCAGAATGTGTTTCATGACACAGAAATGTCTTTTTTAATATCTCAAGTACATAATACTTGTTGTTTTTCTTTTGGCTTTTCCCAGTTAGGGGTCGCCACAGCGGAACTCCAGTCCGCTAATGATTGGCAGTCAATTTTTACGGTGCCAAGGTGCCAGCCCGATGCCCAACCTTCAACGAAGGCCCGCCCATTCATGCATGTCTTTCGAATGCCACTCGACAGCGGGGCGGACATGCAGACTCCACACGGAAGGTGCTCCAGCCGAGAATCGAACGGGAGAACCTCTTGCTGTGAGGTGACAATGCTACTACTGCACCACTGCGGCTTACACCTCAGCTGCAAACAAAGCTATCTCTTTTGATTATCATACAAGTCATATCATTGCATTTGTGAGTTGTGTATTTTCTTTGCCAATGGCTTTAAGTAGAAAGCAAATAAAATGGGAAATAGGATACCCTTACCTTGTTTCTGTGTTCAAACACAGTTTGTCGAAAAGGAACCCTCCCTTCATATATCCGACTAATTAACTCTAATATTCTATCAGGAATCTGAGTGCCATCATTGCCATACTCATAAAATGCCTTCTTTGCATCAAGACCCAGAAAAATGGAATTTTCTTAAACTTTGCTTCTCTCTGGATTATGATTGGTCTATTAATGTTGTCAAAAGTTTGCTTACCTTCCACAAAATCAACCGATGATAGTATAGACTTAAACACTTTATACAGTAAATTCCCTGTTATCTGGTACTCAAGCAACTGTCCCTCCCAAGCAACCAGCATTTTTGATTGGCTCATATACCAGCATATGAGCCAATCAAAAATGGCAAAGTGGAGCCACTTCTGTTCAATGTGGAATAGCCCACTGTTCCACATTGAACAGAAGAGGCTCCGCATTGTGATTTCTGATTAGCTCATATGCTGGCATACGAGACAATCAAAAATCGCAATGCGGAGCCTCTTCTGTTCAATGTAAGCTGTTCCGCATTGAATAGAAAGGCTCCACTTTCTGATTTTTGATTGGCTCGTATACATGGCATACATGTCAATCAAAAATGGCGAAGCCGAATCTCTTCCTTTCAATGCAGAACAGCCTGCTGTACTGCATTGAACAGAAGATGCTCTGCTTTGCAATTTCTAATTGGCTCGGTATACAAGCCAATCAAAAATCATAAACCATCTCTTAAGCATCTAGAAACTACACTTAACCAGCATCTATCAATCTCCATGGGTGCCATTTAAGTGAGAGTTTACTGTAATCATGGTTTTAAATTGAAATTGGCATATATGGAGCTGGGTTTGAAGTTTCATTATCAACTTTGGGTAATGCAGTACCCACAGCTTTCTTCTAAGATGCTGTGGTTCCCCTCCTTTTAAGATGCTATTAAACAAAATCTTCCAGATCTTTATCACTTTCTTCCTTCCTACCGTCCTACCTTCTAAACTTCCAGGAGAATACTATCTGCTCCTGGTGACTTCCCTGATGATTGATTATACATCACTGTTTTTATTCCATCCTTTCCTATTTTAGCTATTATTTTTGAGCATCATCTTCCTCTGTCCTTGGCATAGATAAGTCTTCCATAAATATTTTCAATTGTACCTTTTCTTGGTTCCCCCATTCCTCTGCTTTATATAAATTTTCATATAACTTCTGAAATGTCTCCCAGTGCCTTTCTAGGTATTGTCATGGGATTCCTAACTTTATCAACAACATTTTCAACTTTCTGTTGCTTAAGCTGTTGTATGAATACGTTTTCTGCTCTGGTGGTATAATCAAAATACTTGCTTAGCAGAAACTTTTCTAAACTCATGCATATTATCCATATATATATATATATTTCCCCCTTAGCACTCAGCAATTGCTTGTCTTCTTGTTCTGTGAGATTCGCCTTCCCCTGCAGTGCTTTAATATTTGACAATTCCTACAAATAATTCCTATGATTTATTTCCCATGTCTCTTTCTTTCTTGTTTCTATCATGTTTAAACACCAGTTTCATTTTATCCCACTCCTTGTCTATCCCTTGTGAACAGATATCTATCTTCCCTAATAACTCTCAAATCATTTTCATTATCCATTCCTTAAATTCATCTCATTTTAACAAACAAGTAGGAAATGCAAAGGTCTCATTTTTATTCCAGTGACAGACCTCTTTATCTTAGTCTTTACTGGTGCATGATCTGAAATAGCTATTGGATATGTTTTAAAGCTTTCAATTAAATACTCATGTTTCTATAAAATGTAAATTCCTTCCACTCTAGCCCAGTTATTGTACCTTGGGGAACAATATATATATAAATTTTGTCTGAGTTTCTTTACACCTTCTTTTCTAAATATTCTCAAATATTTCTTCAGAAATTCTATCCGTTTTTGTTATATTTTTCTTCTAAGTTCCCCTGATATGCCCTCAGTATTTCAAATCAGGTTCCAGTGCCCACCCATAAATAATATTCCCTGCTGGACCCTGATAAGTCCTCTATAAATATTTTTATTTGTGCCTTTTCTTGGTTTCCAAATTTCTCCGCTTTATATAAATTTTCATAAAACGTCCAAAATATCTCTAATACCACTATAGGATCTCTGGTTATTTTCCTTGTCATAGGCTCCCTAAGTTTGGTGAGAACCTATTCTAATTTCTGTTACCTAAGTTATTGTGCTAAAAGTATTTGTGGTCTGGAATTGCTATGAAAAATATTTTATTAATAGCTATCTTTCTAAACCCATATTATTCAAATGCTCTCTTATTTTCTTTTTAGCACTATGCAGCTGCCCCTCTTTTTGTTCTGAGATTCCTGTTATTCTGCAATACCCTAAACTTTGTCAGCTCCTCTAAATAATTCCTGTTACTTCTTAACCATCTATCTTTCTGTTTTATTTTTACCCTATTTTAAACTTAATTTTAATTTTATCCTACTCATTATCTATCCTTTCTGAAGAAATGTCTGTCTTCCCTAATAACACTTGAATAATTTCCACTACCCATTCCTTAAATTCCTCTTTTTTTAACAGGTAGGTGGGAAAACACCATTGTCTTATTTTGACTTCATTACCCTAAATGTTTAGCCTTGTTTTAATTGGTGTATTATCTGAAATAGTTATTGGACGTGTGCCGAAGCTTTCAATAAAATGCACATGTTCCTGTGAAATACAGTTTCCTACCACTGAATTTACATTTTCCATACCAAGTATTTGCTTATATTTCTTCATAAATCTACCTGATTTTGTTATATTTTCCCTTCTAGGTCCCCCAATACATCAATATTGCAAATCAATTGCCAGTCCCTACCTATAAGTACTATTCCATGCTGAAAGCTTATTATTTCTTCCAAAATGTTCTTAAATTCCATAACAAATCTACCATTGTTGTATTTATTTTCCTCTTCTATCACTATATATTATAATGCCTCATTTCCTTTGTTCATGATACCCTGCTAAATATCCATTTGAAGATCCTGAGCATATCTAAATAATCTTAACTTGGTTTGTAATTTACTGTAGAGTTGATTGGTAAAAGAGTTTTATTTGAATTTATATTGTATTTGTTATCACTGTTTTTCACTGTTTGTAGGTAGGAAGGAACTGCTTCTCAGCAAGATTTACTTTGATTCATATTTTGTCGTTTTACCTTTAATTTCACTGTTGATGGTTAGATAGGCATAGGTTTTAGACAGGCAAGTTCTAGCCATCCCAAGGGGCCTAGACAGCTATAAAGCTACACAGACTGCAAAGACGAAAATCCTGAGCATATCTAAACAGTCCTAGCATGGTTTGGGATTTACTGTGGAGGTGATTGGTAAGAGAGTTTTATTTTAATTTATATTGTATTTGTTATCACTGTTTTTCACTGTTTGTAGGTAGGAAGGGACTGTTTGTTAACAAGATTTACTTTGATTCATATATTGTTTTTTTACCTTTAATTTCACTGTTGGTTGTTAGAAAGACTTAGGTTTTAGACAGGTAAGCTCTAGCCACCCCAAGGGGCCTAGACAGCTATAAATTTACACATATTGCAGAGAGGAAAATCCTGAGCATATCTAAACAATCCTATCTTGGTTTATGATTTATTTAGCTTTACTGTTAAAAAGAAGTGCAACTGCGAGGAATCACAACTATTTTCTGGCTTGTAGAACTTGTATGGTGAGAACAACTTTACTGTACTTTATTACTTAGTTGTATATTGCTGATGTGATTTTTGTCATAGAAGTTGATTTAAGTTCTCTTTGAATTCTGTGGTTACTGATTTTGATTATTCTTTTCTTTTGCAATATTTTATTCATTTGAAGCTGAATATGGATTCCTTAAATGAGTATGCAATTAAGGATTTGCTAATGCACAACTATCTTGTACAGAGCAATAAATGCTATACATATTTAAAGGTAACAGCTGATAACACTCGATCTGTGTCTCTCATGTCAAAAGTTGGATGGTTTGCTTACCATTGTTAGAAGTAAATCTAGACTTAATGATGATGACTGCACTTGTGCAATTGGTACGGCTTGGAGAACTGTTGTTTCATATACTAATGACTGGACTCATGAACTAAATAATGTTAGGCATAGAGCAAATAGAACACGTTTAGGAAATGATGCATCTGTTTTCTGCAAAGATCATTCAATCACTGTGAAACAAGACAACTTTGGAATCCTGGATGTAAGTATTCGGCAGTCTGAGGATCCAGTTTGTTAAGAAGAAAACAAAAAAAGAAAGAAAGGAAGAAGTTTACAGCAAATAACAAGGAAGAAAAAGAAACTAATTAATGACTGTAAAGGAAAGAGAATACGTAGTAAAAAGGACACTGCTTTGTTAGGTCACACACAGATTACAGTGAATGATGATATTTTTATATCAGAAAACCTTCAGTCTGCAGAAAAAGGCATTATTTTTCCAATGGAGAAGGTAGAAAAAAGGTAAGGGGCAGATGAAAAGGAAGAAATCAAAATTGAATGCGGAAGGATTTGAAGAACATTGCTATAAGAAAAAAGAAGAGAAAGACACGTTGACTACATGGCTCAAGCTGTGGATTTCAATACCAGATGGATGATAATTTAATACACAATGAAAACAGTGGGATTAATAAGACTAATAGTGATGAAGATCTATCCTTCATAACAATGGGTTGGGAGGGTGGCCTAATGGTTAAGGTGTTTGCCTTATAAACACAAGGTGCAAGGTTTGAGTCTCACAAGGGATAATTGGCTAGGCTTAAAATGGCTTGCAAGGGCAGTTAGCCTAGTACTAATCTATGAACTTCTATGAACTTCCTATGAATTGACAGAGCAGATATTACTTGTATAGAAGCTGAAGATTCTTGAGAGCTGGCCAGCAAAGATATTCTTGTTATAGGAGATTCAATTATTAGAAGAACTGATACTTATATTTGCAGAGATGATAGTGGACATCAAATAGTGTTATGCTTGCTAGGAGCAAGAATAGAAGATATGAGACAAGCCTTGGAATGCCTTAATGTAAGGAAGCATGGATCTGTTTTTATTCATGTTGGTACAAATGATGTCACCCGCAATGATTCTCTGACTGTTAGTAGGGAACTGACAGCCCTCTTAGATAGTATAGCTTGTACTGGTATTAGGACGTATTTTTCACAAATCACCTATAGAAGGGGTAGTCAGGTCACTGTGAATGAAAAAACCTTTTGGGTAAATACCTACATGGAAAAAATGTCCTGTTTTAAAAATGGAAATGTGCAGAGCATCCAAGCCTAGTTTTGGGCACAGATGTATTCAGACAGGATGGTGTGCATTTGTCAAGATCAGGGAAGAGAATTTTTGCAGCAGATATTTTACAGTATTTGACAAACACTAGGCAGGATTTTTGCCAGGTCAAAATTTAACAGTTCACAGATAGCAAAATTTGATGCATCTCTGATGGTTGTTAATGCTAGGAAAGTTAATAATAAAGTTTTTTATTGTAAAATTTGTTACTTTCCCACAAGATTGATGTTGTTATTGTTTGTGAAACATGGTTAAAGAACAATGACTGAAAACCAGTTCTGCCAGGGTATAGATATTTTTACTGTAACAGACATTCTAACAAAAAATCAGGTGGAAGTGCTATGATAGGGATTAAAAATAGCTATGAGAATTGTGATTATTTCAGTGATAATTGATAATACCAATACTATAGACTGTGTAACTGTGACAGTAAAGACAACCCTGGAACATATAACAATTACTGGAGTATATAGAACACCAAAGTCAAGTGCAGATGACCTAGAGGAATTCATACATTTCTTGCATGAAACATAGGAGGGAAGAATAATATTAGCTGGGGACTTAAATTTACCAGAAGCAGACTGGGATAATACTGATTCAACAATGTTAATAAGGAAATTATTCACAGCATATTTTCAGGAACAACAGTTGCTTCAGGTTGTAAAAAAACTACCAGGGGACAGAACATACTAGACATTGTTTGTGTTCTCAAAGCAATTACTGTAACTTCAAGTCAAATTTTACCACCATTGATGTGCAAAGATCATGGGGTTATAAAGGTTAATTTGTTGCTAGATAATTCTGCCAAACTGAAATCTAAGCCAATGCACAGAAGGTTAATTGCAGATTACATCGAAGTAAAACAGTCACTGTGTAAAACTAACTGGAGTGAGGTATTCAGTGGAAAAACTGCAGATGGAATGTGGAAAGTTTTGAAAGAGAAATTGTTTGAGTGCAAAAAAATCAAAAAAAATCAGGATCTAGGCATATAACATCAGGGGGGGTGTATTTCCATAAGAACTAGACAGGGGTCTAGGGAAGTAAATAGTGTGGGAAGAAATAGCCATGGAATTGTTATGGCTAGGCTTGTATAGGCCCTAGGGCTGATAGCCTAGTACTAACCTATGAACAAGATATTTGATTAAGGTGAGAGACAAAAAATTATAAGAAATGGAAGAGAGGTCAAACTACAACTTTGAAAACTGAGATAAAGAAGCTGGACAAACCGATTAAGCATAGTGTAAGACAAGATCAAGAAAAATTTGAAGCACATTTATATAAAGACATTGAGCATAATAGAAAACCTTTTTATAGATATAGATGTGGAAGGAGTAAAGACACACAAATTGATAAAATGTGCGCAGATTCTAAAATTTATTCTCATACACAACAGATTATAGATATATTTACAAAATCTTATGCAAAACAGTTTGGCTCCACAAAAGGGCTGGTATATTGTCTGAGTGATATCCAGTTAACTCCAGATACGGGAATCAAATTAGATTATATTGAAAAAAAAAACTGCACAAACTGGATCCAAACAAAGCACAGGGAGGAGACGGAATTAGTTCAAGAATGGAGACATGCACTTATTAAACTTGTCTTTAAGGGAAAGGGGAGTAGGGCAAACCCAGAGTCATATAGACCCTTAAGTCTACTTTCATGTTGTGGAAAAATAATGGAGAAGTTATATTGGATAAGTTATTGTCAGAACTGGATAGGTTGGGACTTGAAACCATATATCAGCATGCATATGTGGAAAACAGATCTGTTACCACCTGTAACATGATGTTCTATAAGAATATAATAACAGCTATGAATGAAAAATTGTGCTGTAATGTAATTTATATAGATTTAACTTCTGCATTTGACAGGGTCATAAGCAAAACACCGATCAATAAATTAGTACAACTAGGTATTGATGTACTGTTGATAAGATGGATAGCTGCATGGCTCACAAATAGGACATGGCAAGTATCATACAGCAACTGGGCATATTAAATCCTTGGTTACAGTCAGGGTGTCCCATAGGGCTCTGTCCTAGGCCGTTACTTGTTTAGATTGTATCTTTCAGACCTAACTTTTTTATCTGAGGTGTTCTACAGTCTATATGCAGATGATCTGAAATTCGGTAAACTGCTTACATATGTTACGGATAAGGCATGTCTGCAAAATAACTTGACTAAACTGACCATTTGGGCACAGGAGAATAATATGTCGATAAAGCAGTTTTTAAGAGCAGTCTGGACATTTATTATGGGAACAAGTGTTTTGGTATATTGGCAAGCTAGAAGGGCATTAATGCCTGTGCTTGAAATATTTTTATGTATGTATGTATGTAAATCAATCCATTCATTGCCAAATTAATATGCTCATTAATATCCAAATGTTTTTGCTGTAACATAGTTATTTGCACCCTATACTTCTTAATATAATTTAGTATTCTTGGCTTTTTGTCTCTCCCTGCAATGCCTTTGACATTCCATGATAAAATTGACTAGGTAGTAGTCATTCTGATAAGCTATTACTTTCACATATTATGCAAGAAAGTTCTTTTGAATATATGTTTCCAAAATGCAAGACATGCACACATTAATGTTTGGCAGGCTTATCCTGCATATAGTTGCTACTTTTCATCTCTGAATCCATGTCACATTTTCACAGCCTTTGTGTGTCAGTGAAAACTCTCAAGAAATAAGAAACTAAATGCATTTTGAAAATCTAACCATTTCAAATAACAGCAAACACACAGAACTATATAAATTTCACAAAAAGAGAAGTTACCCCCTATATCTATGGGCAGTTGCCGCAAACAGACAGTTACACTCACAGACTTTACATATTCTAAAGTTAGGTTTAATTGTACTGAAATTGCACACTAGAGCCTGCGTTCCCCTTGCACAGATACCATATATCCTTGCCTTATCTCTATTCCCTCCCAGAAGTGAAGAACAACTTGCATGCTATCAGTTAGTTCATATTTAGCCTTAATAAACAGTGAACTGGTTTCCTTTAAATGAATAAATTAAGTTGTGTACTTGTATTTAATACAACCACTTGCTAAAGCATTCACTTCTGTCAGTATCAAGCTTTTGTTTATTTTCACTGAACTGCTTGTCAGTAGCCCTTTAAATACTACTCAGGATGTTTAGTATACAAATGTCTTAGAACGCATTCTTCAGTCATGTCTTGGTAAACTGTCTACAGCTGTAGTCTTAATCTCTTCAACTGCTTGCACTTGTTGATGGAAAGGAAAAAAACAGCTAATAGCTTTGCAAAAGCAAAGAGCAACTCTTTTCAAATACCACAGAGCTACAATTTTTATGCTTTCCATTTTCTAACCTGTTTGCTTAGAGAAAAAAAATCCCATGTCTGCAACACAAATTAAGAACATCACTCTATACTTCCCTATATTATCAGCACACTTTTATTTGTCACCCTAGCAACCCAAGATCACATTATATTTTTCATATTTAGTCTTTATCTTGTTACTGTATATACTCTAGAGGTATTACAGTCAAGAAAAGTACTCTTACTTTAACATCATTAATAACATTTAATAAACCATGAATACCACTCGCAACTATTTTACAATAACAGGCAGTTCACTTCAAAGCATTTATTATGCACATTTTAGTAAGAATGAAAACATTTTTGTTTACTTACAGTTGCTTAGCCAGTATGGCATTTAGGTCCAGGGATGTGATCATTTAACTGTATTCTTCACTCATCAGGCTGATCATCAAGAATAATGACCCCTTCAGTATGTACCTGTCCAAACATTTGAAACAACTTGAATGACCACAGTGCTTTCTAAGACAATCAAGGGCCTAAATAACAAAAAACTATGCACACTATCTGAAAGCCTTGCCCCTGTTATACTTACTTACTGCGAGGCAATCTCTGCCTCATGTACAGATCCTCAACAGACCCTATCCTATCAGACCTGCTGCACATTTGCAAGTCCAATGAGGGCATAAACACACACTCAAGACATCTCATTCTCTTTTGCAACATAAACAGAACATCTTAGAGGGATAGATATGTATCGCAGAAAATATTACCTTTTTGGAATCACCTTCTTCTCCTCATAAAGCAAAGTACTTCTCTTACACTCTTCAAATGTTCTTTGGACAGATGGGTAACCACAAATTCACCCATTGTTTAGCACCTTGTCCCTCATGGATAGGGGCAACATATAAATGCTCTGCTTATCTCTGGGCTATTAATACTTAAAATATAAGGGCTAAAAGATTCATGGAAATATGTTGCTAGGCTCCTAGAGATACACATGGATCAGTAGATTTATTAGTACCTAAGAACTATTCCCTTCACTGACCTTCTAAACATTAATGACAAAGTAGAATAATGCTTTAGATTTCTTCCATCTGTTTAATGCAGACAACAAATTTCCATTTTTTTAGCCACTTCTTGAAGAAGCATAGTTTACATGCCTAAACTGCATTTTATTGAAATGACACTTTACAGTTATTTAATTTATTTCCTACTTTTTATTATTAGTGTTCTTTTTCACCATCTTGACCACCCAGTAGTCTCTGGTTTAAGTCCTATGTATTCTTGATTTTTTTCTACTCATCTTACGGGCATTTTTCCCTTACTCTGTCATTTTCCTATGGAACAATGGAAAAAGTTTCACTGCCAAGTTCTCTCTCTGGATATCGCTATTGTCAGAAGAATGAGAAGCTGAGTTCCCTTCAGCTTTTCTGGATCACTGCTGAATATTTCTTTTTCCTGTTTAGCCTTTTCTGCATCCAAAAATGTCTTTGACCATCCAGGGAAAAATATTCTGAAGACAACTAGATACAGCAACTTGGATCTTACACCTGTCTCTCAATATCGCCAGATTACAGGGTTAAGCTTACTTCTCTTCTGCCTAGTGTACAGTGAATAATTATTTTCCACAAACACTCTGATGCCCCAGTTGTTAATATCTTCCTCTTCTGCCACATTTTGCCAGGAGCAGCTGTTTTGCTGCTGTATCTGTATCTTTACTACTATTGTCTTGGTTTCTTTCTCATAGCCAAATTTGTAGCATACACATGGTGTGCCCTTTTCTTCTCAATTGTTTTTATTGAAACATTTTAACAACAGAACATTAATATATGATAATAGAAATATTATAAAACAAATATACATATCTAAAAGAACAATAATAAACAACTAGAATAGCTATTTACAATTGTATCTACTATAAAACAAAGCTTTTTAAACAGAAAAAGAAATGTGATGAGTAGTTGTTAGTTAATTATTAGATTCTGTTTATCATCTAGTTAGTTTAATTTTAACCATATATTATATGAAGAGGTGACTCTAGATGTTCTTGTCTTGATTGTGATAAGTTCAAGATGACAAACTTCAGTTGCCAAGTGTACAAATTCCTTCATAGTAGGAGTAGTCTGATTCTTCCAGTTCTTGGAGATGACTTTTCTTGCTAATGTTAAGATACTCCATAAAAGAGGGTATTTTATTTTCGTGACACAAGCGGGAATAGGTGTATTAAATAAAATAAGAGATTTGGTTAGCATAAATTTATCATTAAAAACAGACTGTAAGAGAGAATTCATATTATTCCAATATGTTTTAAGTTTTATACAGTCATAAAATATATGTTGCCAGTGAGCTTTAACATTTAGTTTACATCTCCAGGATCCTATGTCTTTATTATACATCAATTCAACTTTATGTTGTGTGATAAAGGTTCCATGTAAGAACTTCCAAGAGAATATCCTCCACCTTAGTGATGAAGTAGTTTGTTTTGAAGATTGGAGTATTAGTTTTTTATCATTTTCACTTTGGGACTTGATAACAAATATAAAATAAGCCCAATAGCTTTCCCTGTGACATACTGTTGATTTCTTAAGTACCTTATATATTTTAGATATAAGTCCATTTCCAATTATATTCTGCTGCATTAGAATAATAAGTAAATCAATGAATGTGGGGAATGAATTTCTAACTAATGAATGCATTAGATTAATCTTATGTTCAACCAGTTGTCTGCAATTTTGAATTTCTAACCACATGTCTTTGCTTAACTCAAACTTATTAATGATATGGTCAACATTTTGTAGCTTCCCATTGTCTAGTAATTAATACCAGCATAACAGGGGTTTGTCTTTAAATGTAGTCATTGTTAAATTAAATATAAATATTAATAATATTTTGAGTGTAGGTAATTGGAAATACAAAGAAAATCCATGCTTTATATTTAGGATTCCTGAAAATGAATGTTTTAAAGGAAGTTGTTATTGTATTAATATAATAAGAGTTAACTAACTGGTTTGTTTTTGTTTTCTATAAAATAGTCTTTTACTAACCAGTGAAATTTATTAGTAGCTATTATAGTAATAAGATTTTATTAAATCACTGGATTTACACCAAATACCTTCATGAATATCTTTCCATTTCACATTATAATTCTTATTTAACCAAGAAATTATTGTCTTAACAATTGTGGATAAGGAATATAATTCTAAATCTGGAAGACCAATACCACCCAATGTCCAGTTTCTAACGTGATGTTTAAAGCCAATGTAGGCTTATTAGGAAACATAAAAATCTCAGAAACAAAGAACTATACTCTTTTATATTTTTTGGGAGTGGGAGGGAAAAAGATTGTATTATATATAGAATTTTTGAAGGATAATCATTTTAGTCAATGAGAGCCTCTCTTCTATAGTAAAAAAAATATTCCATTTATTAAGAGTTTGTTTTATGGACTTTATAATAAAGGGTTGCTGCATCTTTAATATTATCAGACAATATTATCCCTAAGTAAGTGATTTTTACAATCTTTCACAATGTATTTATGCAATTTCTTATCTAGTTTATTAATATTATAATTAACAGGTAGTATTTTAGTCTTATTCTCATTAAAACAGAGTCCCAATTTCTCCTGGAATATTTCCATTGCTTGGAATACTGCAATAAGAGAAAAACTGCAATCAGTCAAAGTTAATAGGATTTAATCTGCAAATAACTGTATATTAAAACATTATTTATTAGCATGCCTTTGATTTTTTTATTTGATCTTATATAATTTGCAAAAGGTTCTATAACTGCAGTAAAAAGCAATGAGAACAAGGGACAACCCTGTTCAGTACCTTTAGTAGCGATGATTGATTGGGAAGTATATGAGCCTATCTTAATTTATGCAGAGTTTTCATAGAGAAGTTTGATTAATTGTAAGAAATTGTTTGAAAAATTACACTCTTCCCGTACTAATAGTAAGTCATACCAATTAACTGAATTAAATGCACTATTGATATCATGACTTACTATAGTTAGTTCTTTTTTTAATTATTAGTGTAATCAATTATTGACAGTATTCTCTTGATATTATTATAGGTGTTCGCATTCATTATAAACCCAGTCTTATCATTGGTTATCATCACTGGAAGAAATTGTTTTATTCTAGATGCATAGATTTTCATGAATGTTTTATAACCTACATTTAATAATGAAATTGGTCTATATGAAGAAAATTGTGCTGAGTCCTTGTCAGGTTTTAAAACTGGGGGTGTTAGGGTGTATTTTCAGGATGGTGGCACCTTCATAAGTCCATTAACTATTGAAAATACTTGTAGTAAAATACTCAAAGCATCCTTAGTCATCATTTTGTATAGTTCAGGTATTGTGCCATCATTTCCAGGTGCCTTATTGGGTTTTAATTTATTAATTTGAATTTTGAGTTCAAACATTAATCTAGGCTTATTAATTATTTTTATTTGATCCTCTGACAGTCTGCTTTCAGTATATTTTTATAGATATTTTACTTAGATCTTGTGTATCCATTGCTGGTTTGTGTTGATTAATCTTATTAAAATGAGACCTGAAAACACCCAGAATATCTTCTATTTCAGTAACCTTCTTTTTATTACTAGAAGAGTATAATTCTATGATGTGGTTAGATTTAACAGTCATTTTTGTTCTAGTAGCCAATCTATGCATGGATTTAGGATTTATGGAATAATTAGTTATTTTAATCTTTTCTGTTGTGAAATTTCTAAGTATTTACTGTTTACGCTATTTATTTCTTTTAAGTTATTATTTCCTTTTTGATTATCTAATTTTAACTTATCATTTTTCTCCAGTTAATCTATCAGTGCTTTGTCCCATTGTTTCTCTTTTGTGCATACCAACTTGTAATTTTACCAAAAAGGTATGCTTTTAAAGAGTCCCATACAAAAATCTCTGAGGTATTACCTGTATGATTAATTTCAATAAAAGTTTGAATTTCTTTATGAAAGAACTCTTTAAAGTATTTCATATTGTTTATATATATGCAGAAATCCTTTTAATTGAGATGTTATTACTAGCATTCAATATAACTTCACATTTTATCACAATATGATCCAACAGTAGGCAAGAGACAACTTTAAAGGTTATCTATTCTACTAGTGATCTCATTTGAAACATACTCTATTCATGATTGTGTCCAGTGTCTGTGTGAGAAATGTGTAAAGAAGAGTGAGTTTGGTACTGAAAATTCATTTATATCTCTCAAATTATATAGGTTAGTGAATTCCATCAAAGCCTTAACTGAGGCAGGTTTCTTCCTTTCACAGCTAGTGTTGGTATCCTTGTCAGATAAAATGCAATTAAAGTCATGTGCAAAAATAATATTTCCCTTTGATATTCATATTATTTCCGTGACTGTTGTTTAACTGATTGTATTTCCAATCCAGCTATCCAATAGGCATTAATAAAAGTGTTCAGTTTCCTTTGATTCTCTAAAGTCACTGAACAAAACATGCCTTTTTCATCATTAAATATATTCAGGATTGTAGGCAGAGGCAAATAATTTTTCCATAAAATAGCCACTCCTCTTCTCTTTTGTTTATAATGAGAGCTGGTCAATACAGAATAGTGTTTAGTGTTAAGTCTATCCAAATCTTCTTTTATTAAATGTGTTTTCTATAAAACAATAAGTTGAGAATTAAATATTTTTAAAAATTTGTATAAACTACCCCTTTTACAACCATTATTTAATCCACTGATATTAATTGATATGCATTTCAAGTTGGCCGTACTACTGAAATAGGAAAAAATAAATAAGTATTACATATAAAACCTTCATACATTTGTAAATAATATGGTACTAAAAAACTATTATTATGCTTACTCATAGATATAAGTATAAGATAATTGAGATTGTTAACTGTAAACTTTCGGTCAAGAATAGTAGACACCAAAAAAAAAAAAGAATTAATTTGTAAACTACTATATATGTACTGTTCTTGTCTCCCCCCACCCCATGGAGTTTAAAACTCCTGGTTTGACTAGCAGTCCTATTCAAATACTACCACCTACCCACAAATAAGTATCTAGCATCACTCTACTATTTCAAAACTTATGATATATGAAAGGTTTAACTTATTTAACAAAATCAAAAGGAGTTAGCATATACATAATATTTGGATTATAAACACTCATTTGCTTGCTATAAAACGCATTAATTGTAAAGTATAGCAGATCTTGTGGTCATTTGGTTCTATTCTATTTATAAGAACCTATATAATATTATAATAAATCCAATCATTTCATAGGTTCATAGGTAGGTACTAGGCTATTGGTCCTAGGGCCTATATAAGCCTAGCTGAAAAGGTACCTTGGCTTTCGCCAACCAAGAAAATTATTTTCCTGTGCCCCTGTCGAGCAGAGCCACAGAACTGATCCCCGGGGTGAATTTCCTATTCCCCATCCAATCATCAAGATTTTTCTTGAAGAGTGCTAATGAGGAACTATGTTTGACATAGATAGGTAGTCTGTTTCAGAGTATGGGCAGTCTCTGGGACAGGAATCTATCCCTCCAGCATGTTCTGTTTACTGTGGTGACAAGGTTTAGGTCCCTACAGCGTGTAGCTTGGAGGGATTGGGATTTCTTTAAGTGGAGCATGTCCAACAGCTCTGGGTTTGACATAGCTTTGTAAGTTAGGCAGAGATCACCTCTGAGTAGGCAATATGCGACGGATTAAAGCTGGAGTTTTTTGAGATGGTCTGCATAGGGCATCTGTTTGAGGCCAGTAATCCTCTTTGTGAGGTACTTCTGTAGCCTCTTCAGTTGTTGTAGATGTCTTGTGAGGTACATACCAAAAGGGGCGCTGTACTCTCTAATGGGTCTACTGCGTGATGCGTAGAGGGGAGCAATGACCTCTTTTTTTCTGGATGAGAAACCTTTTGTAATGAGGTGTGCTACATAGAAGGATTTCCTGACCACTGTGGCAATGTGATTATCAAAGGAGAGACTACTGTCCACCTGTGTCACAAGGTCTCTTATCACACTTTTGGTGTTAAGTAGACTACCACCTATGTGGTAGTTCATGGGTGCAGAGTTTTTACCAAAGGGGATAACAATGCACTTTTTGCATTGAACTTCAGGCCATGGCTTTGAAACCAGGCATCTGTCTCAGTGAGGCCCTTTTGTAGGATGTCAACATCGTTAGGAGTTTTGATTATGGCTCCCAGTTTGTAGTCATTTGCAAACTTTGTTAGCCAAAGACATTCTGTGTTAGCCTGTACTTCGGAGAAGTAGACACCAAACAGGTGAGGACCCAGGACTGAACCCTGTGGTACTGCACTTGTCACTGGTCTGAAGTCGGATTTGGAGTCTGCTACTTTCACCGTGTGGGTTCTGTCCATGAGCCAGTTGGCAACCCATCTTGTGACATAGGGATTTATATCTAGTTTAGTGAGTTTATCTATAATTCCAGAGTGGGGAATGGTGTCGAAAGCCTTGGCAAGATCTAGATAGGCTGTGTGAACCACCTTACCCTCATCTATGACTTTGATGACTGCTTCAAAGAAGTCTATCAGGTTTAGGAGATATGATCTGCCTTTTACAAACCTGAACTGGGTGGGTGGGGTCCAAAGTTTGGAGATTACCAATATCTTTGTTTATGAGTTCCATGATGATACGTTCCATGGCCTTGCAGACCAGGCTCGTCAGGCTAATGGGGCGGTAGTTCCCGGGGTCCGTCGTGGCTCCCCCTTTGTGGAGTTTTTGGATTTCTTTCAATTCTGAGAAAAAAAAGGATTAACACAAGTAAAAGTCAAACATATAACATTGTTTCTAACAATCATGCTATATTATTAATATGCTATTATATATTATTGATAGTGTGACTAAGTAGTTTACTATTTAAACTCAACTTTGCCTACCAGACCGTACATGCTTGGATATTATGGCAGACGCATATGATATTTCAAAGAATAAATAAACTGCTCTAAAAAGTCTTTGTCTGTTTGTGAGGACTTGCATATACAATTATCATTCAAAATGTGTCTCTTCTATAAATAGGATATCATATTCACTAAAACATACTATGAGATATAAAATAGTAAAGGGATTAACTGTGATGTCTAAAATAACTAATAATATGTTCCGAGAATTATTATATTTGTACTGCGGGATAACATATTGTTAGCAAATACCCACTACAGTCTTATTAAGAGACACATAAATTCCCAGGCTATCAAAATGATTGTACAATTTTGTCTGACTTTGTGGAAAACATACTATTACTTTAATATTTGTCCCTCCTTTACTATGCGTCAGACTTTCAATTAACTTTCAGAGCATGAGCTTGTAATATTGCCATGTATTTGACCTCCTCACTTCCTGCTCAAAAAGAACATCCATACAGAAAACAACACAGATCATCACCACAACCATTGTCATAAACATATACATATCTATTGCCCACATTTGCAGAACAAGTCAACCAAGCAAGGGGCTGACATCAACTGACATAAACAAGAACATCCTCCCTTCTTTATATTAATAGAACATAATGTATTTTTTTATAATATAATATCTTAGCATAGAAGTTGAATTGAAGAAATTAATTTTATATTGTGTATAGTACCACAGTACTATAACATGTATTATATAACCTACAGAGAGAAATACAGGTTTTACAAGTATCAAACTAATAATTTTGAGGTAAATGTTAACAGAGTGCAAGTTAATTAACACCTTCCTACTATTTGGCACTTAATTTCTGTGTTAAAATCAAGCATAAAACAACATACAAAAAAGAACTCTGTATAAATTATAGTTTCCTGATAGAAAAGGGTGGGAAAGAAACATTCTATTAGAATCTGCTCTGTGAGGGAAATACCATTGTCTGCAAATAGCTTTTGTTCACGTTACACTGAAAAAGAAGGCTGTAAAAGTGGATAAAAACAACCTGCTGCCTGCTATTTAAGAACATATGCTGTAACACTTCTTCTTGTCATTTTATTTTTTTGTTATAACTATTTGGTACACTCTCTCTCTCTTTCTATCTTTCTGTCTTTCTTTTTTTTTTTTTATTATCTATCCTAGCAGGGTAGGGGAGAAAAAAAGAATAACGTACAGGTTTCAAAGTGAAATCCCAGTGTTAAAACACAGAAATGGTTTTCACTACTGTATTTCTCCTCTCTTAATCCCTCCCCAATGAATAAACTGGCACCAAACATCACAGATAAGACTATATAAAAATAAAGAAAAAAAGAAAAAATAGAAAAAAAAAAAGAAAACAGCTTCATACACATTACTTACACCCAAAATGTTATCACTATATTAGTAAAGAAGCACTCATAAACAGCATAACAGTCTGATATCTCTTAGAGAAAGCACATCCAAATATCATACATACAACATTTCAACATATTCCAGTCAACCATGACATGTGAATGAAGAGTTAAAAGTTAAAAGCACCATAAACATTTAGTCCATTCATGACACACTTATTTAATGTATTGTGAGCAACTTGCTATTATGTTATGATATCATGAGCTATCACTTTAGGATTTATGTGGCACATATATGAAGAAAGGAAACCAGGATATATATGTAAAGAAAGTTTATTATTAGTCAATGAGTTAATTTCATAATACTTATTAAACTAAGGCGTATATTTAATATGGAAAATAAAATATAGAATATTAGCTTAGCACTACATATAGAAAAAGATATACTGCGGTGGTGGTGCTGCGGTAGCGTTGTCGCCTCACAGTTAGACATTGCACGTTCGATTCTCAGTTAGAGTGTCTTTTGTGTGTCGACATGCGTGAATGGGCGTTTCTTCATTGAAGGTTGTGCGTTAAGCCCAGCAAGCCAGCACTTAAAAATCTACTGCCAATCATTAGCGCTGTGGTGACCCCTAACAAGGAAAAGCCAAAAGACAGTTACTACATATAGGAAAAGAAAAAGTGACATTTATTTACCTTATAGAGAAGTGAATCCTCATTTCCTTCCTTTCACCTATATCTCCAGTAACAGAATTGGTAACCCTTGTCATGGAAAAAGAATTTTGTTATTAAAACAGTTAACATCAATGTTATATTAAAGTTGAGTCATTTGTACTTTAGTTTCTTTTCTTTCTCATTGGATTTCCAGATATTTACTTCTGCTTGTCTCTTCAGAATACTATTGTTCCATTCCATATCTTCAGCTTGGTGTAGATTTTTTTTTTTTTTTAAATGACAGTGGAGAATCTGGGTCTTCAAAGTGTCTAATTTCATCCGGAAGGAATGTTTTGAGCCTGGCAAGAAAGAGCAAATGTACCTTAAACTATCTTTTCTTAAGTTCTTTTATAAGAGGCAAAACATTTTCCTTTTGGCCATCACAGCATTAAATAATCATTATCAAATCTTATTAGTCTGTCATCCAGTTTAATAGGAGATTTGGACCAGCCTGCTTTAAGCTTATCAATAACTGATCTTGGTAAAGAGTTATTTTTTGATGAAGTAGAAATTAGAGACCTGTGTGTTGTTTCTATACCATGTGACATAACTTCAGATAAATATATAGTCTTAGGAAGCCAGATAGTAAGAAAATTTACTATATTTTCTCCTTCTGTTTTTTCAGGCTGTCCAAAAATCTGGATGTTGTTTTCCTGGATCTGTTCTCCAAGTCTTCAATTTTGTTTAGTAATAAGGTATTCCGTCACAGTAGAAATTCAATGTTGTTTTCATCTTTGGATACTCTGCCTTCTATGTCATTATGGG
This sequence comes from Protopterus annectens, assembly GCF_019279795.1. NCBI lineage: Eukaryota > Metazoa > Chordata > Ceratodontiformes > Protopteridae > Protopterus > Protopterus annectens. The sequence continues at coordinate 192,327,464 of NC_056737.1, forward strand.
CATTTTCCGTTCCAGATATCTGAGTTTTCTGTTGTTTTAAAGTCTTGTGTATGTGTTCCATCTGTTTGGTGCATTTTTCTTTAAAAATCTCAAGTTTGTTATTCATTCTGTCCATTTCTAAAGAAAGGTATTGTATGTTGGAGTTCTTTCTTTAAAGGCAAGTTCTGTAAGATAGTTTTTGACCTTTCAAATGAATAATTTGACAGGTTAAAATTCAAATATTTAGAAATGTTTTAGATAATATCCTTCTATGTAGTATCAGGTAAATGATTTTGTTCAAAAAATTGGTTTAGGATATTATAAAAATAAAATTTCCTGTCAAAAATAGAAATAGAGTAGCAGAGAAAGAAAACTGTGCTGCTTGCCTGTCAGCATCCTGGCCACACCATGGTGTTCCTTTTTGATTAACAAATTCTGCTGTGGAATACCAGTCCAGTTGCTTGTTTGTACGTTTATAAAATTAATGCAGTCTATTTCTTCTATTTTCTGTGGTATATCAGAAAATCTCAGGTTTTCTCTGCATTTGTCTTCTAACTCAAACATTTCTGAAACAGTTTTTTTTTTTTGTGTGTATGAAGCCTCATATTCCGTCCTTTCATTCATTTCAACCTGTAATTTCTGCAATTGTATCAGCTCATCAGAAAAGCTACTTAAAGCTTTTTCTATTCTTTCTAGCTTTTTGTCATTTGATATTACATACTCCTCCAGTTTCTCACTTATTTTAAATACCTCTGAATGCATTTGATTTATTTTTCCTTTAAATTATTGTAAGCCATCTTGTGTACTAAAGTTGAAACCAAAACTGATTTTTTGCTGAACAGCTGCAACGCCTGCAAGACTTTTCCCCATCAGAGTTTTTCCTAATTGATTTTCTCCTAACTTTCTGCAGATTTCTTCTTTGTTGACATCCAGGCAGTATATGGAGTCTAGTCAGTAACTAAATTTTACCCATATTGTCAACTTTTGCTTTTCTTTTGGCCTCTCTTTTGTTTATCATACTAGGAGAGTTCAAATGAACCTGCCCTTCAGGATGTAACCATCTTGGAATCACTTTGCCTTATATGTGGTGGTCTGAGCCAGTAGGACAGGGAAGTTGTTTTGCACTTCTGTGAAACTCCTTTAACATAGTGAGACAGGTTTAGCAAGATCTCCGTTGCTTTTTTACACTGTCTCGCTATGTTAAAGAGTTTTTAACAGAGAAAAACAGTGAAAAAAAACAGAGAGATCTCCGTTGCTTTTTTTAAACCTGAATCACTATGTTAAACTCCTTTAACATAGTGAGACAGTGTTTTAAAAAAGACTTATGCTAATGGAAAAAGTCCGGGCGACCGGACCTTTTTCCATTAGTATAAGTCGGTTTACAATGTGCACGCTTACCAATCAGCATGCACGTTTTGGAATATTAATGGGGGATCATGGTATAATGTAAAATAAGTATGTGAATTAAATTTGCCCTGAAAGCAGTTTCAATAAGTGAAGACTGTTACAGAAATTTAACTTTTGTGTCAATGGATGTTTAATTGGACGGTTATCTGTAAGAAAATGCATATATTTGCATATATGCTCTGCTATTTATTTATTTTATTCTATGCCAACAAGACTAAAATAAGAGCACTATTGTTGCCAGCATTTCCTTGTAACTTATTAGCAGATGATATTCTAGAATATGACTTCAGAAACTACCTGTGTGCATTCGCTGTTTGACATCAAGGCAAGTTCCATAAGGCACTTATTTATTTCTTGAGAAACCTCAGGAGACTTGATCCCAGTACATTCAACCTTATGCTTAGCAGTCTGAGTAGGACTTCAGAAATCCACTTCTTTGCACCAACAGGGCCCCCTTCCTCTGGGCAACCAAGAAGAGTTAAGACAATTTGTTAGCTACAGTAAATGCGTCATAGCCATGCAGTATGCCAGTTTCTGGCTGCAAAACTTAAACATTGAACCACACCAGAAAGTTCCCCTTTGTTCTATGCAGTCGGGAATAATGGAAAAGATGATCAAGGTTCATATGGTTACTTAGTTACCTGGAATTGGCTCTCGGTAACTGCACCCTACCTTTTTCAGCTGCAGAACTATGTTCTGTCACAGCATAAACAGCCTCTCCCTCTATGCAGTCAGGAGTTTTCCATGTATGGCAGTAGAAATGATTTTTGAGTTAGAAAGGATATCTGATTCACTGAGATAATAAGCAAGATTGAGCAGGTAGTTAAGAATTCGTGTTATTTACTCTAAGCAGAATGTGATTTGTTCTGATGATGTTTAGTTACTAGGCTCACTGTCATGAGTTTGAGTCCAAACAGTTTGAGAAGGAAACAGTGATTCAAGCAGAAAAATAGCAACTTACAAAACTCTTAAACCTTTTAAACATTTTTCAGGAGCTTTGCCCCCATGCACCCACACACTGTGTGACCAACATCAGCTAACTCCAAAATGAGAGTATTGTGGAGAAAGAGGCATGTTCAGACTCAATGTATATCCTATGCATTCACAGGTGTATTTCTGCAGTCCTGAGGATCAACAGGCACTGTAATTACAAGCCAGAATAAAATGAATAAATGCTATACCAGTTCAGGAAGTATCTCTCATGAAATGTCAATAGAAGTACACTGTCAAAGTTAAAGTTATACAGTTTACACACCTCAGAGTGCTTTTCTCACAGGCTCATGTTATAGAGTATTCACAAAATCAGCCCACATGTGTAAGGTTAAAGCTTCTGCCATACAGAGTAGGACCATAAAGAAATGCTATTAATTGAAAGATAAGCATCCAGTAGTAACTGTCCTTTGGTGGTTGTGGAGGTGGGTAATATTTGGATTAGGAGGGATTCTATCTATTAGATTATAGAGATGTCACATAAGCAAAACACATGCTTTCTGTACTCTGTACAGGTGGCAAGCTGTTGCATAAAATTATTATTGTTAAAAAAAAAAAATATGCTTATCTATTTACTGTTTGGTAACTGGATGGTGAGATTATCCAAAAAAATGGATGGTGAATCTCAGACACAAGGCAAAATGCAGTAGTAACATACAAGAAGTACAAAGTACAGTGTAATCCTTCACCATTGCATAAAATAGTCATAGTTAACTCAGCTGTAAACCTTGAACAGTAAACATTGCAGAGTTAAATAGTTCAGTTATATTATGTGTCATAATGACGTCACTCACTCCCATATGTAGGAAAGCCAAGGCGATTCTTTATTATCGTAATAGAAGTGCATTGGCAAATGAAATATTATGCATAGACTTAGTTTCACTGTGCAATGTCTCATGGGTCACATTTACCAAGATGTTGAAATGTAAATAAGTCAGCACCTCTGTAAAAGAAAACAATTAAATGATTTATAAGCCTAGCCTAGCTGCATTAAATAGATCTGGTAACAAATATGTTATGATGGCATACACCCAAGTGTAGCAAGAATACGGTCCCTGATTATAAAACAGTATTACAGCTCCTTACATCAGATGCTTTGACACAGCCTGTATTATGAAATATGCTGTAAAGTACAAGTTGACATTTGATCATTGCTCACTTAAAGGAAATGTACAAATGTGCATGCTTTATTAACAAATGCTAGACTGGGTACATCCCACCTCTCATCGTATTTCCTCACACCATTAACTTAATAGCCACATTCAAATGAACTCATATCTCTAATGTTCTGTCTTGTGCATAATACAGCCTCCCTTCCATCTCTCATTCTAACTTACCCCTTTCCTAGGTTCTCGAAGGCTAATTCATATCTTATTCTATCGCTTGTGAACATTGCATCTCCCTACATTCTAGGCCCCAACTTTCTCGAAGCACAGCTCTGATCCATTTATGTTTCTCTGAATTCATAGTATATTAAAATCATGTTCCATCACATTCTGAATACTACCTCACCGTTCAAACTTTATATTTTGAATGTACACCAGATTACATCTTATCTCACTATGGAAATTTCTTATGTATAAATGTACTTCTGTAATACCCCACGCAAACTCTTTGTTATGAACTAGGTAACTTATAAATAATTGTATGTATTCTCTGTTAAGATGTGAACACTTTCACTTGTATGTAATATTGTAAACTTTTTATCATGAAATGAGAATGTGATTTGCCTTATGAAATTAATTATGTAGATTCTATGTATTTTTATATAATATGCGCCAGTGTCACATCTGAAAAGGGTCCGAGAACTAGTCCATCTACCTGGTTAACAAATACAAGTAAAAACAAAATAAGTTCAACAACGGATTTCATATAGTTGGTTTACAAGTGGGGAGGTTGGATAGCAGTTTCAAGTGTTCATGTTTCAGTTAATTACCTTTTTATAATGTGATCACTACCCCGGTGATATATCCATACTTGCTATAACTGATTAAGCTATCTCTGCTTAAAATCATCTTTGGTGTCATCTTTACACTTGTGTTTAAGTTGCAAAGATCAGAAGGTTATGAGTTCTATCCTAAGCACTTAAATTCATATTTGATTACTGACACTGCTGCGCAGTGTGGCAGGCTTGCTCTCCTGAGATGATGTTCTTCAGATGAGATGTCAAACCAAGGTCCTGTAAACCTTTTCTGATGGTATCCTAGGCTGCTGTTATGATTTTTTTTTATTCATGTGTTTATTTTATTTACTTTTTCATTTAATTTTGTAAGTGAACTGGATCAATGAGATCTCATTTCAATCACCACCTTGTTATAAAACTGAAAAATATTCATCAAATCTCAAAATAAAACTGCAATATGCAAGGAACAGTAATAGTAAATCTTGGCAGAATTATATAAAACAAAATACTTAGTACTGCAATGTGTGTTCCAAAGCATTCAGTCCTGTAAGATTATAATGACACGTGTCAGAAATCCAGTACAATCACACTGTCTTTGCAGCCGAAGCTGGTACTTTTTTAAAACATTGATCCCCACAAAAATAAGAAATTAATCAATGAAGAAAGTCATGCTAAACTTCATCGTCTTTGTCACCCCCCTTTGCCATGTTTATGTGCAGTTGGGGTGTCACATCAGCATTAGTCAAGGTGACCAAATCATCTAGAGCCAGTGTTTACACCATTGAGTAGCTAACCATGATGCAGAAGTCTGTAGCATATTATTCTGACTAATTTGCTTTAATATTTCACATAGTTATAAAGCTGTGGTTATTGCAATGCTAGGTACCACCACAGCCATTTGTTTGGTTTGCTTTTTCATTCCATTATCATAAGTACATTTTGCGGTGGTGGTGCTGCGGTAGTGTTGTAGCCTCACAGTAAGACGCTGTCCAGTTCGATTCTCAGCTAGAGCGTCTTCTGCATGGAGACATGCGTGAATGGGCGCACCTTCGTTGAAGGTTGTACGTCAGGGCTGGCAACTCGGCACATAAAAATCCACTGCCAATCATTAGCGGACCGGAGTTCTGCTGTGGCGACCCCTAACCGGGAAAAGCCGGAAGACACAAACAAACCATAAGTACATTTTGCATTTTTCAAGCTGGTATGTCAGTGTGTATCTGCAATATATCACATCACCTGTGTGCTCTTAGAAAATAAGAACCAATAATACTCTTGCCAGGAAAACAAATCATCATTTTTGTCCTTTTTATATGTCATAGCAAAATGTTCAAACAAATAGGTTGTGGGATACTTGATATTCTGATGTTTACTTTCCCTTAGAAATATTTGATCAAGCAATAAACATAGCTAGAAAATAATACAATAAAAAAATAAAATAAAAATGCTGACAGAACTGCAATTCATATCTATAATTTAAAAGAAAAATGTTGTATAGGCTCACTAAGAAAGAAAAATAAATAATAATAGCCCTGCTATATGGTTAATTCACAACTTGTGCTCAACCCAAGAAGACACAACTAATGTTGTTTTCACCTAAACAACACAACACTAAAAAATATTTTTGCTATAATCTAGAATTAGTATCTAACACTAAACTACTCAGAGTTACCAAAGGTGAGCAAATAATGAGTTATAAGAAAGGCACATCAAAACTGGACAATATCTATGGAGCAAGAAAATTCCTTACAGATGTAGCCAGAATTACTGCCTCAGCCTACCTGCACCCAATCCTCCCATATATATATATATATATATATATATATATATATATATATATATATATATATATCCTCCTTTCTTACAAACCTAGCCTCCTCTGCAACACTTACCCCGGGATTCATGAAGCTTGTGCCAGGCGTAGCGTAGGCAGTATAACGCCAAATATGGCCACCGAGCGATTCAGGTATGATCCAATTCCACGTGCACTACCAGCGTACGCCAGATCTGCACAACTCTCGGCTCAGGTATGCTAATCACCCCATGCGCAGTACTGCAGCATGCAAATGAAGGTACATAGCGATTCATGAAGTGGTGCAGGCGTAGCGTATGCCTACAGAAATGTAAACCAAAAAAAAAACGATTTACATTTTGCCAAACAGAACATCGGAGCCATGAAAGTGGACCAAACTCATGTATTACAAAGTTAACATATGCCAATGGCTAAATGTTCAGCCAATGGCATAAGAAAAGATGCACAACACATAAAAAATAACATTTAATGTCATGGCCACAGTAACGCAAAGTACAACCGCAGGGCATGTGTGCACAAATGGGAACACAAGGAAAATATATACAAATGTCATAAAATTGCAATGTAACACAAATCATGATTTCACCATAATAGTCAATGGTATGCATGCTACACCACAACCAAGCTGCAAGGGTTGCTAAGGGTCTGTGACAGTGTTTGGCGCGGTAACTATGAATTAGTAGTCAATGCCATGCAAATGAGGCAAGTAATAGTGAATTGCAAACATCCCGCCGGCCTAAGGATGTACCATACGGCGCAGCACTACAACACCGAGGAGTGGTCTGGAGGTATACATGACATCAGCAGTGGGGTGTGCCACCATGGCTGTAAGTACATTGTAGCAATGCAAATTCGGGCTGCCCGTTGCTAAGCAAAGCCGCAGGATAGGGGTGTGGATGTAGGTACAACTTTGCTTAGCTGAGAGCACACATGGTGCCCGAAAGCGCATGTGTACATGGATGACAACGTGCCCGAAACCCGGTAAGCGGACGCACGCGCTGCACACCACAGCTCAAACAAGAAGTTTAGGGGAAGACAATAAGGAAATGCCGCAGTAGGGTAATTGGAGTACAACTGAGCAATTAACACCTATTAACTCACAGTGGGCCATTGACAGCAGCTAACAAGGCTGCTAGCAGCAACCTGCAAAACAGGATAGGGGAGGTGTCGGATTGCAAAGAAAAGAGAACTGTCACCGCAGAGCAAAGCAAACCTGCAGTAGATTTGCTATAGAACACATTTCGCAAGACATTCCTGGTTTGGGAAAGTACAAAACAAGAAAGCAGGCTGCTGGATGCATGCCAGACAATGGGAGTGGAATTGTTAAGAAAAGTTAAGGCAAGGGCAAGAGGTAATCCACGGCAGCTAAATGTAATTCAACACCAAAGGCACCACAATAGCAGTACCTGTGGTAAAACACATAAGATACCCTGCAGCTCCGATTGTACATACGCACCCTATGACATCATCAGTGTTCAAAGCACAATAGTATAAAGTGTGAAGGCACCTCACACACACTTGTGTATTCCCAAACACTGCACCATTGGTGTAAACAGACGGGGAACTTTTACAATGTACTTGTTGGGAGCTGCCATAGCTGTGATTCATCACCATGTGTTGGAGACTGAAGGTGTTGTGGAGGATGATGCTGACAACCACCTCAGGCCCTGGAGGAGGAGAAGAGTGTTCAGACCAAGGGTAACCTACCAGGGGCTACATGATCTGGAGATAGTAGAGTGTTACAGGGTGGACAGGGACATCATACAGCAAATAGTTGAGCTGTGCCGGCCACGCCTGAGATCCAGAAACAACAGAGGGGAACCCATCCCAGTGGACACGAAGGTATGTGTAAGCTTGAGAATACTAGCCACAGGTACCTTTCAAAGGCCAACTGGAGATATCATAGGGATCTCACAGGCATCAGCATCCAGGGTACTCCACCAGTTCCTGGATGCCATGTTACCACATGCCAATGAGCATAATATACTTCCCCCAAACTCAGGAGGAGTTGGCCAGCAATATGCGTCTCTTCCACCATGTGGCACACTACCCAGAGGTACTGGGTGCAATAGACTGCACGCACATACATATCAAGTCACCACCCGGTGAGCATGGTAGGCGCTACATAAACTGCAAGGGATACCATTCCATCAACTGCCAGGTCTTGTGCAATGCCCAGGGCATTATCACGGATGTGTGTGCTGGCAGCCCTGGAAGCTACCATGACTCCCACATCTGGCATGCCTCACAGCTGTATCAGGTATTTGTCAGGGGAGACATCCCATATGGCCACCTTGTGGGGGATGCTGGCTATGCACTGGAGCCATGGATGATGACTCCCATCAGAAATGCACACACACCCATGCACAAACGCCATAATGAGGCACATGCACAAACCAGAATCATCATAGAGCATGTGTTTGGGATGCTGAAATCATGGTTCCGTTGCTTGGACATATCTGGTAGAGCCTTGCAGTATTCTCCAGGCACGTGTACCCATATCTTTATAGTATGTGCCATGCTACATAATATGATCCTGCGGAAACAGCTGCAGCAGGGACATAATGGAGAAGGCCCTCACAGCCCACCGCAATTGCCAAGGCCATCACAGGCACAGAGGGATTCAGACCATGAACACCCTGTACCAGCCCTAGTAGGCAGACGGAGGTGTACCCAATATGCCCACGCCTTGGCAAAGAGGGAACGTATAGCACATACACTGACAGTATAGGCCCCTATGAACTGACACACTTCTCCACCTGCACACACAGTAAAATGGATGGCACACACACACGACCACCTGTAAATTGTAATGTATAGGTGGCCTACTGTGTGAATCCTACATAGGCAGCCCTCAACTATTGCACACACAACAGCTATTGGAACAAGGAAAGTCAACACCTGAACAGTAAATGAATCTAACAGCATATGTTGATACTGTATGTATAGGTTCCTAGGTACATCGGTAGGTACATGCCCGATTGTAAGAGGCCATTCATCAGCCTAGGCAAAATGTATCTGCTGTCGCTACCCCATCGATTAACTAACTGTCCCTCTGTGGAGCAGAGCCAATTGCGGGCTCCATGTGTGTAACCACTGTTCCCCACCCACTCTGCATGGATTCCCTGGTGTGTTAATGAGGGGCTCCATATAATGTAATCAGGGATGTAGTGCCAAAGCATGGGGAGTACCCATGACAGGTATCTGTCATCCCAGCATTCTCCAGTTATGTTTGTGTCAAGGTGTAGCACATTACAGTGTGTGGTCACTGTGACATAGATTCCCAATGCTGGAGCACATCCATTAAACATCACTTGGACATACCATTAATAGGTATCATCCATATGTAAACTAACTGAGTTACACATTTGATTGCAGTATGGAGGAACAGCCGTAGTACAGTCCACATACAAAACACCATAACACTTGTACAAATCCCAGATGCCCAAGTGGTAAAGCCACTGACTATGTCGTGCATGTTCCCGGTTCCACGTCCTGCAAGGGCTGTTACATAATCCCGATGGCACGAATAATGGATGTTGGATGCAGGCCATTAGAGCACATTTAAGCACATGTTAGTGGGTTTATGCGGCGGCAAGTGACGGTAAGCGTTGTTTAAACATGACTACATGGATATGCGCAAAACAGGTCTAAGCTTTGCTGAATATCGCACAGATCAGTGAAAGATGTCCAGAACAGGTGAAACCAGCATTATTCACCCTTGTACTAATAGTGCCTGCTCTGAGAGGTAAAATAACCACTGCCAGGAGTAGAACACGCAACCATGTACACAATCACCTACCACTAAGCTACCCGAGATGTACCAATGGCAGGTGTGTATTGTGACAGGTTAAAACACAAAAGGGCGGAGTTCAGGAAACAGTATACACCGCCATGTACCCAACGAAAGGTGTGTTCACTCTCTCTCTCTCTCTATATATATATATATATATATATATATATATATATATATATATATATATAAAATAGAGATAGAAAGGGTGATATAGAGATATATGTCGATATATACGGATAGACATATATCTGCAAATATATAGATAGGTTAACGACATGTACACAACCATGGAGGTACAAATAAATAGGATACTGCCAACTACCGAATGCTTTACATACCGACACATATAATCACAAGGCTTAAAGACCGAAAGACCACAGTACCAGAACACTAGAACCACGAGTAATATTATCACGATGTTAAGGGACATTTAGTTATTGCTGCTGGTGCTGCGGTCCAGGTAGGTACTGGTGTGTTTCTGATTGCTGTAGTGTGTGTAAGTATATGTTGAGAGTGCGGTGTGTGTTTCCGTGGGACTGTACTGTGTGTGTGTGTGTGTGTGTGTGTGTGTGTGTGTGTGTGTGTGTTTGCATCGTGTGTCTGTTCGTGCTAACTCGGAGGTAGATTATTACAGTAGGTGTGGTCATAGCCGGCCTTAGGCATACGGTTACCACCTGTCCCACTTTGAGAGGGACAGTCCCTCTTTGGGCAGTTGTGTCCTGACAAAAAATATTAAAAAGGGCAAATGTCCTGAGATTGTAGGCCATAATTATGTCCCATATATTATGTAATAGTTGCATTAAATAGTTATTCCTGTATCTAAAATACCTAAATGTTACAAGAAACATAATAAGCAACTAAAGTGCTGCAAGAATAAGGTTTTATTTAGGACAAAAGTAAATTCTATCCTTTGTACTGACCATGGGTATGTGTCGGCCTCTAAACCTCGATGTGTGTCATGCAAATGTCCCACTATGGCCATTTGAAAAGGTGGCAACCCATGCCAAAGAGGTTCAGTCACCAACACAACTGCAATGAGTGCAAATATCTGTGACAGAAATACACGAGACAGCTTTCATGTAGCAACATTTCATTACATAGCGATGTATTTCTGGAGGGACTGAAGGATCAACATCACCTGCATGCTATATAGGAACCAATTAACAATGGCTTAATGAATAAGCCTGCAATAACCATAGTATTAGTCTACTAAATGATAGGTCTTCAATTAGGGAAGGAGCCCCCACACACATATGGAATATGTATAAATGCAGTCCCCACAAACCTTTATCTGCTATGTACACCCACCTACATCTCCCCCACACCTGAAACAATTGCAATACAGACTGTAATAACATCACAAGCATCCACTCACTCAATGACATCTGCAGAAGCGTTAACATACCTTGTGAGAGACACACTTGTAATGGCGCCATGTGAAATTGTTGCTGTTGTACAATGGAACAGACACCGATGTTACAGGTTTTGTTTGCAATAGTCTCGTATCAGACGGTTGAGATAACAGCTACACTCACATGTAGAACTACATACTCTAGCCGTCACACGCAATCCACGCGGGACATGAATTCAAAATATCTGTGTCTCTCTATATAGCAGTTGCAATTCATCACAAAAACACACATCCAGGCCGTCTTCCTCGAAGGTAGGGCAAAAGGACAATGCCCAAGTGGAGTATTCAATTATACCCCACTGTTGCCATATAATTGGCTAATGGAGTAGCTGCACAGCTGATGTGCATGTAATAATTTACTCCGGAACACCAGTTGGTGGCAGGATACCACATGTTACTGGTATCTATGTATAAAAGGATGGCTTGCCATACATTCAAACCGTATGCTCATACCATAGAACCGTTTAAACAGGAAAGGAGTAAGACAGATATTTTCGTCAACTTGGACCACTAAGAAGGTATGTAGAACACTCAGTATGTTAGTGTATGTAGTGCCTGTTCTGTATTAATGAAAGTGTATGCAATGCATACAGTGTGAAAAGGTATTACGTAGTGATGTCTTGTTGAGCATAGTAACGCTTATAGAAATTGTGTGTACTGCTGTGGGCCACAAGGTAAACACCTCATACACCACAAGGGATGCTACATAAGGGCTTTAAACATAACAATTCCACTCCAGCCGCTGTCAGTGGTAGGGTTTGTCCAACATGTGCGTGCCATAACAGGGGATAGTATATGTTGATATACTGTAACAGTAGGCATATGTATGGGCGTATAATGTGAATAACATGCCTAAGGTGGTTCTGCTGTGCAATTATGCTTTGCATTATGGGATATTGTTGCAAAAATGTGAAATGTACAGTATTGTAGGTAGATATGTCAAATATTTTACATAGCATTACTGTTATATTATGCAAACATAAGGTATGTTTATTGGCATGTACAATACACAATAACAAGATACATATGGCTTGTAGTCACCAGACAGTGTAACAGCATGATAGCTAATTGAAATGGAAGAGCTACTCAATTATCCATGCACAAATGACATGTAATAGCTTCATAGGTTCATAGTTAGGTACTATGCTGTCTGGCCAAGTCCATTTGTGAGCCCAACTACAGTGTTTTCACTGGCGGCACCTCCCTAGGTCAGCGTCCTGTGCCTGTGAACAGCAGAGCCATTTGTTTCCTGCACCTGTGTACAGTACAGCCACTGCAGTGATCCCTGGTGTACATGTCTGTCTCCCATCCACCCATCGAGGTATCTCATAAAGAGTGCTAGTGAGGGTCCCTGCCTGATGTACATAGGAATCATGTTCCAAAGCATGGTGAGTGTCCGGCTCAGGAATGTATCCCTCCAGCACGTCCTACTCATCGTTGCGTTTGGGTACATATCCCAGAGCATGTTGCTCTCAGTGGTTTTTGCTTATGTTGCTTATGTGGAGCATATCCATCAATATTGTTGTGGACATGGGCCTTGTATGTTCAGCAGAGGTCACCTCTGAGTATGCAGTATGCAAATGAGTACAGTTGGGGTTTCTGTAGTTGTGCTGCATATGTCATCCTTCGGAGGTCAGTAATCCTCTTGGTGTATTAATATTGTGATATTTAAAGCTGTTGCTGTTCCGTAAGGTACACCCCAAATGGGGTGTTGTACCCTTGAATGTGTTTCATAAGTCAGGAGTATAGAGGTACAATGGCTGCCTTTGTTCCGGCTACAAACCCATTACAGGTTAGGGTGGCCACGTAGAAGGATATCCACGCCACCTTGGCAATATGGTTATCAAAGGAGTGGGTGCTATCTACGTGTGTACTAAGATCCCTTATAATGTCTTATGTATGTAGGGGACTACCACCTATGTGATAGTCAGTGGGTGATTGGTGTAATCCAAAGGGGATGTCTATGCACCTTGTGGCATGCAGCTTGAGGCCATGTTATTGACACCAGGTATTCGTCACAGTGACACCTTTATGGAGGGTGTCTGTATCAGCTGGTGAATCAATCATGACTCCTAGTTTTCAGTCATCTAGAAACCTATTCAGGGAAAGTCCTTCTGTGCTAGCCTGTACCTCAGGGAAGCATATACCAAACATGAGGGGCCCTATGACCGAGGACTGGGGTACACCAATTGTAACTGATTTACAGTAGGAACTGTGGTATGCTACCCTCACTGTGTGGGTCCTGTCCATGAGCCACTTTGCATAACATCTCGAGATGTAGGGGTCGATGTGCAGGTGGATGTGTTTGTTGACAATACCAGAATGGGGAATGGTGTTGAAAGCCAATGAGAGGACAAGGCAGGCTGTGTGGACCCCCTTACCTTCATCTACTACCTTGGTAACTGTCTCAAAGGACTTCACCAGGTGTAAGAGCCGTGGTCTGGCCCTAACAAATCCAACCTGGGTGGTATCAAAGGTTTGGAGGCCACCAATGTCTCTGTGAATGACTTCCATGATGATGTGCTCCATAGCCTTGCAGAACAGTTTAGTCAGGCGTATAGGGCAATAGTTCCTCTGGTCCATTGTGGTGCCACCTTTGTGGAGTGTGATAACTGTTGCTGTGCGCCATTCAAGGGCCACAATGCCTGATACAAGGCTATTAGTGAATTTGGTGCCCAAGTGGGGAGCCATGTCGTTCTGAGGTTTGTGTAAATCGCAGCATGGGATGTTGGACAGTCACATGGAGTCTGTGTTCTAGGCTTTATAGAGTGCAGGTTTGAACTGCATAGTTGTGACCGCAGGGACTCTGCATTGTTGCTGTATAGATTTGGGCCGTTTAGGGTGTGAGAGGGGTGTAAAGTTAACATTGAACCTATCTGCCAGGATGTTGCCAATATCAGTCAGTTCTGTAATGTTCCTGCCTAACCGTTGTATGTCAGAGCAGATGTGGGTATTGCCATCGAGAGTAGTGACATACCTCCATAATGCTTTGTGGTAGTCCTTGGAATGTGTCGCAGTAATGTTTACGTAGCTAGCTTTGGAGGATGTGATAAGGGATCTCAGATTCCTACTGAGGCTGACCAGGGGAGCTACCCCACCCATGGGATTGTACTGTACTTTGCAACAGTCTCCTCCTTCTGTTGTACATTATGTCCACGGCAGTGGACCCCCAGAGTGGTGTCTGTTATCTGGTGGGTACTGTCATGGATCTATTTGGGATAGCATGATCCATGCAGTCGTGTAATTGCTAATGAAGTGCAGTTGTGTATGTTTCAGCATTTGTAACTATATTGTCCATCTGCACGGGTGTCATGACATTTACTACTGCTGTCATAAGAAGCCTGAAGTTGGCTTTGTAGAAATATTGTACTGTGTTTTCCATGAAGGGTGTGGTGCCGGGATGTGGATAACAAGGGTGATTAACATACGTTTGGAACTGACCAATGAGGGGATAACCCCAGGTGTGGAACACCAGTCACACATGTTGGTATTGTCCAGGTCTAGGATATTGTTGGCCTTGGTGGTGGTGTGGATAGGTTGATCCAGCCGATTGGAGGTTATGAATCCCAGAAATCGTTGGCCTAATGTGTCGGTACATGAGTAGGTATCCCAGTTAAGTGTGGGGTAGTGTCAGTCTCACATCAGTAGTTCCTGTTTGAACCCTACTTTCCAGTACACCAAGAAATGAGGGCCGTTAACCGTGGGGTATGGTGTGGAATCCATAGCCATCTACAGTTTGTATAGCAGTTATGGCCACAGTTAGTTGCACTTGGATTACCTCTGATGCATTGTGCTAAGCAACCAGCCTGGAGGTGTGTACATCCTTGTGAAATATGGACATACCTCCACCGTGGGTGTTCCGGTCCTCGTTACATGACTGAAAGGCGTGGTCTGCGTAATAGCCTGTTTGTGCAGGGGTGCTCTCCGGTGCCTAGAAGCAGGTCCCAGTCACTGCAGAGATATCAAAGTGGTCCATTATAAGGAATGCCTCGGCTGAGTGCGTTTGAGATGAAGATGTCAAGCATTGAGTAACCTTACCCTCAGGTTTTGCTTGCCTGTTCCTGTTCTGGTGGTGAATATGTTAGTTGAAATGTGTCTAAAACAGGCAGTATAGGAGCAGCAAGAGCTTTAGATGTTATCCGTAATTCCAGGGTCGACAGGTGCAGGTCATGTGTGCCAAAGCATCGTGTTTTGTAGACCATGTAATTCAAAGCAGACAGATACTGGATACCCTTGGAATGACACCAGAAGCATAGGCAACTGTTGAAGTGACTAATTCAGTCGTTGTACTGTGGTATCAGTCTGGATGAATGCAGAATGCTTCTCAGGGCTTGGGCGATACCTGCCTGGGCTACAAGATCGGAGAGCTATTGCATGTCCCTGTACATGTAGTCCAGGAAGTTACATCTCAGGGCATTCACACTAACACGGAGAATGACAGTCATATTGTACCTGTTGAGGAGTGACCTGAGTGCATAGGTTATGTTGCAGATCCTGTTACCCGACAGCCAGATGAAAGTGACCATCACCTTGTGTAGCCTGCTGAGTGGGACATCAGTGTGACCGCCTACAGAGTCACCTATGACTAGTGTGTTGGGTATGTTATAACACCCTATTGGCTGTAGTTGATGGGCACACATGAGTCTGTGGGCTATAAGTAATTGGTGTTGCGTTTGGTGATGGGGGCTGCCTCTGTTGCCTACTCAGAGTAGTACGGAGAGGCTCCTCAAATGTTGTAGTCTTACTATGTGTGGCCTGTGGTGGTAGAGATCTAATGAGACTATGTGATGAGTGGGGTGTGGTGAAAATGTTTAACATCCCCACATGAATGTCAGGTTCAGTCTGGGTTGGAGAGGGCATTACCTCCAGCATGGCTACATATGTGCATCTCCCACAGGTTGTAGTGTCATATGTTAGGAGGTGAGCATTGACTGTGTACATGAGACAATTGCTATATTGCCTCATGTTGCCCATATTCATCATATAGACAGGCGATAACACTGGTAATTGACACTTGGACATGCCTGTATATTCAACCATTTCTCACAAGATATGTGAGGTAAGTGTGTACAACAGCTGTTGTACTGTAAGCAAGCTGGAAATGTAAGGACAAACAGTGTTTACCTGTAGGAAATGAATAGGATTGAGTGCTATAGTAATTAGTAGCTCATGAAGTGCTTACATGTTCTGAACAAGTGCTGAGCATGAATAAGCAATACAGATAGGGTGTTGGATAACATAAACTCACTGCCCCCCCCAACAGGTACACAATCACATATCCATGAACACTACAGAGCCCCTGTAACCATAACTATGATGGTACAAGGTGCACTCAGGCTGCATGTGACCTGTCCACATCCCTGGTCTTATAATACACATATGGCAAAACAGTTTGCTCTACACATACACTTCCATGTAAAACATAGGTTCATGTCAGTCTGTGAAAACACTGAATGGAGCACACCAACAGTTATCACAACCCACAAAGTCGAGATGCCACTCATAATGGAAGGCACTGCACTATTACCCTGCTGAGTATGGTCTGAAAGTCCATGAACCTTAATCAACGTAGATGTTGTTAGCAGTACAGATGTAGATGACAGTACGGATTATTTCACACTGCACAGCATACCTGTGACAGGTCATAGGACATCATCACCCATACTGTGTTCCACCTACACTCAGTATACTAGATGTACCTTCGTATGTCACAGGAGTGTTCTACCAGTGGCCTGTTGACAGAAGCAACACTACAAAAGGTGTCTGAGTGACATGTGCATATCACACCAGTGGCAGCTACAGTAAAACAGGGTTAATGTTTTGTACTCCCCCCTCATTGTAGCCCATACCACACAGACAAATGGGAGGCATCTGCATATGTAAGTATGTGAATGGCCATGACCTAGGAGCAATAGCTGACTCAGTGTTGTGGACAACATACAGAATGGGCTTTGTGGGTGAGGTGCGTGATATATGTGCACAATCTGCCAGCTGCTTATTGCATTGTCAAAGCTAGGTTAATAACCCTGTACCCATTAACTACCACCTAGGCAGCAGTCAACATTATGCACACTGTGTGTAAGGGATGGTGCTGTGCAGTTTACCTCCTTGAGCTAGTGACGTCACCAGGCCTATTAGCTAGTCATAAGAGGCAACCCAAGTCATGACAGGGTGCAATCCATGAGCATGGAGATCATTGGGCAGCCATACTCAGCACTCAAGTGACCAATATCAGATCACGTATCACCTTTAAGGGGTATTGACCATGCTTGGATGGGCGACACCAGCCTTCACAATCCTCATCTTCACTATGCAGCATGCTGCCTACCCTGCATAAAGACATGTGCAACACTGTGATGTTGGACATGCTACACGTACATATCCTGATCTGAAAGACATACGTCATGGACAGCCACCTTCCAAGTACAAGGATCGCCACATGATGGACAGATCCCTGTGCCATACATGTTACATACTCCTGCCATACCATGCAACCCTGTCCAGCAAAGCTGCACATGTCATCTCTGTCATACATGGTGCGATGACCACATGATAGATGTATCATTAACTGTCTGGATCAGTAATGTGGCACTGATTCACCTGGCAGTGGGAACATGTCTGTCGGATACAGCTAGAAAACCTTACATCCTATGCCCATACATGGCCCAGGGCATACACACTACTACATGACCTTGGCCATACATGCTATAGTTGATAACCAACCCTGTGAATACCATCCGGCTAGCCATTGTCCCATGTGTATCACATGTGCAACACAGGCGATATGTGGCAGGATGTTGAACTGCTGTACAGTGTCATGTAGATGTATATGGCAAAACACATGCATGTAAAGGTTTCCGTGCGCATGTCTGCATTGTCACTGCTCATGTCTGTTAAGGCAGTGTATGTGTTGATATGTGACATATACACAGAATCAAGGTCAACAGCATTAATGTGGACACATCCAGGCATGTGCTGATAGGTAAGAACACCAGTACAGGCAAACAGACATGCCCACATCAAGACAGCATTCACATGGAGAATGAGCAATGTAATGAGGTGACACACATATATGGTGATAATATCCAATCCCCATCGGGTGTTACATGTGTGTGACACAAACATGTTAGTCATGTCAGTGTCATGATGATTTGCAAAGACAACTGTTCATATGTACTAAATGTAATACACATGTATGTGCAGCTGTATCTCTGTGCATCTCTGAGATACTGTGACCTGTCTCCATCATTATGTCTTCCAGATAATGTCTCGATCAAGACTGCCAGCATATAGCTGCTTGAAGGATGATGCCCTCATACCTTACCTCCAGGATAACTATGAGGTATTGTTCAGCCATGTGCCACAGCATGCCCAGCAGTGTGATGACCTGTGGCAGGAACTTCGCAGGAGGGTTAATGATGTGGGTGACCATAACAGCACCTACCAGCAGGTGCGCAGACACTGCATGGACCTGATCCGACATGCGAAACAGCGTGCCAATGCAATCTCCAGGGAACAAGGTAGAACAGGTGGTGGGCCACCAACCCAGCCCCCACTCACACCTACCGAGGAGCTACTGGCCAGCCTGGGGACCCCATCAGAACAGCATCCACAAACTCTAGCTGCCATCATGGAGGTGGGTATCTCCCAACCACCGAGCCTGGAGTTGCCTGGTAAGTCACTACTGCACATATAACTATTATATCCCATTTAGTTGCATGTGTCACTGTACAATATGTAATGTAACATCATATGCAAGGTATGTTTACACACATGCTGCATACTATAGAATGCTACCCTGTGTATGCACACATGTGCATACTCCATAGTATATGCTATTGTCCTGGCGAATGTGTTAACATGCACAGTGCACCCTGTAGCTGTCATACAGTCATGGATAATGATCAAACTGCTGTGTCACCCCTACACAGGTACCTCTGGCATGCTGCAGAGACAGCAGGCCATTGCAGGTGAGACAGTTATCAGTATCAGGCATGTTAATGCACAGATCTATTCACCATGTGGCCAGTTAACACATGTACACATAATGTATGGTCTAGTCACGATATATAGGTCGCATCTTTCATCAATCACACTGGCTACCCATGTGCAATATATACAAACTAAATGAAACACTGACATGAAACCACAGTAACTGTTATTGCTAGATGTGTGGACAGCTGTGCATACAATGGTGGAGGTGTTGTTCAATGTAGGAATATGTACTATACATCAGAACAACACATGTGGGGTATGCAAACAGTACTACACAGTGAGCTGGGATATGGGCAGCCCACAGGATTCACCATTGTGGAATATGCCCCTGCAATAAGTGCACACATTGTGATGTGCCATCTGACATTTCCCAGACATGTAGTGGTCCGGCTGCAACATTGTCTCACTATCCCAGAAAACATACCCCCACATACCAAACATACAACCCTTTGTTTGCATAACCCTGTGGACAGTGGAGTATCTGACATCTATGGGTGTATGTCATATGGGACACACAGACATGTGAGATAGACGGCCATCACAAACATTTGGCCAACACATGTTCACACATGGCCATGGAGGATTGCCAGAGACATGTAGCAACACACAGTAGATGTGATGTGTATGTGTGTACACCCTGTTGCACATTGTCTACACATGGTCCAACTATAGCCTTTGTTGAATGGTTATATAGTAGATGTGGAACACTGGACATCCTAAAAGCCTGTGCACTTAATTTGACCACATAAGATGTGTTAAACATCATGACTGTGTCACAGCATGACAGTAGTCACCTGTACAGCTTCCACATACATATACAGACACCACATCAGGCCACAGATACCGTACATTTTCCTTGCTGCTGTTGGACATCACTGTCAGCTGTGCACCTCGTGTGTGTGGTACATAAATGTCATGTGGGACATGGTGTATTGACAAGTCTGCCATGTGTGGACACGGTTTCCAGGCAGCTAAGAAATGTTAGCAGTTGTGCAGGGGTATCATCCATATGTCTTTCGGTGACCTGTCACACATGACACAGCATGGTTTAGTGTGTATACACCTCAGCGACATGGGTCACAATCCACAGTATTTATGTATTGTGTATGCACGCAGTCATGGCTATGCACTGTGTGTGTATTCCACACTGTATAGCAATAGAGATGCCTCATGATTCCATGCAATGGCACTGTGTCTGTACTTCACACTGTATAGCAATATAGACACCTCATACTACCCTTCAATGGTCATGCACATCTGCTAAAAGTGCATTCTATCTGTAGGGCATACAGACAACACTGCAATGTGACACCATTACACCACTGAACATGTGTCAGGACACCATTGTGTCAAACATGTATGCATGTCAATGCACACGTCAGCAGATTACATGTCATACAACATGTTAATGTCAAGGACATATGCCTCACATCAGCCATGTGTACTGTTAACCTGTGCTGGTCCACATGGTGTATCACAGGGATGCATGCTTACTACCATGATTGTGTGAAATGCATGGCTTCTGCTATGACACATGCTTGCTGTTGTGTGCAACCCAGGGATGTATGCTAACTACCACTATTAATGTCTGAGCTGCATGCCGTCTGCTGTATCACATGCATGCTGCATGCCTTCTGTCAAATCACATGCATGGTCTGTGTGTGTCTGTGTGTGTCTGTGTGTGTCTGTGTGTGTGTCTGTGTGTGTGTATCTGTGTGTGTGTGTGTGTCTGTGTCTGTCTGCGTGTGTCTGTGTCTGTGTGTGTGTGTCTGTGTGTGTCTGTGTGTGTGTGTCTGTGTGTGTCTGTCTGTGTGTCTGTGTGTGTGTCTGTCTGTGTGCATGTGTGTGTGTGTGTCTGTTTGTCTGTGTGTGTCTGTCTGTGTCTGTCTGCCTGTGTGTGTCTGTCTGTGTGTCTGTCTGTGTGTCTGTGTGTGTGTGTATGTGTGTGTGTGTCTGTGTGTCTGTGCATGTGTGTGCATGTGTGTGTGTCTGTGTGTGTCTCTATTGTAATGTAAAGTCTTTGTTTGCCTTCACAGGTGATGTAGGTGCGTTATCCTCCCGAGGTCCATCTGATGTTAGTGTCCCCACAGACTCTAGCAGTGATGAACATATGCTTGAGGTACAGGCAGGATTGGCAGGAGTTGAATTTGTGACATTGGTTGCCATCCCACCTATATCCCCCTCTTCCCCACACACAGCTCTCATGCCAACACATACCCCATCACCAGTGGCCATAGAGGAAGGACAGTTAGCGTGTGTTAGCTTGGAACAGGAACGTGTGGTGGCTATGGAAGGTGTGTCTTCACACCCTGGTGTCAGTGAAATGACTGCAGATGTGCCACACAGGCATGTGGCCAGTGCTGCTCATAGGAGGACCTCTGGCCGACATGCACCTGCAGAACAGAGCGCAGCAGCTGTTGTCACCAGACGCATGTTTCAGACTGTAATGGTGGCACAGGCATGTGCTGAATGGCAGAACAGAGTAGGGCAGAGGCTTCAGAGGGCTGCTATCCATTCTTTAAATGACAACATCCAGGCATTGACAAATGTTCAACAGCAGATTGCTGACATTTTGGATAGGCGATTGGGTGACATGGTTGGAATCCTTGACCGTGGCATGGCAATCTGCGAGTGTGAGCTGTCTGTGCTGGAACATCTGGTAGGAGTGAGGCGTAGGCCACGTGGACGTAGGCCAGCTACACCACCTGGTGCAGGTCTATGTGAACGAGCTACCACACATGCCTGCTCCCATAGTGCCGGTAGCAGCAGCAGTGCAGCTGGTGCTGTGCTGTCCACACCAGGACACAGCAGGCCATGTGGACGTGGCCCTGGATGGTCCCAGTGGGGACACGGTTCCAGTGGACATGTGTCATCGGACAGGACCCAATCTACACCTCTGCCTGGTAGTGCCCGTGCAACCCCTGGCAGGCACAGGTCACGTGGTCATGGCCAGACACAGTGAGCTGTAAATCTTGGTCTGTACAATCTGGAGCTGTCAATAATATCCCTGTGTAGGCCGGACACATGGCAGAACTGTGTGCACACATACACGCACACACCAGAAACATCTGTAGGGCACCGCAACACCCACATGCATAACAACCACACATGTCCAATTAGATCACAGGCCCTAACCCACACACATGATGTCATCCACTGGTGCAGCCTAAGCCCCTGGCAAACATTATCACACTGTGCATATGATGATGCCTGTGCCGCATCCCTGTCATCCACACCATTGGTGCAGGGACATGCTCATATGGTCTGATGCACAGGGTGAACAGAATAGTGAGATAAGTGTATATTACAATTGTCGTGTACTGTTGACACGCAGCAGACATACCATGTAGTACAGGTTTAGAATGCATTGTTTTATGTTCACAGTATGTGTCTTGGTAACAACAGTAACAGCATGTTGGTAATGATGCCCTGCTTCCCTCCTTAAGGTCTAATTGCATGTGCCATTACGTAACAGTGTTTGCAGTTAGAATGCATTGTTTTATGTTCACAGTATGTGTCTTGGTAACAACAGTAACAGCAAGCTGGCAATGATGCCCTGCTTCCCTCCTTAAGGTCTAATTGCATGTGCCATTACGTAACAGTGTTTGCAGTTAGAATGCATTGTTTTATGTTCACAGTATGTGTCTTGGTAGCAACAGTAACAGCATGTTGGTAATGATGCCCTGCTTCCCTCCTTAAGATCTAATTGCATGTGCCATTAAGTACCAGTGTTTGCAGTTTCCCATGTGTAAATGTGGAGTACTCACAGGCATGTATGGCAATACCAGCATGCTATACGTAGCCTCAACCTCACTATTAGAAAGGCTGACATTCCAAAGATGTCTACACATCTACTGATCCAGGAGCATGTGAGCAGTGTACTAGGCTACAGTGGCTAGAGACGTGACATCCATACCAGATGACATCACAGGTACAGTTACATGGTGTGGGGGGTTTACACAGCAGTCTAGCTGATGTCAAGGGTAGAGGCCAGTTGATAGCATGAGGCCTCACTGTGTAGCAGTAATACACTTTCACATTACAGGATGAGAACACACACAGACATGCACAGACACACACAGTAACACGCCCACACTCACAGGGTCAACGACACTATAACACACACTTGATAATGTTGAGGTGAGGACCCCTGCCTATGTGGTAATCACCATTACAGTACTGTGCACCCACATGATGCGACACAGAGAATGAACATGTACAGGTAGTCAGTAATGCCTAAGACCGACGGCATCAACAGGGTAGTAGATTGCATCACCTTGAGGGGTTAGGGGTCCTATCTGTTCTCTATGGTAGCATACATCCTCACTCCATGCACCAGACAGCCATACATACATACACACACACACTGTGGCATCCACAAGTGTCATGCACATACAGGTAGCTAACATGTGTGTGATACACACACCACCCCTGCCTATGTCTTGCTTTCTACACTGCAGTATGTACAGATCTCTACAACAGTGTATAGGGGTGTGTAACAATTGGGATGAATTCCCCACCATACGTGGCATATATGGTCACACAAGCAAACACACATGGCAGTACTGTGAATCAAACACCTGTTATCTTATGATACATCTGACAGACATGCAGCAGTATTGCCAGCATTACAATGTGTACCGACGCTACCTTCGGCAATTGTGCTGCTATATGCACACGGGAGGACTTAAGTGTTACAGGTGTCAAGTGATTTACAGTCAGTGACACCCTGACCACTATGTAGTTTGTATGTCTTCACCTTCAATTAACAGAAACATAGCTTACTGTTTGCACATGTTATGGTAGGACCGCTTGTGACACACCTGTGAGCTGTCTTCAGCAAACATCCATCTGCAAAGGTGGCTCACCACTTTATGTACACACATCCATCCATACCTGATGTACATCTTACTGTACTGTCAGTATTTCACCATATACAGGTGTCAATGATGGGGCTGCATTGCAACTGCATGTTGTATTAAGACACATCTGTAGGGCACTGTGTCCGGCCATGACCACGTGACCTGTGCCTGCCAGGGGTTGCACGGGCACTACCAGGCAGGGGTTGGGAGGGTGGCCTAATGGTTAAGGTGTTTGCCTTACAAACACAAGGTGCAGGGTTTGAGTCTCACAAAGGATAATTGGCTAAGCTTAAAATGGCTCGCAAGGGCAGTTAGCTTAGTACTAACCTATGAACCTATGAACCTATTAATATGAACTGCAAACATCAGCTACTGCACATGCATGATAGCTGAATGCACACCACTACATGTACATGTGTGTAGGTCCTACATTCCTGTCATGTAGCCATGTTTGTATGCATTGCAATTGGTGGACATGTATGATGACATACATGACACATGGACTGTTGTATGATATGATAGTTGTCATGGGTAACCAGTACAGAGGGAATGTTAACTCAGTCAACATTGCTACCTTATGTACTGTTAGCATTCAACAGCCATGGACCTACCTTCCATGTGCATGCGTGTAATTGCTGTAGCCATCTGTCTGCACGAAGTAAAGCAAAAGCTATGCTATGTACATATGTGTTGTGTGTGTGTGAGGCATGTACATATCCACGGCAGTTACATGTATGTCATATCCAAACATGAGTGTGTTTTCTGGTGTACAGCAACAGTTATCTGTTACAACTGTATAAGACCCAGGGCCCCTGTTATGTGTACAGCCGACCTGGTTATGAACAGTGGTATCATTGCATTGCATAACACATGATGGAACCCTGTCAGTACATGGGTAGTCTGCTGGTCATGAGTAACATGGTGTTGTACTAATTTATGGATGTGTGTTGCTGGTCCAAGGACATGGTGATGTCTGAGGGCTACATACTAGAATGTGACATTTACTACTGTGATCTGCACCTGACACATCTGTGATGACTTTTGAGAGTGTACTGGTCAGTACATGTGAGTGGCCTTCATGTACGTGGGGACACTAACACCTGGAGTGGTCCGTAATGGTCTTATGGCCCACATGTCTGTAT